>NW_020954600.1:15805623-15809286 GCF_900497805.2 Vombatus ursinus
ACCTCTTTATCTCATTTTCGGGGGGGGGGGGGAAATGTAAGGTACCGGGGACCAAGGTCCCAATACCCCGAGAAGGGTTTAGCGAGTGTCCTCCTTAGATAATGAGTGCTGGGAGCAGAGTAAAGCCAGGAAGGGGGGGGGGGGGGCAGCAAAAACAAAATCTAATGTTCCTCTCTAGGCCTGGGCTGGGTGTAATATTACAGATTGCTCTAGCGTTGGGCCCAACTGACTCGACGTTC
The DNA here is from genome assembly GCF_900497805.2 of Vombatus ursinus. NCBI lineage: Eukaryota > Metazoa > Chordata > Mammalia > Diprotodontia > Vombatidae > Vombatus > Vombatus ursinus. Next base: position 15,805,863 of record NW_020954600.1, read on the forward strand.
AAACAGTCAAACTGCATGTCACTTCGCATCGAGTGAGTGGCGAGCGCACCCCCTTGGTTATGTCCGCGCAGAGCCCGTGGCTACCCTTAGAACGCGGCTCCCCTGGAAGGCGAAACCAGTAGAGTCCCATCTCGTCTGAGTGATATCCAAATAGGGACAGAAAGGGTCGTTTTATCATGGTACTATTTGTCGTGACGATGCAATTTCCAGGAGCGGAGCACTGTCATAAAGTGACAGGTCTGCCACAAGTGCTCCGACTGATCTTTTCAATTAGCCTTCCATGCATGATCCGGAGCGACTTCCGCCTATTTCCAGAAATTAAGCTCAAACTTGACGTGCAGCTAGTTTTATTTTAAAGACAAATGTCAGAGAGGCTCATCATATTTTCCCCCCTCTTCTATATTTAGAGCTTATTTATTGCTAAGAAGCCCAGGCTCCTGGAGTCCATTTATCAGGAGGCTCCAAAGAGAGGAGAGGAGAGCAGAGGAGAGGAGAGGAGAGAAGAGAGACAGTCAGAGCTTCTCCTAGGAGAGCTTCTCTGTAGAGTCGGGGCTCCAGGTTGGAGATTTTAAGGAGGTTGCAAATAAGGTTTGCTGTTTTGGGGTGCCTGGGGAGTAAGAGCAGGAGATAGGAAGCCACTACGTTTCTCCAGATCAGAAAGTGGAGTAGAGGCTGCAGAACGGAAAAAGAAGTGGATGTGTGTGTATTATTGGGCTGTAAGGGGGCAGCTAAATGGAGGGGGAGAGGGTACTTTTCGTGGAAAATTTTTCATTTTCTTTCCTTTCTTTTTCTCTGGTTGATCCTTTTCTTTCTATCCTCTGCCTTTGGGACAGCTGTAGCGATGGGCGCCTCTGCAGCAGCAGCAGCTAAAGTATCAGCTACAAACCAAACAATTCCTCAGTCTCTGGACGCCTTTCGGTTCTAGAACCTTTGGGGGGGGGGCGGGTTGGGGGAGAGCTAGGGACCTCAACAACTCTGCCCTTGGTCAGTTATAGTTTTGGTCCTGTGTCTCGGCTGCAGGATAAGAGCTGAGGAGGAATGGCCGCTCGGTGGTTGTAGGTTTGGTGCCCAGATTAGAGAGAGAGGGTGGTAATCTGGGAAAAAAAAAATGTGCTCCTCTCTTCTCCTCTCCTCTCCTCTCTTCTCCTCTCTTCTTCACTCCGCTCCTCTCTCTATATTAAAAAAAAATGACCTCCCCTCACATATTTAGAATATTACGTTGAATTTTATAACTTGAACTTCTAGACAGGGAGGATCGGAGGGGAGTTTTATTTATTTATTTTTTGTCATGGTTATATGGAGTGCTCAGTCTTCAGGAATCCAGAGATGGATGGATAGACCATCCAATCTTGGAATTAGGGATCAGAATCTCGAGAGCGATCACCTGGGATGCCTATCTGTGCTTGGGGTTTCGAGGTTTGAGTGAAGTGGGCAGAACGTTCTGACTTGTTCCTTTGACGGTCTCCGACTTTCTGGGCTGAAAAATACCAGTGATGAATGAAAATTGTCTTCCTGAGAGTCCAGACGAAGTTGCAAAGGGGTTTGATAGGACTGAAGTATTTGTTATTGGATGCATGACTGTATTGGATGTGATGGGAGAATGCATTTTTCTGTTATCCTTGATCAATAGTAGCAACCTGATGGTTGAAGTTGTCATGGATCCGCAGGTAGCTGAGGATGCTATTTTTTTTGTTGTCCCCCCCCCTTCCCTTCCTCTCTCCCTCTCTCTCTCCCTCCCTCTCTTCCTTTCTCCCCTTCCTTGTCCCTGTCCCTCTTTCTTTCTCTGCTTTCTTTCTCCTAGGTCACAGTGGAGTGAATCAGCTCGGTGGTGTATTTGTCAACGGGCGGCCACTGCCGGATTCCACCCGCCAGAAGATCGTGGAACTAGCTCACAGCGGGGCCCGGCCGTGTGACATTTCCCGAATTCTGCAGGTGATCCTCGGCTACGCCTCCCCACTTGCTTCCAAAGGCCACCGCTCTGAACGCACTCTCTCCATCTTTTACCGTAAAAGCTTTAATTACGGACCCCTGCCCCTGCTCCCTGTACCCCACCCTGCTTCCACCCCCCCCCCTTTCCTGTCTCCCTCACCCACCCCACCCTGACTACCTTTTCAACCTGGGTCAGTTACATACAATTATTCATCTGCTTTTTTTTAAAACTTTAGTTATTTAAAAAATATTCCATCTATTTTCATTTAGTAAAAGGATTTATTCTCGTTACAGTTAGTGAAGTGTAATAAACGGAATTATATAAACTGACATAATTTCAGTTGTTCCCTATATTCACTTCGGATTCCAAGATTCTCGTGTGCCCTCAACTTTACTTATTATTTACGAAATATAGATTTATTAGATTATAAAGACAAAGCTGCTTGGCCCCCGATCCCGTTATCCCTCCTGGGCACGTTCATTATGGAAACCGCAATAAACAATTTTCAGTTTATTTCCCCCTTTTTGCCATTAACAAACAAACATTGATTGTAAGCAGACTCAGTCAAAGATGATTAATTTAGTTTTTGTTCATCTTCAAGCAGGGATGAATAGAATAGTTCTGTTTTTGTTTTTAAAGAACCTTTTCAAATTGGTTTTTTAAAATTCCAGATGTTTTGAAGTATCATCACATTTGTAGTGTTTAGGGGCCACAAATGTAATTTTAAGAAAAAAAAAACCTCTCTAAAGTAAGTTCTCATACCATTGAAGGTATATTTTTGTGTTATAGACCCATGCAGATGCAAAAGTCCAAGTGCTGGACAATCAAAACGTAAGCTTGTCCTTGTTTAATGCATACTTAAACAATTTTATTTTTGTCTTGAAATTATTAATAATGTGGTTTTCTGTCCGCTTCCCCTATGCAGGTATCCAATGGATGTGTGAGTAAGATTCTGGGCAGGTATTACGAGACTGGCTCCATCAGGCCCAGAGCCATCGGAGGTAGCAAACCCAGGGTAGCGACTCCCGAAGTTGTCAGCAAAATAGCCCAGTATAAACGAGAGTGCCCGTCCATATTTGCTTGGGAAATCCGAGACAGATTACTGTCAGAGGGGGTCTGTACCAACGACAATATACCCAGTGTAAGTTCGTGAGACTACGGAAGCAACACCTTGGCACTCATTTTGCGGGGTCTCTCTTTCCCTCCCTCCCTCCCTTCCTTCTTTCCTTTTCTTCTTCCTTTCCTCCTTCCCTCCCTCTCTTCCTTCTCTCCTTTCTTCCCTCTTTCTTTCCTTCTCTCCTTCCTTCTTTCCTTTTTCTTCTCATTTCCCACCTAATCCTCTTTAAATTCTGCCTTTTTCAATTCCGTACCTCTCTCTCTCTTCTTCTTCTTCTCTGCTTTTCTCTCCTCCCCTCCCCTCTTCCCTTCTCTTCCCTTTCTCCCTTCCCCTTCTCCTTCTTCTTCTCTTCCTCTTCCTCCTCCTTCATCATCATC
>NW_020954600.1:15809296-15812306 GCF_900497805.2 Vombatus ursinus
TCTTCTTCTTCTTCTTCTTCTTCTTCTTCTTCTTCTTTTTCTTTTCCTCCTCCTCCTCCTCCCCCCCTCCCCCTCCTTTTCTTCAGCTCTGGGCCCCTCCCTTGTCTCTGGGTACCTGGGTCATTGTCAGGCAGATACAGTTTCTTTTGTCCTGTTCTAAAATTATTGGAGTGGGGGAGTTCATGTGATTTGTATGCTGCCAGGTAATTATGACTGGGGAGCCCAGGAGATTGAGAGTGCAATTTATTTCCATCACCACCAAAAAAAAAAAAAAAAAAAGGAAAAAAAAATCCCCACTCTTCATTTGGCTGGGGAACGGGGAGAGTGATGGTGAAGATAGGCCGGGAGAGAGAGAACTCCAGACCTGTGTGCCCAAAACTTTCACAAATTGCCCCCACAACCACTGGGGGGGGGGGAACCAACCACCACCATAGCAAAAGGAAACCAAAGAAAATTCAAAATTTGGACTTTCCCCCAGAGAATCTTGAAACATGGCAAATTTTGCTAATGCCCTGTAAAATATTAAAAATAGAATGTCCTCTATTCTCTGCTTACCCAGGAGCATCCCTGGTTGATCGCAATGGGGATGTTTTTCTCCCCATTATGTCAATCTTTCCACAGTCATGGGGTCTGGGGAGAAGAGGGACCACAGCAATGAACGAATGATAATGTATTTTAAGACAAAGTGGTGGGGATGATTATTTTAAACTGAGCTAGCGTTTGCATGGTTGTCGTAGTTGTTTTTAAAGGACACTTCCCTGGGATCCGCTTTTGGTTCCGTTCACAGGTATCATCAATAAACAGAGTTCTACGCAACCTGGCTAGCGAAAAGCAACAGATGGGCGCAGACGGCATGTATGATAAACTAAGAATGCTGAACGGGCAGACAGGAAGCTGGGGCACCCGCCCAGGGTGGTATCCGGGGACCTCTGTACCAGGGCAACCTACACCAGGTAAAGCACACACTCGGAACTCGCGCTCTCCTTGTACCCAGCCTGGTTCCCTCTCCCTCCATCTCCCCCCACCCTGTTTTTTGAGCCGGGCAGAAGGAACTGTCACAGAAAGAAAGCGGATGCCCTTGAGCAAAGCTAAGGCAGGCAAGAGGCCAGGACAGAGCTCGGCTCCAGAGCTGCTCCTGGCAAAATGGGGCAACTTGAGCAAAGGGCTGAAAGGCGGGTGCTCGTGGAGTACTTGCCTCTAGGGGAAAGGCAGGAGTGGGCTACAGAAGCGGGATGTGTTGGGTTAGCTTGGGAGGAGAAGGGAGGGGTGAAGAGAGAGAGAGAGAGAGAGAGAGAGAGAGAGGACAGTTCATGTGAGTGTGCGTTTAAGAGGACCACGTGGTTCTCTATTTAAATTTCCATTAAAATGCATCGAGAGCCCCCTTGCTGTAGGAGTGTGACAAGTTAACATACTGACAGACTGTGAGGTAAACATAATTGTATCATTTTGCTTTTTACAGTAATTGACAAATTATGTGACTGTGAGTAGGGAGCATATGGAAAGATGCGGAGGGAGATGCGGTTTGGGACTTGCGGGATTCAGAAGCCAGTGGAGAAGTAGGGAGTGTGAATTTGTTTTCCTTTAGTTGAAAAGAACACTAGTCCCATACCTCTCAGCCCCAACCCTATTGCGTTCTCTCTCATTCCCCACCCCCATCTACTCACCGGGTTACTGCTTTTCTTAGTCCTTTTCCTAGAGAGGGAAAAATTGTGGTAGAAACCCACCTGTGTCTGCGGATAGATTGATGGAAGGCTTCTACTGGCCAATTGGAGCCTGACCTTTTGAGGAAAGGAGGGTTTAGTGGAGGTACTGACCTTTACTGAGTGGGGCAGAGGAGCAGGGAGAGAAGGGGGCACCCAGTCTGAAACCAGGAAGAAAAAGTGGGAGAGGCGCAGATTTCGCGGATCTTTCCAGTTTCTGCCCACCCCCCCTTAGGTGGACTGAGTTCGTTTGGCCAAAAATAGAAAACTGTTTTCTCCCGAAGATTAATCGGGATTTGTTGTCCCTGTGACAGGGAGATAATATGTGGAATAATGGGACGTGGCGTCTCACTCCCCGGAACATGACCTAAGCCCGGGGGGCTCCAGGTCAGAGGAGGCTGGGCTGACCTGGGCTGGCTAGGCAGGGGAGTGGCGCCCTCCGGGGAGCTAGCCAGGCTGGTTGTCCCACGAGCCGCTTTGGGGGTGCCTCCGCCCTCAGAGGGACGCGGAAAGGGAACTAGAAAATCAGTAACAGTATGCGAAATATCTGCTACAAAGGATGCTTCTGTCACTCGGAAGAATTTGTTACGGGGACAATCCTGTCGCTATGTAATTGCTCATTAGAGAGCGTTTTGTTTCTCATTAAGGCGACATGAATAAGCGTCTAGTTGAAGGAGACAGCTGTAGAAATGTTCCACAGGAGACCCCTGGACACGCTGTGGCGCCGCTTGCCAATTAGACGTGGCAGCTTTAAGAGCAGAAGACAATATAGGAAGGACGCTGGAAAGATAGGGAGCAAGCTTTCACTTTTTTTTTCGGTCTACCGTCTCTACCCTTTGAGGATCGGAAGGCCTTAAAGATGGGCTAGGCTCTACTTGACTCCACTCACCCCCAGCAGGGTTGGCAATACTCACCCCGGCTCCTTCCCCCCCTCCACCCCCGGCCCCCACCTCCAGCCCGAGATTCGAACCCGAAGGACACCTAGATGATGCCGGGTCTGGGCTGCGCGGCCAGGAGAGGCCGCTCTGTTTCAAAGCAGGGGAGTAGGAGAAAGGACAGGAAGGAAAGCCTTCTGCCCCAAGAGCCCCTAGCTTCCAGCTCAGTCCGCCAGCCATCTCGTCTGCCTTGAGGGGTTTTAGAGATTTCTCACCACTGACTTCACCGGTGTTAAACACCCAAATCACAATCGGTATCCTGCTTTTCTTTCCTTTCCTCTCCTGTTTTGTCTTATTCTGTCCGCTCCCCTCTTTCCCTCCGTCCCCTTCCCTTTCCTTCCCCTCACTCTCCCTTTCCTTCCCCTTTCCTTCCTT
>NW_020954600.1:15812316-15814218 GCF_900497805.2 Vombatus ursinus
CTCTCCCTTTCCTTCCCCTCTCTCTCCCTTTCCTTCCCCTCTCTCTCCCTTTCCTTCCCTTCCTTCCCCTCCCCTCTTCTTTTCTCCCCACCCCTTTTCCCTCTCTTTCCTTCCCTCCCCTTCCCTTCTCTCTCTTCCCTTCCCCTCCCTTCCCTTCCTTTCCCTCCCCTTCCCCTCGTTTCCCTTCCCCCCTCCTCGCTTCGTTTCCCTTCTCCTCCATTCCTCTCCCCTCCCCTTTCCCTCCTTCCTTGCCTCCTCTTCCTTCCCTTCCTTCTCTCCTCTTCCCTTCTTTTTCGATCTTGTCTTCTTTCCGTCTCTTTCCCCCATCTCCCTGTCTCTTTACCCCTCCCCACCCCCCAAATCTCTGTCGATTCGTTTTTCCATCTACCATTTTGTCTCCAGTCCACTTTTCGCTTCCCTGCTTTCCTCGCTCTGTCCCTCTTCAGTTGACAGGCACACACCCGCCAACATACCCACTGACATGCATTCGGGACACACTCAGGTGTTCCTGGACCAGACACACATAGAGATAGAGGGAGGAGCCCTGCTTCCTCTCAAGGCAAGTCGCCTCACCCCTCTTCTTCCTCCACCCTGCCCCGGCATTTGGAAACCCCATGGAACACTCCGCCCCCTCCTACTCCCATTCTCCCACCTCTCCATCCTGGGAGAGGATGCCCTTTGTCTAAAAGATGGGGAGGGGGGTGTGCTGTAACCTCTCGCCTTTGCTGGAATGTACCTGATCTTTCTACCCTCTGTTACGAGGTTGCTTACTTGTTAGTAGGGCTGAGGTTTGGGCCCCTGTATAGAAATCTGGCCTGGGGACTAGGGAGGACCCTCTCTGGGTTGTGGAAGCAAGAGACCCGAAGAACAGTAGACACTTTCGTCCAAGTGAGCTAGGGTTAAAGGTTGACGATTGGGCCAAACTCAGAACTAACACGAACGAATTAAAAAACATTTATTGAACGCTTACTGTATGCTAACTATATACGTATTATATATGCTAACTATATACTGTGCTAAGCCATGGGTCATGGAAGGGACCAGCCCAGATTCCTTCCTGACTCCTGGACACCTATGGGGAAGAAGGATATAGCAAGGACTCAGTGGCTAACGGGCCTTATCGGATCCCCAAGAAGAGAAAAGTTGGGCTTGGGGGCGGCAGGAGGAGGGCGGGAGATGAAGGTGGGGGTGGCGAGCCGGAGGCAGAGACCTTTTCAGATGCGTCCACGCTTTCCCTCCAACCTGCAGAGTGTGTACGCTCCCACACTCGCGCAGGCGCGGGACCAGAGGCAGCAGCTAGGACTGGGACCCCCGGGACTCGCCCAAAAGTGCCTAGGAGTCGAAATCAGATCGGACTTCCAAGGGAATAGCTTTGCTTGCTGGCGCAAATGACTGCACCCCTATCCTTACCCGCCCCCTCCTTCCCCCCCCCCCCCCCCCCCCCCCCCCCCCCAGGCCGGCCTACGTTACTGGGTTTGAAGAGTTCACTACTGCCGCCGCATAAGGCGAGGTTAGGTCTCAGAGGGGGACAAATATGGTTTCAATCTGATAAACGCCATGCGGCGGTGAATAAAATAATGACGACACGGCCTGGCAGAACAAAAAGAGACAAGTCTATCGGGCAGAAATTCTCCAGTGATTTAGCGGTTTTAGGGATCACTGAGGCACTTGTTCTTATCTCCACCAACCCCCCCTCCCTCTGACTTTGAAATGCCCAGGCCCTCGATAGGATTTAGACACTTTCTCTTTCAACAGATGCTGCAATGTTTTGATCCGCGTTCCGTAGCTGAAAGGTGCAGAGATTGGTTTGCTATTTTTTTTTTGCTTGTTTTCCGCCTCATTGATTAAGACACTAAGAAACTCAGGGATCTTCTTTTTCTTTCTTTCTTTCTTTCTTTCTTT
>NW_020954600.1:15814318-15837659 GCF_900497805.2 Vombatus ursinus
CTCCTCCTCCTCCTCCTCCTCCTCCTCCTCCTCCTCCTCCTCCTCCTTCTTCTTCTTCTTCTTCTTCTTCTTCTTCTTCTTCTTCTTCTTCTTCTTCTTCTTCTTCTTCTTCTTCTTCTTCTCCTTCTCCTCCTTCTCCTCCTCCTCCTCCTCTTCCTCTTCCTCTTCTTCCTCCAGCATGAGAGCTTGAAGGTCAAGCGATAGGGATAGCAGTAGGTAAGATGCTACCAGTGAAGACCCTTCACTGGCAGCTTCTGAGGGGTCTTTTTTAAAAGAAAAGATCTTAATTGTCTATTACATTTATATTACTTGGAATTTGAGAGGGAACTTTTGGTACTCTGTGTAAATAGACTTTAAAAGGGTCACACAGGCTTAAAAAAAGTAAAGGAACAGCAAAAAGTAGTAAACATCCTTTCTCCAAATTTCAAACAATTGTAAAGAATGGAAGTAAAGTGGATTTAAAGGAGAATAAGTAAATAATGGAACAGATAAATAGTCGTGGTTTAGAACCTTGGGAAGTGGTAAATGACTAGGAAGAAAAAATCAACCACAACAACAAAAAAGAATGACTTGTTTCCCTGGTGTTGCTCCTTCTTTCCTTTAAAAAAGAAAAAAAAAGTCTTAAAATTTTCCAGTCTCCTAATTTGTCTTCCCTTCTTGCCCAAGAAAAGCTGGATATACGTTTAAGCTCTAAGCCACTGTAGACTCTGGTCAATGTTAATCTAACCTTGGTTGGGGGAATGAAGATGGGGATGGGATAGAGAAAGGAGAGACAGAGAAACAGACACACTTTCCTCAGATTTCCTTAAAACCACATTTCAAATTAGGAAAGTAAAAGTCAAATAAAGAGGATTTAAATCCAATTTAAGAAAGGTTTAAGTCTCAGTGAGGGCAAGAAGGAAAAACTTCTTGGAGGGACCAGGCAGGAAAAGAGGTGATAAGGAAAGGGAGCTCTTTTCTCACTCCGCCTCACTCTCCCAGGACCCAGATCTCAGCTCTTCCTTGCCTTAGATTTGCTTCCAGCTACTAGCCCTAGGATTTCAAGAAGAAATTTGAGAGAGAGACCCCATTTCACTTATCCCAATCAGAATATTCAATAACTTTTTACATTTGGGAAAAGGTTGTCTGGAAACTTCTCTTTCTGATTCAGAAAGAGGAAATTATGCAGAGACCGATAGACTACTTGTAATATTTCTCTTCTGTTTCTCCCCCCCATTTCCTCTTCTTCTCTTCCCTCTTTCTTCTCATCTTTTCTCCTTTTCTCTTCTCCCCTTTCTTTTCTCTTCCCCTTTCCACAGCCCTCTCCTCTGTTCTCTCTCCCTAATTCAAAAACAAGGGGACACTTGAATTCTTGCCCTGAAAACCACTTAAAAAGTCATGCTAACTTTGGGCAGTAAATAAAAACAGACACTTGTGTCCTAAAGCAGGAGTTGAAGCTTATCTAATCTTAGCTAAGTAGTTCCCTCCACCCCCATCGCTTTTGTTTCTTGCTGTAGAGTAAACAGCTCAGGCAATGGAGATGTTCTGAGAGATGCTCTATTCACAAGTTTGCCTCTCTCTCTCTCTCTCTCTCTCTCTCTCTCTCTCTCTCTCTCTCTCTCTCTCTCTCTCTCTCTCTCCCTCTCTCTCTCTCTCTCTCTCTCTCTCTCTCTCTCCCCTCCCTCCCCTCTCTGTCTCTTCATGTCTCCTCTCCTTTCCTCCACCTCTTTTCTCCCTCCCCCTTCTCTTCTTCCCCCTCCCTATAGAAAGGCGAGCCCCCTAAATAGCATTGAGGAGCCCAGCCCAGGGGACAGTGATTAATGATAGTAGAGCAGAGAGGTTAACATACTTCACTGAAAAGTCTGTTGACTGGGCTGCTTGTAACACAATGTGGCCCGCTGCACGCCTCAAGAGAATCCTTTTGTTGTGCCCTCTCATTGTGGCCTCCAAATTCTGCCCACGAAAGTTTGCCAACGCTCCTGCCCCAGGAGTTTAATAGTTTCCCTTACTCCCCGGGCTTTGTGCGCCGGTGAAAAGCAGCCCCGAGCTATTCAAGTGTTGGTGGTCATCTCAATAGATCTCCCGAGGCCCATATGGTGACCAGTGCCGATGAATCCGCCTGTTTAAATGGGGGAGAAAGTTGGGGTTTTAAAACATTTCAGAGCGCCTGAAAGGATCCCACTAGATCCTGTCACAATTGCCCCATCGCTTTGAATGCGCTGCCTATTGTCCCTGGTTATAAATGATATTCCTGGAGAAGTCGATTCCCACCCCACTAGTCCTCTCAGCCCCCCAGCCCCCCAGCTCCTGAGCAGAAGCTGTCCCAAGCAGCAGCCCCACCCAGCCTTCAGGAACTAAAGCTAGGGGGAGGAGGAGGCCTCCTTTAGTGTCCTGGAAGGGGAGCTAGGGACAAAGAAGGAGAAAGCAAAGCAGGGCTGGGGGATGGGGGTCCCTCTGGGGAGTCCCCCTCCACCCTCCTTACCTTCAGTATCTATTTTCTTCCTCCCTGAAGTTACCATTGGGTTTAGGGGCTTCCCAGGCACCTACAGCCAACTAGTCCAAGTACATACACAACTCACTGCCCAACAGCACGGGGTGGGGGACAAAAACAATAATAATAATAAAAAAAAAACTTTCCCTTGTTTAATGATAGAAATTACATTAAAAGTGGTGGAAATGCCCCAATTAAAAATGTACCACTTAAATGACATGCCAAGGGGCTCAGCTGCAGAGTAGCATATTTAGCTAGTTAGTGAACTCTCGACTATTTCTTTTTTAAAATTACACGTTGAAATTTTAAAAGAAATCTTACTTTTCTCTGGTGCAACACATTACAAAGAATGGACAGTCCTTTTATCTAAATATAAAATTCCATTTTCAGCAATTATAGCCTGTTCTTGGTGATGATATAATTACAGCTGTGCTCAGTAATAGGTGTCAAGGCAATACACACTCATACAATAGTTGAATAAAACTAGAGAACAAAGCAAGCACTTCCAAATTCACAACCTTTAAAATGAAATTGACTGTGCAGAATTCAAATAAAAACTAGATAAATATTTTTTAAAAAAGATTACAAGCTTGGTTTGGTTTCTTAATAGCATTTTCTGCAAACCTATCAACATCTAATTGATTAGCTCGGAATTACTGATTATGGATAATCTGAAATGCTGAACGTCACTTATTTTTAATGTAGCCATAGGTAAATAAATTGCACAGGGAAAGGGAGCCTGGTGGTGAGGCATCTGGGCAAAGCTTCTTTTAAAAAAAATGACTTTCCTTTGAAACTGCTTTGGTGTCTGTTTTGTTCTACAAAGGAATGGTATTCTTGAGACTGTCTTTCCATTTTTTTTTTCCTCTTGGTTAAAGTGAAAGAAGATAAAAGGCCAGGTCATTGAAAATCCCCTTCGTTGGAGGGGCCAGATTTCTTGGGAATGTTTCAGGGAGGCTGTCAGAAAACGTGGCTGATGGAGTCTGAGGCTGGATCATATGAGCCTTTAGGAATCTGAGTTACTCTGATTTTTTCTTAATGTCCTATTTTTTTTGTTGTTGTTGTTCCAGATGGCTGCCAGCAACAGGAAGGAGGGGGGGAGAACACTAATTCCATCAGCTCAAATGGAGAAGATTCAGATGAAGCCCAAATGAGACTTCAGCTGAAGCGAAAACTGCAAAGAAATAGGACATCCTTTACCCAAGAGCAAATTGAGGCTCTGGAGAAAGGTGATGGAGTTTTTCAAAGCAGAAAAATTGTAGATCAAAGGCAGTGACACATTTGAAATATAGAGAACTAAATTTAACCAGGACCCCTTATGTAGGATAGTATAAAAAAATCTGAATATTCTGTTTTTCCCAATATACTAGGAATTTAAAGACTATAAATCTTCCTATAAAAAGATGATTTGGACTATTCTGGCTTCTCAATCTCCAAGTGTCATTTTAATGAAAGTTTAACTTAATTTTGGTGACAAAAGTCTTTCCAAGTATTTAATAATAGCATTTCCAAGGGCAGTGGTGGGAGGTCGGAGAATCAGGATGAAGAGGAGAGATGAGTTCAAGGTTAAGATGTAGGCTGACTCATTTTGGGCAGCCCTGGCATTGATATTGAAATATTCACTTGTTCCTCCAGAGTTTGAACGAACCCATTACCCAGATGTGTTTGCCAGAGAAAGACTAGCTGCCAAAATAGACCTACCTGAAGCAAGAATACAGGTACACTAGGGATTGGGTAATTAAATGCTTTGTGATTCCTATATTTGGCTTTTCAAAAGACAAAGGCTCTGCTAACTACCACTATTTATTTATATAAATTACAACAGACCCAGCTTACCAGCTGTACTGTCCTAAAAACTTTGCTGCCCCAAGAGGTTTCACTGGCTGCAGATAGTGGGGGAGGTGCTGGAAACTGGGGTGAAAGTTGGTGGTGGGGGAGAGGAGACGACCTTTCTTTCTTTCTTTTCTTTTTTTTTTTCTTGAAGCTTTTCCTTACGTACATCCCATCCTTCCTGTTTCCAGGTATGGTTTTCTAATCGAAGAGCAAAATGGAGAAGGGAAGAAAAACTGAGGAACCAGAGAAGGCAGGCTAGCAACACACCCAGTCACATACCCATCAGCAGTAGCTTCAGTACCAGCGTCTACCAGCCAATCCCACAACCCACCACTCCTGGTAATTTTGAGACAATGCATCTGTTTTCAAGTCTGTCCACTGAGTCTAGGGTGTGACTATCAGAAGTGTGGCATTCCAGGCCAATTGTTTTTGTTTTTGTTTTTTTTGTTTCTTCTGTTCCGCAGTCTCCTCCTTCACATCAGGCTCTATGTTGGGTCGGACGGACACAGCCCTAACAAATACATACAGTGCTTTGCCTCCCATGCCCAGCTTCACAATGGCAAACAACCTGCCTATGCAAGTAAGTGGGAGTGTCTGTTCAGTAAGTGACCCAGAAAGAAGACTGGGGAAATAAGGGAGAATGTTCAGGTTGTGTCTGTCTACATGGTAGCCCCTCACCTCCCACAATGAACAAATCATTTTGACCTGTGGTGCCATGGAAAGAGTACTGGATTTAGAGTCAGGAAACTTGGTTCCAAAGCTCAGCTTTGGCCCATCATGCCTGTGTGACCTTGGGCAAGTCTTTTCCCTTGTCGGAACCTCCATTTCCCTCTCTGAAATGAGGGGGTTGGACTACGTGCTCCCCAAGGTTCCCTTATTGCTTTAACTCTATGATCCATCATTCAATTGATCATGTCTTTCAAGAAAAGTCACCCAATTAAAAGAAAACCACCAAACCTATCCTAATTGATACTTCCCTCTCTCCTACATGAAAAAAGAAAAACAACTGATTCCGACCAGTCAGACTAATAGTAAAGGCCACCATGTTTGTGCTTTGTAGACACAGCCTGAAAGTGGTGGGTGGGACTCAGGGGTGAGTGATGCTTGGTGATTTAGAGACAATGTAACTGGTCACATCACTTCTGTGAGCCTCAGTTTCCTCATCTGTAGAGTGAATGAAGGGGTCAGGCCAGTTGATCTCTAAAGTCTCCTCTAGCTTGAAATCTGGGACCTTGGGGAAATCATGTCATCCTTCTGGTCCTCAGTTTTTTCATCTGTAAAATGAAAGGGGTTGATTAGATGTAAGGGCCCTAAAATGATGATTTTACAGTAGCTTGCTAATGATTGACTTGTGGGTTAGTATGTATTCATAGTTATCTCTCTGGATCAGAATTTAGATTAGAACACTGAGGAACTTCAGGGGACATTTGACACCTATATTTTATTTAATAAGGGAGGAAAGGAAGATTTCTTTATATTTATATGGATGAGCTCAGCTCCTTTTTGCATCTCCCCATAACAGGAGAAATTGAAGGAACTCACTTGAAGTGAAAATGCAGAAATGTGCTTCCCGTTTTCATAGACTAAGGAAACAGGAGTACGTGGGGATTTGTTCTTGCCTGGTGTCAATGAACCACTCACCACCCCAGAGCTGTGGTTGTTGTTCGAGGCAGATGTGGCTTTGTAAAAGTATCCCAGCTTCATCTTTTCATTCCAGTAACTAATTCTAGCCCACGGGGTCAGAAATCCATCTTCCTCCCTGCAGTTCCACTTTCTACATTCCTATCCCTTTGCTCCAGTCTCCTACTTTGAGTAATTAGAGCAGCAGTATAGGGAGAGGTTGGACAGGTAAACTTGGGAGTCAATTTTTGCAGTTGTTCTCAATAGCCATCAGACAGGCAGCTAGGTGGTGCAGTGGATAGAATGCTAGGCCTGGAGTCAGGAAGACCTGAGTTCAAATCGGGCCTCCGATATTTATTTGCTGTGTGACTCAGGACAAGTCACTTAATCCTATTTGCCTCAGTTTCCTCATCTGTAAAATGAGCTGGAGGAGGAAATTTATCTTCGTCAAGAAAACCCCAAATGGCATCACAAAGAGTCAGATATAACTGAAATGACTGAACAACAACAAAAAAATCCCCATCAGATAGATCTAGGTTTATAATGATTAATTCCCACAAAATTGCTAGTGTTCATTTAAAGAAGGACCATGCGTATGTCTCCATAAGGTGTATGCTTCATAGCCTACAAAATTATAGGATTGAAGAGACTGTGTTTTGAGGACATAAGCAGGGGAGTTGTTGAAATATTTTATTTTGATTACATTGGGATATTAATGGCTGGTGGCCCAATTGACACAAATTAGGGGATTAACAACACAAAGCTTGATTTTTACCATCTTTGCCATGAAAATTTCCAGAAGCCAGCCTACCTAGTGGTAAAGACTACTGGTTTGTTGTATGCTGGAATGGCTGATGGGTCATCTAGGCTTGTTTGTGTCTTTGAACCTGACATTAGAAGAACAATTCTCCTGCTTTAATAAAGCCACACTGAATCTTATACAATTTGACTCAAAACAGAAGCAACATCAGGGTTGCTGGGAGGATAAAAGGGGGGGAATAAGCGTTGGACAGATAGATCTCTGAGAACAAGAAAAGATGTGATATACACTCAAGGTGTGATTATTATTAATTCTTATTATTCACACCTAGGAGCCCTGAGGTGTAGAGTCAGTGCACTTTTTAATTAGTTAGGAATAACTGTCTTTCTTTTCATTAGTGTGCTTATTAACCATTATGGAGTGTCCACAATGATTTTATTTGCACAGCTCCACAAAGATGGGAACTCAGTGGTCAGAACCTCAGTGAATTAGTGATTCACCAGAGAAATTTGTGTTCCTGCTATTTCTTGGGACTTCCTAATGACTAAACTGCCTCTACCCTAACCACACTGACCTTATTGTACTATTCAAGAAATATTTAATTGGCTGTGATCAGTAATATCAAGTAAATTCCCTAGCCCCTATTCAGGCTTTTTCTGAGCCTTCACTATAGGGTGAGATGGAGCAAGTTATTGTTATTGTTGGTGGTGGTAGTGATGGTGTGTTTGTGTATGTGTGTGCAGGGAGGATGATGGAACCCCAAGTTTGAGTGTCTATTTTTATGGGCAGATGTAAACAACCTCCAGAGCTGATCATTTGGTGTTTTGTAGTCACAGTGAAAAATTCATTCCTATCATCACAGAAGCTCACAAAATCTGCAGGCTACATATTTTGCTTATATCAATAGGACTCTACATTTCCAAGATAAAACTTGTAGACTTTTTAAAAATTACCTGTAGAATTCCAAATAGTAAATGCCAAATATTATGATTGCCAACATAAGTTAGTTGTTCAAATTTTTCTGTTTTCATTTGGATGTCTGGTGCCTTTATAAATACTGCCATGGTTAAATGGTGGCCATAGTCATCTACTCCTGACATATAACAGCAACCAACGAACATTGGTTGGATTGAAACCCTACTGGGTTTCTAGTATTTAAATATGTTATTTGAAGGCTTCCTTTAATAAACACAATCATCTACCACCAATGTTTCATAGGGTTCCACTGTGTTGGCCCCATCTAAGGAGAAGCGACATAGATTTGGAGTCAGAAAACCTAGGTTTGAATTTTGCCCTTGACTAGTTAGCTTGTGTGACTTTGGACAAGTCTTTCCCTTTCATTGGGAAAACAAAAAAGTTGGATGAAGTCACCTCTTAGGCCCCTTACAGCTTTGAATCAACAATCCTGTTGAAAAATCAGAAATGACACCCACTTTTAAAAACGGGTGCAGCTGCACTTCGGGGGCATTTCTCTGTAACTGTCCTTTCCTTTTTCCTGACAGCCCCCTGTCCCCAGCCAGACCTCCTCCTACTCTTGCATGCTGCCCACTAGTCCTTCGGTGAATGGGCGGAGTTATGATACTTACACCCCTCCGCACATGCAGACACACATGAACAGTCAGCCAATGGGCACTTCTGGTACCACTTCAACAGGTGAGTAGCCCCTCCTTCTCATCCCATTGTTTAGTCTTCAGATGGAATGACTCTCCTCTTTCTGGTGCTGCCAGCTCCCTGCTCTGGTTAATCCCCAGACCCAACTTCATATACCTTTGAGTAGCTTTTGTTTCTTTTTCTTTGTCTGGGTTTATCATACTTATAGGTTTATTATAGTCTCTAAACCTGGGCGATCCTGAGTTTAATCACCTTGATTGGCATTGCTCTCTCTTCCTGATAATAAAATGATTTATTAAAATGTAAAAAAAAAAAATCAATAGGACCCCTCCTCCAGCTGTCTCTGAAGCACAGCTAAGGCCTCTATTTGTGCTCAGACAGGGATTACTGAATGCATTTCCATGTTCTCTGATCATTTCTGTCCTTCTTTATAAATAAATGCTTTTCAAAGGCAGAGCTGGACTATCAGGGGATTTGTATTTGGAGGACCTGGGTGTGAAACCCTGTTCTGCTACTTATCACTTATGTGACCTTGACCCATAACCTCATCAGTCCTCAGTTCCCTCATCTGTAAAATGAGGGTTGAATTAAATGACGTCTCAAAATGTCTTCTAATTTTGAATCTGTGGCATAGTATGATTGCTTTCCTATGTTGCAAGCATTTGGAAAGACAAACCACACTTTCATCCTCTTTTGAAAAATACCACTTGATTTGTGATATATGCTTCAAAGATAGTTATATATATATGTATATATATGTATATATACACACACACATATATACACAGATATATAACCTATATATATATACACACACACATATATACACAGATATATAACCTATATATATATACACACACACACACATATACATCTATACACACATGCACACATATATAATACTAGGAATCACTATGGATTTTATATTTTGGAAGATTAAAAAAATTCCACATTGTTTCATGTCATTTCTATATATGTATTTATGTGGATTTTTTTTTTCCTCTCCCTTTTTAGGCCTCATTTCTCCTGGAGTGTCAGTCCCAGTTCAAGTTCCTGGAAGTGAACCTGATATGTCTCAATACTGGCCACGATTACAGTAAAAAAAAAAAAAAAAAGAAAGAAAGAAAGAAAGAAAAAAGAAGAAAGAAAGGAAAGAAATGAAAAAAGTGTGTTACTTCAGTCAATGACTATATATGGACAACAGTTGGATGTTTTAAGAGTATTTTATAAAGGAAGATCAGCTGTGAGAAGTGCTTCTGGATTACAACTGTGTTGTACCACACCATACCACTTGGAGAAAAAAAGACTTTACTCATGGACCTTTGTACACAGAAGGCATTATATCAGTTGGAACAAATCTTCATTTTGGTATCCAAACTTTTATTCATTTTGGTGTATTATTTGTAAATGAGCATTTGTATGTTATGATGAAAAACAAAGAACAACGTGGACTAGATGGATGTTTCTGATCTGTGTTGGTCATGAAGCTGTTAAAAAAAAAAAAAAAAGGAAGCCATGATCAACGAGTTCTGCCACAAATTCAAGAGTTTTTATCAAGATATATCGAATCCTTCTACCAATCTGTTCGTAGGTGATGGACTGACATTCCGAGTTTGTATCATTCCATCCCATATAATGAAACCTGCAACAATACGCACTAGACATTCGTAAGAAAAAAAAAAATCTGTTGGGTTCCCAAAGGTTGTTAACAGATGAAGTTTATGTGCAAAAAAAAAAAAAAAAGAAAAAAAAGAAAAAAAAGGATATGAGAGAACTTCAAAGAAAAGTTGATAGGTTAAAAAGGTAGATTGTGTCTTCGGTATAATCCAATTTGTTTTATGTCAAAATGTAAGTATTTGTCTTCCCTAGAAATCTCCCAGAATGATTTCTATAATAAAGTTAATTTCATTTATATTCGACAAGAATACTCTATAGATGTTTTATACACATTTTCATGCATCCTAAGTTTCTTTCTTGGTCATCAAAGGTTAATTGTTCTTAGCTAGACTTGTACTGCTGTTCACAGTCCAACCATTTTTGTGCATCTAGAATTCATTTTAATCAATTAAAAGTGCTTGCAAGAGTTTGAAACTTAAGTGTTTTGCAGTTGTTCACAACTACATATCAAAATTAACCATTGTTGATTGTAAAAACCATGCCAAAGCCTTTGTATTTCCTTGATTATACTATTTTCTTTTTAACCTCATAGTGTGCTGGTGCAAATTTTGTTTCCATATTGGGGTAACATTTTCTGTGGACTATTCTTTTCAAATCAGATTCTATTTTAAATCTGGAAGGCACTCCAGGAAATAATTCCTGGATCCACCCAAGCCCGTAAGGTACTCATTAGACAAAGAAATTCAATTTCTTCTGTACAGAGATAGATCTGTGCCCACGTATACCTATGAAATGTACACGAGATGGTTGGTTTTGGAAGAATGGACTGAAGAATTAAGGATAGTTGACAAGGCAACAGGCTACTCAGTAGGCCTTGCTTTTTGAATTCGGGCTGGGATTTCCAGTCTGGACAGACTTCAGCGGGCAGCCCATTTCCACCGTGGTTTCTCTGAAGTATATTCAAAAGTAGATTGGCTCATTCAAAACTCTCTGAAAGCTCCTGCTTTTCTCTGTCCTTTCTTTCCACCTCCCCCCACCCCCACTTTGCACAAGAGGCATCATTTCCCATTGAAACTCTCCAGCTGTTCTCATTTGAGTCTCGCTTTCTGTGGGGCTGCGTATGGTTGGAGAGTGGAGGGGGGGATGTTGCATGTCAAGGAATAATGAGAACAGACACACCAACAGGCACCCACAATGTGGATTGTGACTGGCTAGGAAAAGTTAAAGGCCGTCAGTCATTGGCAGCTGAAGGCAAACATTCTCACGTCGACAGAGCTGGCTCATTGTGGGGCAGTTGTGATCCGAAGGGAAGACCAGATCGAATCACGTTTAAAGCAGCCGATCTCGGACCCTGAGTTCTGAATCCAAGTAGAGTGAACCCAAATAGGCCTTTGAGAAGGAAAAGGCATCCTCTGAGGCGATTTTTGTCTCAGAAACACAGAAGCAGATGCAGATAAGGTATTCACCATAAACTTCAGGAAAAAACTGGGTATCCTGGGAGTCTGGGTTGAATACTCGCACATAGAGGAAACCCTGGGGACAAAGCCATGCTCTGCTGAATCACATTGTGTGTGTGTGTGTGTGTGTGTATGCACATGTGTGTGTACATATGTGTTCATGCATATGCATGCTTACATACTTGAATATGTGTGCATAGGAGCCTGTGTGTTTACAAGGCAAAAGAAAGGAAACACAGAAAATAATTGGAGAGATTCTCCTCACCCTCTTTAGTAATAATACTTTATAATTAACAGATTACTTTGGGGCAAATTATCATGTTGCAACTGCATACGTTTCTGATCATCTTCATATTTATGCCTTTTCTGTTCTTTTTGTAAATTACCACCCTGCATGTAGAGCTGTTCCACACTGCGATAGCCTATGTTCATTGCGCTCGCTCTCCCTCCCTTTCTCTCTTCTTGCTCTCTCCCCATCTATTTTTCTCTCCCTCCTCTCTTCTTTTCTCCCTCTTTCTCTCCCCCCTTTTCTGTACACACAAAGGACACCCATGCATATATGATGCATGCTAGTGAAATGTGAGCACTTGTGTATATGTGGGTTCTAACACACACACACACACACACACACACACACACACACACACTGGCACACACAAAATGACCCAGTCTTTTGTGTAATCTCTTCTAATACCTTTGCAGACATTTCCACCTCCTGACATTTTGCTGTCTGCACTTCCCCAGGGGACTCTGGGTGCAAAGTGAAATGGTAGTGAAGGACCATAAGGCTGTGTATATGTGTATGCATGCCTGCACGTGCATACGCTTCTGGCCTTGACTCCCTGCCCCCAGCTCTGTAACCTGTAGAGGAGCTGTGTTTGGGGGCAGTCAGGCAGCCGGCCTTAGCCTCCCATTTTCTGGCCTAGCTGACAATACCGTAGAGAGTGCTTGCGCATGTGGAAGCAGCCTCGCTGAGGCTGTGTCTGTGTGTGCATCTGTCCTTTGTGCCTCAGGGATGTCCCTGAGGACGTGGCCTGGTTTGGCCAGAAGACGCTGCTGTTCAGTGGAACCTGAGACCCTTCAGTCCATCCAGTTGGGTGGTGCCCCTGCCATGGGGAAAGAGTTCATCTCATCTCCAGAGGAGAGACTGTGGTGTGGCACTAGGGGCAGAGCTCTACCTGAGCCAACCTGGCATAAACCCTGGGGCTGCTTCAGCTGTGCCTAGCTGTCAAAAAGCAGCTGCCTGGGAGAGGTTGGCCTTTTGTTCACGGTTGAGATGGCTTATTTTGATTAATTTATTCACAGATAGATATATTTATTTACCAATGGAAGCGCCTCAGAGATGGCTTCATGTGCTCTCCTAGCCCAGGGTCTGCTGATGAGACAGGTCCCTCATAGAACTCCTGGGCTGTACAACTCATCCTTTCTCTACAGAATTGTTTTGCTCTATAGGAAGAGAGAAAGCTAATTGTTTTTTTAATAAACACTCTCATCAAGTGAACCTGAGTGGAAAAATCTCTGTCACAAAAATAGATTTCCTTGTCTCAAAAAAAGGGCTGATTTTCCTAAAAGAAAAGCCTCTTGTTAATGCGAAATGACTTCCTGGGGCTGGTCACTAATGGCCTTTAGTTCTCCGGTTTCAGTTGTAACTGGGCTGGCCAAAATAGATTTGCAAAGTGTTATTTAAAATTCATTCTTGTTCTGTGGATGGATTTTTATCTTAGAGATGCCTCACACAACCTTCTGGTTCATTTCTTTCTGCTCTGGGCATCGATGTCGACAAGACTGAAGAAAGGACTCTTCTCCACTCCAGCTGTCTGAATAATAAGTTTGGCCTAACAGGGTTGAACACATCTTCTCCTTTTCCCTTTCTGAAAAGATAAACTTTGATCTAGTTGTTCAACGGAGTTCTGAACAACATGGCACTCAGTTTTAAAGTTCAAAGAGTAAACACTTAGGTTGGTTTTGCTTGCACTGGATGTTGTTAATGGTGGCCCTCTCTGGAAAGGAGTCATTGGATGCCTTGGGAATGTTAATGTTAAAGGACTTAATCAGATCAATGGTGTGTGTGTGTGTGTCTGTGTGTGTGTGTGTGTGTGTCTGTGTGTGAGAGAGAGAGAGAGAGAGAGAGCATCTGAGGGATTCTTTAAAATGAGAAGATAACCAGGGGATTGATTCCAGACAGCTGCTTCCTCTTGAAGTAACCATAGCCTGTGTTAGTTTTGGGAGCCCCCTAGATCTGGGAGGAAGAGGAAAAATGGTGAATGAGGAAGTGGAAGGTGAAGATTGCATTGCGGTGACCATAAAATTAAGAAGGTACTGAAGCTCAAGTATCTGAGTCAACCCAAATAAGTCAAAATATTGACCTCATGTTAAGGAGAGTCAAACCTATTGGAAGGGACTAATGCTACACATCAGGTTTTGAAGTTCATATACTAGAAATATTTAAAACAGCATGATGAAATCTTTGCAATTAAGTATTTATATTGCTCTTCAAGTGGATAATTGAAGGACAAAAGCTCTCTTGATGTCTCATATTTCATTTAATATGAAAAGGGGTATGTTTAGAGATAAGACCACTTTTTGGGGGGATTAAGTTACTAAGTCATCTTAGTATGTTTTAGTACAAATAATGTTTCTAGAAGTTAAGAAAAAATTTTTGAACTGTTTTCCTTTTAAGGAAACAAAGAAAAGCACCTGAATCTGATTTTCATAAGACCTACATATTTTTATTGCTACAAATTTACTTTTATTGAGTTTGCAAAGTTTTTTATATTTAAATCAAAGGTTTAAATGTGCATATTCAGTTCCTATAGTACTTATCTACTTGCAAAGCATATATTAACTAGTAATTGGCTGTTAATTTTATAGACATGGTAGCCAGGGAAGTAAATCAATGACCTATTAAGTATTTTGACAAGCAATTTACATATTTGATGACTTCAGTTCGTCTTTTCAGAGTCAAATTCAACATAATTGTTCAGTTGTGTTTGTATCAAATGAATTACAATACAGGAAAAAAAGAGATTAGTTTTGTTAAAATAATAACCTGACTACAAATATTCATTTGAATGCGTTCAAATTGTTCATAATTACTTTCAAAGGACACAGCAAAGCTTTTGTTCAGTATTTTTTTTTTTTTTGGTTATTTATAAAGCATACACCAAATCAGTTCTTGAAGTCTGTTGAGATTTTTAAAAACACCTTTGCTTAAAAATATCAAAGCCTTTAAATTTTAACTGACAGATAAGGTCTGAAACTTTGTTTTGAAAAGAAAATTGATAAGAATTTGTGTCTTTAGGAATTAAAAGAAACGGGGGAAAAAAACACCCTGAGACATTCTTAGGAAAAAAAAAGAAAAAAAGGAAAAAACCCTGATTGTTACTACTAATGAAATAGCGGCTGAAAAAAAATAGTAGTCTTTTTGATTTTTATCACAAAAAATAAACTGGTAGTGACAGGATATGATGGAGAGATTTGACATCCAAGCAAATCACTGTCATTGATTCAATTATTCTAATTCTGAATAAAAGCTGTATACAGTATGTGTTTATGCTACAGTGGATTTTTTTACGTGATTGACATTCATCATATTAGTTAGACAGTTTTAAAAGCTAAGTCTTTGTTTTATGCAATGTGGTCAAGAACAAATAAAGTGAAATTTGTAACATATTAAAAGTAGGCCACTTGAAAATGTGAGTTATAATCACATCAAAATAGAATAACATATATGAAAATATATTTTGGAAACCCAGTTTTCTCTCTGTTGGTGTTGAAAAGCCCATTTAGAAGGAGAATTGTTGCTGGAAGATAGAAATGTTGCTTTGTAAGTGACATTCACTGGTGCCTACCCTGTGCCAGGGTCACCTTGAGCACACATACAAAAATTCAAGGACGTGGAAATGTGACTTCAAGATAAAGTTATTGCTACAAATCTGTTGCAACAAAATGTGTGCAGCTTGGCATGTGTATGGATAATGGCCTCACATTCTTAGGAGGCTTGCCCAGAGGAGGATCTGAATGAATTGTTGTTGGATAACCAACCTTCCTGAATTTACTAATGAAGGGCAGAGCTGATGCAAGAGGGAGATGAGTTGGTTGATTTTTTTTTTTTTTTAAATCCTCCACCATTTGGTTTCAAGTCTGGGTTCTGTGCTACTTTCCCATCCAGCTTCAGTGCCCTTTTTTGGGTATCCTGGCATTAATAAAGCTGTCAGTTTGGATTTCAATCTTGACCTGTTTGGTGACATGATTTTATAGTTCTGATTTCAAACGTTCAGGATTACTGTTGGGAACTACAGAAGGCCATCAATTCCTTTTCTAGGCTGCACAAATTTGGATCACTGCAGTTTGTTTTAATACATTCATTAACCAACAATGCACATGTATTGTCTTCAATAGTTTCACCCTCAAATTATGTTTCTTTATCAATTTAATAATTTACATAACAGAATGCACATGACATGCTAGCATACTTCAATACAGTATAGTCCTTACACATTTGCAAAATTAATTTGTCATATCTTGCTCAGTCCAAACTACAATATTTTCAGTGGAGAATGGCATTTTCAGAAATAACAAGTAATTATGATCCCTAGTTAACATGAACATCTTTTTTGAATCTTACAAGATTTCCATATACTACCTATTACTATTTTTTACATAGACAAAAAAATCTAAATGCACCATTGTCCACTGCAGAACAGCATGATCTTTTTTTGATGTTTAGTTTGTTTGTATTTACAAAATAAAACATTATTATTCTGACTAAGAATATAACATATAACTCTTTGAATATAAAAATAAATCTTACGGATGCCCTCTGCTTTTACATTAGAGTTATTTCTAAAAACGTCCTCCTCTTCTAAATTTAGCCTTAATTTGTTAAAAAGAAAAACAAGCAAGACCATCCTAAACAGTGGCTGCATCTGATAATGTATACTACATGCTGCCCTAGCAGTTCCCCACCTCTCAACACTAAGGAGGAATGTATTTTTCATTATTTAAATCGTAACTTTTAAATGGAGAAATATTTCAGTTACAGTTTTCTAGGAAAAAACCAAAACCAAACCATGATTAAAAACATACACAAAGAAGAAAGCAGATACCATTTTAAAAATTCTTTATGGGTTTTTAAGATTGTTGGGTTAAATCATTAAGAAAAATATTCACATAAGCCATTGGTAACCTCAAAGAGGGTATAAAGCAGGTGTCACAGGAGTCTGAGAGAGGCCCCCAAGTAGCAATCCCTAGAAGTCCAGGCGCTCTTTGCCTTCAGCCATCACGCCACATCCCAGGCTCAGCTGTTTGGCGGATTCCACCAGATCCTGTTTGCTCGAGCGGCTCACTGTGTCTGACAAGTCTGGAGGCAAATGCAGTCTCTGTAGCAGGAGATTGGGGGGGGGGGGGAAGAAGAGGAGAAAAAATGTGATTAATTGTGCTTTAGTTAGCATACTTCAGCATGCAATATTCTGCTCTGCTGATCAGCATTCAGCCTTGCATGTACAATTCCCGCTCAAACGGTTCTTCTGTTTACTAGCAATTCCTACTAGATTTTTACAAACCACAACCATCCCAGAAGTGGGATAAAAAAATCTTAAAATGGAAATTTCCTGAGCACAACCCCAAACTTACTTTTCTTCATTGCAAATAAAATCGTGGTTCTAGATAGTCACGCATTTTATTTTATTTTATTTTTTGGCTAGGCAATTGGGGTTAAGTGACTTGCCCAGGGTCACACAGCTAGTAAGTGTTATGTGTCTGAGGACTGATTCGAACTCTGGTCCTCCTGAATCCTGAGCAGGGGTTCTATTCGCTATGCCGCCTCGCTGCCCCCATAGTCACACATTTTAAACAGCGGGGTGAAACAACAGGATGGATGGTAACAGATTTGTGAAAAGAAAATATTGCTTTGAGGAGGAAGAAAAAGTTAGAAGCATTCAATGCTAGAGCTACAAACTGCTATTTCACACTTTGTGTGCAGCTTCCCGTGGCCTCAGTTAGCAGGGAATTGGGAAGAACAACTTTTTCACAAATGCTTATTTCTTCTATTAGGTTCACCTGATGTCAAGACATCTAGACTCTAATTTCTCCAGGACCTTACACTTTTCATAGAAATACAGACACTGTAAAAACCCAAATGCTTCCCAACACAAAGGTCAATGGTTTTTGGATGTCTGCATATGGCAGACACAGAATTTGTGTTAGGGCTTGACATGTTTGCCCACCATTCTTCAGCGTTAAGTATATTGGGCCTAGAAGGTAACAGTGTTTTCAAACCATCTTGTGGATCTCAATTTTCCCCTTTTGCATTAATCTATTTACAGTCATAGCTTGCTTTATACAAAACCAATATACAAAAAAAGTCCTTTTCCTTTTTCAAATGATTCACCAACAAATTGGTGAATCCATACAAGCCCCCCCCAGTTCATCTGGAACTTGTCCATGAGGGAGAACAACCCAATCCACCTATGACTCAGTGGGATTTAAAGCTGGAAGGAGTCTTAGAGGTCACCTGGCCTAACAGCTTAATTTCATAGATGAAGAAATTGAGGTGTAGAGGGAAGAAGTGATTTGTCCAAAGTCACAGCTGGTTAGAAGAGCCAAGATTTGAACCGAGGTCTAGACTCCAAAGAGTACTTTTTCTGCCGCACAAAGAGCCCTTAGCTGAGTCTTAAGGTATTTCCTAAGGTTGAGAGAAGTATTCCTGAACACCAAGCCCAGTACCAAATCCAATATGCTAAACTGCCTCTGAGAATACGATTTAATTCATAAAATTCAATTTCCAGGAACCTCTCCTGTTGTAGATGGTGAGATATGTCTCGAATGAGTTAAAGGAAAGGGAGCCAAACAGGAGGCACAGCGGGAACCTAAAAGTGATGGCCAATCAGGTCTTCCTTTTGGGAACCAGACTGAAAATGGCCACTAGAGAACTCCCTTCAACACGGGAGGAAAAAAGGTGTTTGGAAACAAGCTGGAAGAGTGGAGTGGTTCATCACATCCTGACAGCAAGAGTCGGAAAGGAACTTCGAAATCATGAGTCCAACTCCTCTCATTTACACCTGAGAAAATTGAGGCCCAGAGTGGTGAAAGGGATTTGCTGAGACAGCAGAAACCAGAGCTTCTGACTCCAGAGTCAGGGCCCTTTATTAGGCAAGGTGGTCCACACATGATTACTGAAGTCTATTCCCTGCCATTGTCTTTTGCTTCCATCACAGAAACAAAGCAGCAAGACTCAAGAGAGCACACATGTTCAAATGAATTTAAAAAGGATTTTTCCCTTTGCAGTTGATTTCTTACTCTGCCTTTATTTTTGCAACAGATAATACATAAGGCATAAGAAAGGCAGCATGGTATAGGTGTTCAGGAAGGGGGTGCCTGGGATCAAGTCTGGGCTCTGACAGCTGTGTGATCACAGACAAGTTAATTAACCTTGCTGAGTCTCAGTTGGAGAAATGAATACATGCACTTCCCAACTCCTAGGGTTGCTGTGAGGAAGAGCTTTGCAACCTTCAGTGTTATAAACATGAATTACGTGCAAGAGAATTATGCGGACTATAATAATGCTTGATCCTTATGTAGGGCTTGAAGGTGTTCACAAAGTGCTTTATATATATCTCATTTGACACTTACAACTATCTTGTTAAGGCAGAGATTGTGAAAAACTTCATTCCCCTTTTACAGATGAGAATAATGTATTCTAACCCTTTTAGGAATGAAGACACAGACTCAGAGAGAATTTAGGTGATGTGCTCAAGGTCAAACAACTAGTAAGTGGTAGAAGCCTAGACTTGGGTTTTTTATCCCTCCTTCAGTGTTGTTTCCTCTCTTCCCAGAACTCTGAGACCCAGAAACTGACTGGCTTCTTAATCTGAGGGCCATGGACTTCTTGGGGAGGTTGTCTCAGGTATTACAAGGGGTCTATGAATCCATGTGGCAGCATGCACTCTCATTTTTATATTTATTTAGCTCCAAATATACACTATGAATGCAACTGCTGTGTATGTGTGTGTGTGTGTGTGTGTGTGTGTTTATTTGTATGGGTCCATAAAATATTTTGATGTTAAAAAGGGGTTCTCACACTTAAGATGTTTGGGTCCCCTGGATTAGGCCATGGATATAAACATATAAGTAGAATTTATTTGCTCAACCACAATGTTTTAAAAAATACATTCAGCGGTTTTTCTATTGTTTAAAACACACCTTTTACCTTGCATATATCATACTTGGTAAAATGGACCTTTTGGGTAGGCTAAAAACAGAATTAATACACCATAAAGGCAACATTGTGTGGTTTAGGATTATAATCCAGGGCCATATCACCCATTTCCCCATGAGTTTCTAGGCTTGCCTCGTTGTCTTTGGCTAAAATTTTCTCCTACCTCACTCTTAGACTGTGTGTGTGTGTGTGCGTGTGTGCGCGTGCGTGTATGTGTATGTGTGTGTGTGTGTGTGTGTACATGCTCACATCCTGGATGAAAGCTCTCAACATGAGAAGATGAGAGAATGTTGCCAGTGACACTGGATTGTGCTTGAGTTTCCTTCAAATCAGTGACTTTAGAGAAACGTAAAATATTCTTGGTTAGGAATATTTTCGATCATGTGACCAAGCAGATTTGACAAATGGTTTATTCATCCTGTTGAAAAGGCTCTGGTGGTTCCTGTTCAGTGATTCCCAAGGATGGACCTTTGGAAAAATGTCAATTCTTTGTGTCACTTTCCTTTTTCCAAGGTCAGGCTGGCAGCACATGCTACATTCTCCAATGACCAAAGTTATTGCCTTAACCCTGACCCTGATATTCATGCCTCTTCATGTGGACAATCAATGTCAATAAGATACCAGTACAATAAGAAAGAGCAGAATGCCACATGTCAGATTGACAGGTGTTTAAGAGGTTTCTGAATCAATTATACATTCAACATGTAAGTGTGAGAATGAGTGTTACTTCCACACTTGCTTGATGCTCAAAATACCTGGTGGGAAGAGTGCCACACAGGCCTGCACGTGGCACGTGGAGTTTTGTAACTCCAAATGCAAATTCGGCAAGCCGTACATGCTTCTAGACCTCAGGGTGCCATAGAGGAATAATGTAAAACAATCGTTACTATACAAGAATGCTCTGCGTGATGCTGTCCTGACCAATGCCATCTCACAATAATGTCACTAAATACACTAGAAACAAACCCCACTGTGACACTGTGAAACCCACACTGCTGAAGCAGCATTTTGGCCAGTCCTATAGAAGCAAAACGAACAGTCTTCAATGATGCTGGTGAGTCCTTGAGCTCTGGTGGCATTGCCTTCTCCAAATCAGCCTGCTGCTCATTCCATGGATGACACAGTCCCTACAGAACCGTCTGCCTCGGCATGCTGTTGACTTTAACATACTTTTTGAAAAATTAGCCAGGTAGGCAGGTTATGTATATGAGCAAATCACTTTTATTTTCAACTGTTAGGCTATTCATCTTCCTCATTTTACATAAGGACTTTGAAAGTGAGGGCTTAAAGCAAATGAACCTAAGATCCTCTATCAAGGAGTTGGAGATGGTATCCTGGCATCCATCCATTTCTCCTTTTCCTTCCTTCCTTCCTTCCTTTTGCTTCTATCTGAAGTTATGGGTATTTCTGCAAAGCGAATTGCTTAATTTGTGAAATACTTTGGAGTTTCACTGCTGTCTATACAGGCCTGTTAGATTATCTGAAGCAATACTGCTGGATAATCCTGCCCCTTCTGCTTCACAGCTGAGAGCACCAAGCAGTGAACTTGGCAAAGTACTTTGGCCATGGATGGGTAAGCCTGCCAAAAATCCACCACAGCCCTGCAGAAATAGCCTTAAAGAGGGAGGGGTGATTTGCCCAGAATCTCTGAAGATTTGTAAGCTGAGCCAGTCCTAGAAGCAGACTTTCGGATCATTTCCACTAGGTATCACAGGCTTCCTTAAGATCGGAGTACCTTCTGATCCTTTAAGGTCTATGGAGTGGCCCTTGGGAGGGTCAGGGTCACTGCCTGCATCAGCTAGCTTGTCTCTCCTTAAGCCTTTGATCAAACAGCTCACCCACAGCCACTCAGGAACGGATTTCCTGGCTCAACATTTACCTTCCTAACTCATTTTCTGCTAGCCTGCCAAGCTCACTGCTCACCACTTGCAGCTCAGAGACAGAAGGGGCAAGATAATGAATCTAGATTATACCTGGATTTGAGACAAATTGTAGGTAAATACCTATTAAAAGAAGTTTAATCAATTTATATTTATTTCATATTTTGCCAAGACAAAACCACAAGCTGCCATTTATTTTTTTTTAAAATCACCATTTTAATTCTAGGCAGGTAAACAGGGATTTAGGGGTTTTAAAAATCCCTGTTTTACTAAGAGTTCCTGAAATGTCCTAATTTGTATAGCTCTGAATCGAAGGCATTATGGGACTTCAGGGACTCAAAATATTCTTAATAGTCACCTTTGACTTTAACCTTTGATTTCACTGGTGTGCTACTCCCTGTACTGAGGCTGACTGCAGTCAGCTCCTGCTAGTTTTTTAATGGATTTCTGGGGCTAACCCCCCATATCCTGGTGGCCACCTTTGTGGTACCTGGTGAGGACGTCTCAGAAGACCAACCCAGACCATTGAGGTGCCAGTCTTTAAAGTCCTTCTGGCTTGATGTGCTAGGACTTGCATTCTTCCAGCCCCATCTTCATGGGCACAGGAGTCATCTCCGTACCATAGGGAAGAAGCAGAGCAAATGCAGGAAGGTAGATGAGACCTGGGCTGGGTGCTGACTAGGGCAGAAGTCTAAGACACAGGTTCATAGACTCATAGAATTTAGAGCTGGAAGGGAGTTTTAGAGATCGCCTTGGAGAGGTTGTGAGTCTCCTAAGATCACAAAGATGGTGAAGAGAAGAGCTGGGGTTCCCATGCAAGTCTTTTGATACCAGACTGTCCTTACTATACCTTATTGCTGCATAGCTAGATGACAGTAATTTTGTTGAACTTAATGGACACCAGGCTAACTGACAGATATCCATGACTTCCAAATTGTAAAGGGAAAAAGAAAGAAACTCTTTCCTGGTCAGTTTTAGTTCTATTCATCATTCAGAAAGCATTATTTAAGGAACTACTCTGTACAAAGCAATTTGCTAGGTGCTGGGGGGATGTTTACATGGAGACATGGTCCTTGCTCCGATGGAACTTAAGAGTCTATGAGAGGGAAAAGAAACAAACAGAAATAAATTTAATACAATGAGAGAGGCCATTATTGATTGGGGAGTGAGGTTGTGGAAGGCTTCCTGGAGGAGATGACATTTGAGTTGGGCTTTAAATGATGGGAGAGATTTTAATAGGAAAAGAGGAAAAAAATATCTTGGCATGAGGAACAACATAAGAGAAGCATGGAGATAGGAAAAAGCAGGGCATACTCAAAGGGAGAGAGTAACCAACTTTGGCCGGATCAGGAAGTTACTAAAGGAGAATGAAATGAGAGAAGAATGGAAATGTAGGGTGGGCCAGATTGTGGAGGGCCATGAATCCAGGCAAAGGAAGTCAATAGGGAGCTATATTTCTAAGGGGAATGGAATGACAAGGTCAATAAGCAAGATTCCTCTGGCCATGCTGTGAAGAACGGAATAGGGAGGTGAGGTCCTGTAGGTGAGATCTTTTAGGATGGCACTCCAATTGTGGGTGGTACTGAGTGCCCGGACAACAGAGTAGGACATGTATGAGAGAGAATGTGGAGACGGAATCCATAAGATTTAGTAATTTATTGGATAAAGAGTCAAAATAAGGTAAAGAAGGAAGAGTCAGAGATAATCCCAAACCTTATAGCCCCTCTGCCCCTCCTTGATGGTGCCTGAGCAAAAGGAGCCCTTAACAAATATCATTTCTACTTAGGCTAAATCAGTGTCTAGTCCCAAGGCCTTGGGGAAGATTCTGACACACACACACACACACACACACACACACACACACACACACACACA
>NW_020954600.1:15837669-15855169 GCF_900497805.2 Vombatus ursinus
CACACACACACACACACACACACACACACACACACACACACACACACCCCGCCAACCCAGGCGCATGGAATAATTCAGAATGAATCACTGCAGCACCTTTTCAAATGGCTGAATAGGATTTCTCCAATCATTCTAAGGGGTTTGGGAAGTCTTCGAGAGAATGTGAAGAAAGAAATGGAAAAGTAGGATGCTGAAGAAGGATAATTAACTTCTCTCTAAAACCATCTTTCAAGTTGTAGAGAGGTTACAATCTGCCTCATGGAAGGAATACTCCCACTGACGAAATCATGGGTCATTGAAATACTGACCAAATCCTTAATGTATGAAAGTTAACCAACAAAGTGACAGTCAGGCTGTCCTGACATCTGAGCCTCTGAAAAATAATAAGCCCAATGTTCTGCATTAGACCATGGAGGAAAGAAACTCCTTTGTTCCCTTCTCGGGGTCTCAGAAACATCTGGGTTTATGTGTTGGTTTCCTCCTGAGAATCGTTTGCCAGCTTCTGCAGCCGCGCCGTATCTGGTGTGGAGACAAACAGGGGCCCAACCCATGTATCGATTTTTGGCACGTGGGAATGTGGGCACCGGGAGCTCAAGGGGAGAGTCATGGCCAAATCATCATTATCCGAGAGCATTTATTCAGTATCTCTGCTGCAGCTGCACCCTTCCTAGCTCTGCCCCTCCCCATATATTTCCTGACCTGGGCCATGCCCCAGAGAGGGCTGCACAGCTGGTAGAATCTGTAGGGCTGGAACAGAGCCTCAGCCTGTGCACAAGAGGGGAAAAATCACAGGTCACAGAGTCATGTTTAGAGTTGGACCTATGCCTGAATAGGACCTCAATCGATATTCTCCCAAACAAGTGGTCATACACTTTTCATTGATAACTTCAGTGATAAGCAACTCTTCTTCTAGGCCTGCCACCCCACTTTTGGACAACTCTAATTGTTAGGACATTTCTCTTCACATTGGCCTAAAATCTGCCTTTGCCCACTGCTCTTAGCAGGACCAGCCTTAACTCCCTCTTCTAGAGGATAGCTCCTCAAAACTGGAAGACGGTAGTCGTGTTCTACCCCATCACTTGTAAGTCTTCTCTCTAAATACTAGTTATAAATGCTAGTTCCTTTCATCAATCTCAAGAAGGCACAGCTTCTAGTCCCCTTCCATTTATTTTCACTAAACGTTCCTCCCAAAAACATCCTTGGAGGACATGAGGGAAAACCAGGTTCAAGAGACTCCTTCGCTTTGGTATGCTTCATTCACACTTCATGCACTAGAGTTACTCTTTAATAAGATTGAGGGTATTTATTTGAACTGAAAAACCAAAAACCAAAAACCAATCTGTGACATGACCTGCTGTTTGGCAGTTGCTAGTAAATCTTCCTGCTTTTGAAGAGAACTCCACAGTGTTGAAGGTGCTTTTGTCCTAGCTTTGGTGACATTTTATTTGATTCTTGTAGATGCGGAGGGCAGAAGAACTGATGCGTGATGAAGATCTTTGCTTTGGATGAGCAAATGCATATTTGGCCCTACCTGGGGATGGCCAGAGCTCCCACTGCCAAGCACACATAGATTTAAGGCTGGATTGTTTTTTTCCTGGCTTCAATTCATTCACTATAATTTGAGATTCAAATTGTTTTTATTAAATGTCACGTTCACCCTGGATCCTCTGAAGGGAAACATTTCATTTGGCTCTTCCTCATTTACTGAAAGTTAGATAAAAGTCTCAGGGAGCTAGAGAGTGCTACATTGGCTGTCTGTCTAAAAACGCTCAGGTGTGCAATTATTCTGACCGTCAATTATAACTGACAACTCTTGTCTTGCCTCCAGACCCACCCCTTTGAAAGCAGACTGTGAAGAACTCACATGTCTAAACAAAAAGGTGGTCTAGGGAATGCCTGTGTGTGGCCATTTTCTTCTTTCCTTGAGGCAGGTGATCACCAAGTGGAGGACATCTATGTGTTGATCTAAGTCTCATATAGAAATGGAATTACACATAACCAATACTGGCCAGGGAAAGGAGGATGTCTTCAGCCTAACTGGTGCCCCACCAACCCCAACTGATAAACAGTTCCCATTTTGCAGCAGTGAGCCTCTCTGCCACTTAGTGGTTGCTCTGCCCAATTTTAGTGGGGTTTCCTTAGTTTCTGCCCTACCTGGACTAGGCAGCTTCTTTGGAAGTATCAGGATGGAGTACCTGATGGTTGGTTGCCAGTGTGTGCCTGGAATTTGACATTAGCTAATATTTAAGGTATATAGAGGCAACTGTAATGTTCCATATCATCACTGATGGCCAGAACTCCAGGGGTCCTTGGTAAACATCTAGTCATCTCTGTCATATCTCCCTAGTAGAAGACTGTAAGGCTCTTGAAGGCAGAGGATGTTTTTCTGTTCATTTCTGTATTCCTAGCTCTCAGCAACAGATCGATCAGTAAGTATCCATCAAACACCTTCTCTGGAGCAACAATGCACCATGTACTGGGGATACAAAGACCTCTTCTCGCAGAGCTTACTTTCCATAAGAGGACAGCATGTACAGAGAAGTACATACAGAACAGATACAGTATAAATAGGGGGCATTCCAAATATAGGCTAAACTTTAATAGAGGAAGACCACACTAAGACTTTTGGAGTTTGTGTTCCCTGGAAGGCTAAATCAATGCGGAAGGTGGTTCCTGAGCACTTGGAAGGGAGAGACGGGCTAATTCTATGAGGTGTGGGTGATCAGAGCACATATTACAGGCATGGCGACAGGAGACAGAGTGCTATGTTCGAGGACAGAGAGAAGGCTGGCCTGTTTGGATCACAGAGTGAGTGAGTAAAGGTGAGTAATATCCACGGAGGCTGGAAAGATAAGTTGGGTGAGGTGGTGAAGGGCTCTCAAAACCAAACAGAGGAGTTTATATTTTATCCTAAAGGCAATAGAGAGCCACTGGAATTCACCGAGTAGGGGATGATTGGTTAGACAAGCTGTGTGGGGGATGGGCTGGAGTTGGGAGACCAAGAGGCATGTGAGTAGAGATGGGATCAGATGAAAGATATGTTAAGGAGGTGAAAACAGTAAAATGGGGCCACTGGCCTCATATGTGGGGGGAGGGAGGGAGAGGAGTTGAGGATGATACTAAAGTAGTCAACCTGGAGACTGGAAGAGGGGTGGGTTTTTAGGAAAAGACAATGAGTTCTGTTTTTGTTGAGTTTGACACGTCTCTTGGGAAACCAGCTTGATGTGTCAGATAGGTGATACAGAACTGAATGAAACTCAGGGGAGAGATGAGGGCTGGATATATAGATCTGTGAGTCATCTGTTGGTAATAATTAAACCTGTGGGAGCTAATGAAGTCACTAAAACGTGAAGAGAGAAAAGAGAGGAGGGGGAGGGAGGAAATTAGCATTTCTATAGAGCCTACTACAAGCCAGGCACTGTCCTAAGTGCTTTTTACAAAAATTACTTCCTTTGTTCCTCACAACAACCTTGCAGGATATGTGCTATTATTACCCCCATTTTACAGTTCAGGAAACTGAGACAAACAGGGTCACATAGCTAGTAAGTGTCTGAGGCCTGATTTTAACTTAGGTCTTGACTCTAGGCACAGCTCTCTATGTATTGTACTATCAAGCTGCCTCTGGGATCACAGCCAGTCTTGGGGGACTATTTATAGTTAGGGGGCATGATATGAATGATATCCAGGACAACCAGGAGAGAAGAGTATCATGAAAATCCAGAGAAGGAGTGCATAGGAGACAGTGGTCAATAGCATTAATGGCAAAAGAAGTGCAAGGAAGGAGCTTTTTCTAGGAGTTTGGCTGAGAAATGGGAGGAAAGACAGAAGATGACACATTGAGAAGATAGTAAAAAAAAAAAAAAGCAACAAAGAGAAAGTCAGCCTGGCACTTTTAATATAACATGGGTCTAATAAACACTTGTTGGATGCCTAATTAATATCTGTTGACCTAGTTTTAATAGCCTTCCCAGAGAGATTTCAGCAAAGCTTAAAGGTCAAAAGACAGAGACCCTGAAATGTAAAGGTGAAGGCCTTTAGACACAAAATAAAAATGTTACATCCCAGGAAAGGTAGGGTGTATGAAAAGGCTAGAAAAGACAATGAGCTTGACTGCAGGATGCATGCTGAATACCCACCTTTGTTCCCAGCTACTCATCTGAGTAACACCTCAAGAGAAGTCTGAGAAGTCTAACTCACTGAACTGGGACTAGAAGAATACCTTTAAATCTGGAAGGATGCTGAAACAGGTGAGGCCGGGCCTCTCCAACCCCCAGCCTGGAGGTGACAAACCTCAGCACTGAAGATCTGAGGGAGGAAAGCAGAAGAGGCCCTAGGGTATGAGAAGTTGTCCTCCTGAAAGAGACAACAGTATTTCAGCTAAAAAGAGCACTGTCACACTCCAGCCAAAGAAAGTACAGTAGCACCTGGCCAAGCCGGTGGCTGAAAAAGAGGATCAGATGTCAGGCAGAGATTCTGGGCCTCAAGGAGACCCCAGCAGCTGAGTGGCTGCACAGAACAGGCTGGCAACAGCTGCCCAGTGGCCCAAGCTTGCCTGTCCCAGTCGGGTAGGAGCCCAGGGGCCGAATGGCCTGTCTGGGTCAGCCTAGCAGCAGGCATGTCGAGTGCCTCATCTTCCTGAGTAGAGAAGTGATGTATCCAGCCAAGACTCTGAACCGTTCAGGGGGCCAACTGAGCTGATCATCAATGCCACGAGACACTGGTCCTCTGTGAGAGGTCATGCAGGCCCTGCAATCCCGTGAGCTGCTTTGGCCATGTATGCTCCCTACTATGTACTGCTCCACGCAACTGTACTTTAAGTTCATAGCCACTCTTCCTCCACCTGTCCCCACCCCCACCCCCACCCCTACCAACTCTGCTATTTCTAGGTGTGTACTCCAACTGTTTTGCGTTGTTGGTTTTCTTTCTTTTTTTTTTTTTTGGTTGTTTTTTGGATTTGGGAATGCTTTGTAACTCCTATTTTTGACATTCCATTTGAATAAATGCTTTTGTAAACAGAGACTACCAGTTAATTGTTAGGGGGAAGCACATTGGTAGGTGCTTGTGAGCTAGAGTTAGTGAGATAACTACCCACAGAGTCACTCCTAGAACCCCGAAAATAGTAACAGTCCCCACTCAGGAGACCCAATCTGCTGGCAGTAGCACAAGTTGGGGGAGTAATGAAATCAAACACCCTCATTTTGCATATAAGGAAACTAAAGATGGGACAGGGAAAATGACCGGCCTAAAGTCACTGTTTACAAAACCCATGTTACAATAAGACAAATGACAGCAACAAAAATGATTTTTTCAAAGTGCATTAAAGTTCACAAAGTACTTCCTTTGCAGCAACTCTGTAAGGAAGGTAGTTATATGTGTTATTAATCTCATTTTATACATGAGGAAAATGTGGCTCATAGCTTAAGTGATTTGCCCAGGCTCATAAAATACATGTAAGAGGCTCAACAGAAATCTTTTTTTTTTGGTTAATACCATCAAGTTTTGACATCCAAGAGACGCAAAGAATTGGTACAAACATTTAAGAAGAGTCAATTGGTCAAAGAATATGAAAGAACAAAGTTTTGAAGAAGAAATACAAACTATCCATGACCACAGGAAAAAAGGCTCTAAATTAGTCATTCAAAGTAAGAGCAATGCCAACTAAAACAAGTCTCCGGTTTTGTTTTATACCCATCAGATTAGAGAATATGACAAAATGTAAGTAAGTGGTAAAGGAACTGATGGAAAACAGTTCCATGAATTCACCGTCCATTCTGAAAAACGAATTTGGTATTATGCCAGAAAAATCACTAAACTGTATATACCATTTGACCCAGCAACTACAACTAGATATATTCCCCCAGGAGGTAAAAGACAGAAAGGTCCCGTATATAAAAAAATATTTATAGGATAAATTTTTGTGGTAGAATAGAACTGGAAGCAAAGTGGGCGACTATCAAGTGGGGAATCGGCCATACAAAGTGTGGTACGTGAATGTGACAGAATATTGTAATGACACTGTAAGAATTATGAGTGTGAAGAATTCAGAGACATTGGACAAGACTTGAATGAACTGATGAAGAGCCAGGCAAGCAGAACCAGGAGAACAATTTATACAACGATCACAATAATGTAAAGAAAAACAACCCTGAATGGCTTCAGAACTCTGAGCAACATAGCTCCCATTCTTGTCTTTATAAGACTGAAGGCGAAGTATGGGGGATCCTTTCTCAGAAAGGAAATGGGGGGCTACAGGTGTAGAATAAGGTTATTTATTGTCAGATGTGGCCCAAATGTTGGTTTATTTTCCTTATATATATTTCTTTGTCATTAGGGAGGAGTCAATGAATAGTGAATGAGATGTAAAAAGAGCATCAATATATTTTTTTTTTTTGAAAAAGGAAAATAATACAAAAAGAATTAATATCATCCAGCTGGAGGATCTTAACAAATCTAGTTGGTCTATATGTGATTTTAAATGGTATCAGGGCAAAATTTTTATGTAATGTCAAGAAGAATTTCTGAGATATTTTGGTAGTGTTTCAGGCCTGTAATCTTTTTTTTTTTTTAATCAACTCATCAAATCTTCACCTATTTTCTCTGCATAGTGTCTATGATCTAAGTAAGTATTCTTAGCTCAAATGAGATACTCTATGTGTAAATTTCTTTGAAAATCTTAAAAGCGCTATTTAATGTTGTTATTGAAATGGCATCTTAGTGCTGTGGGTTCATCCCATTTTCAATTTTTACTTGTTTCCTAATTTCTCTTAGATCAGGCTAATTTCTTTGAGACGAAGGTCCCAATCTAATTTGTGAAGTTCCTTTGAATCATATTGCTATTATGAATAACAGTTAACTTCTAGATGGAACTTTCAGGTTTGTTTTGCATATATTATCTTGTTTGATCTTGACAACAACACTGTGAAGTAGGTGTTGTTATTATCCCCATTTTATAAATGAGAAAACTGAGGCTGAGAGAAGTTGCATGGTTAAGTTAATAAGGCAGGACCATGAATCCAAGTCTTCCTGACTTCCTGTCCAATGCTCCACCCACAACATCACTCAGGCATCTATATTTATTTATACTTTATTAATAATGATTATTTTTTTCAATATTATCATGGCAATGGGATGGTCTACATAAGTGAATTTTCTAGATAACTGAAGATTACCCTTATTCAGGTACCAAAAGTTTTTTTTTCCTTCTAAATTTTTAACTATTTTAGGAAGAAAAATTTCCCAAATATACCTCATGTCTTCTTAAATAGAGCACCTTCTATCTTGATGACTAAAGGTCATAGCTATCAACATCAATTGTGTGGCAGGGCACTGCCAACCTTGCTGACTCCTCTATTAGATGGTCCCAGGTGGCTATTTTCTATCTTTTACTTTGTAAGCTTATGTAAGTTTTTCCACTGGCGTGATGGATAACCTGTGCAAAATCCAGAGAGAAGAGAGACTTCCTGTGGAGGGTGAAGTCCTTCAGCTGTTCCTTTTTGTAGGATATTTTGCTGAATTCATTAAGCCTCAGAATTTTTCTCAATGAAATCCAAAGTCTCCCAAAAGAGAACGGCTTGAAAATCCACATAGGAAAAATCAAGCATATGAAGAATGCCTATTGACCAAGCCATGATAGGCAGTTGGATTGATGGTCAGTCCATTGAGTCCATAAGCACGTGTATCTTGAACAGGCAGTGCATGTCCAAGAAGAATGAGTTGGGTCAAGGATTAAGTAGGAGTAAGGGATTAGGTTGGCTTGCTTTTCAGAAACTGTACAGCATTTCCAATAATTCTAAGCTAAGCTGGGGCATAAACCCATCTTTTACCATTAATATTCTCTTGGTAATGCTATTTGTTTGTGGATTATGGAATACCATGATCTCCAAAGAATCTAAATTGTGGGAAGCCTAAAGGGCAATGAAAAGACATATGGTAGATAAAACATTATCAGCAGATTTGTGTGAAAGAAACGGCATGAAAGAAATCAAGGAAGACATTTCTGACTGAAAAAGGAGGTGGGCCAGGCACACAGGGAGAGTGAGGGATAACAGATGGAAAGTCCTTCTGCTGTACTGATACTCATAGAAAAAGATCTCTAGAGCATCTCCAGGGTACTGGGTTGATTCTCTATGGAGGACTTAAGGGACAAGAATTGCAAAGGAAGAGGAAGCACACACAGGTTGTGATCTCTGTTGGTCGAATGAATCAATGCAATTATGAGTCATTAAAACACAGAAGTAAGACCCTCCTTCCTTGGTGTCAGGAGATCAGCTGTCACTTGCTACTCTTGCTAGGACCAAGCCCCTTGACCCATTCATAATAGGCACATAAGAATGTGGCATAGTGGCAAGAGTACACAAAATGCAGTCAAAAGACACAGGGTCATGCCCCAGTCCCCACTATTTATTAGCTCTGAAATCTTGGACAAAAATCTTAAGTTTCTGGGCTACAGTGTCTTCATCTGTACAATACACATATTACCTCTTACAGAACTCCTGTGAGGATCAATTATATATGTTTTTGCCCCAACTGGACCATCAGAGACTATGCCCTGGGGCCACCGTCCTTACAGGTGACACCACTATACGTACCTGGACTAGATTTGACCATGTGGCTTTTTCACCTGGGTCACTTTCTGAAATGCGACCAAGTATGTAACGCTCATGGCAGGTGGGTGGC
Source organism: Vombatus ursinus (assembly GCF_900497805.2). Taxonomy (NCBI): domain Eukaryota; kingdom Metazoa; phylum Chordata; class Mammalia; order Diprotodontia; family Vombatidae; genus Vombatus; species Vombatus ursinus. The sequence goes on from NW_020954600.1 coordinate 15,846,346, forward strand.
ATAGTGGATAGAGCACCAGCCCTGGAATCAGGAAGCCACGAGTTCAAATCCAGCCTTACCCTATTAGCTGTGTGATCCTGGGCAAGTCACTTAACCCTGTTTACTTCAGTTTCTTAATCTGTAAAATGAACCTGAGAAGGCAATTTCTAACCATTCCACTGTCTTTGGCAAGAAAAACCCCAAAGAAGTTACGAAGAGTTGGACATGACTAAAAATGACTACACAATAACAATGTAATGTCAGCCCCCCCCCCCCCCCCCCCGCTCTAGGAACTGTCATCAAATCAACTCCACTACCACTGTTCCTGGAAAAAAGCGTTATCAGTTAACTGGCCCATTGTCCTATTTACCATCTTTGAGACTTCCCAGATGAAAAGCCCATTCCCTTGTCACTATTCCCCTATTAGAATGTAAGTTACCTGAAGACAGAGACTGTCTCTTTATATCCATTCCACAGTACCTGGCATATAGGAAGTGCTTAACAAATGCACATTCATTCATTCATTCTTTAAAGAACTCTGTGCTGGCCTCTCATCTCTCCCAAAGTGTAAATCTGACCTTGTCATTCTTGTTCAGTGGCTTTCTGATGCTCCTGGCATTGCGAACAAACTCATCTACCTGGCATTTTAAAGTCCTTCACATCCTGGCTCCAACCTCCTTTTCCAGTCTGATCTTACATTCGTGAACTCAACGTTCCAGCCTACTTTGCCACTTCTCATATATCACACTTCATTTCCCATAAATGCTCAGTGAATGAATGAATGAAAGAAAGCTCTATAAATGTGAGCTAGTGAATGCATGAAATTCATTGAGAAGAATCAAAATTACAAGTATCCTAAAGGACAACGGAAAGACCAATGCTAGGTATGAGTAGCCATCACACATTATCAACTATGATGTGCATAAGAAGTGTTGCAAAGGTCACTGCTGAAAACATGAGGAACCAGCAAAGGAAGGGTCCCCATCACAGTCACAATATGATGACCAATGGACAGTCTTCTGAGTGATACATTAGTTCACTGGAGATGTTAAGAGAACTAGCATAAGTCTGTCTGGAAGTTGAGTAGGTCTTCTATGGAAGACCGATTAAAAGACCTGAATAAAAATTGCACATGGCTCACAATGCGGATGGGGAAGGGACACTCACCATGATTAACCCACAGATCTATTAACGTACCCAAGCACTGAATGGACGAATTCAGAACCTTTGTCTTTAGCAGATATCGCAGCTTTCTCTTCTGTAGCTTCTAATCTGTTGTATGCTGGGTAGGGAGATGACTAAGCTTCCAAGGACAAGCTCAGGAGAAGTGTACTAAGGAAAAGCCCCTAAGTCCCTAAGGTGTTGAGTTCAGAAGGCCCTCATCTTCATGTATGGGTTCTGTCATTGGTAATTAGCAGAGACTCTCTCCTGGCATTGAAAGTTACTTCTGGGCTCTAGGCTATCTGATAAAGCACCGAGGTTGTCAGGAGTCTGACCTGTGTTCACATAAGTGAGGGTTATTTACAAAAGTAGAGGACTTTATTATTTACCATAAACTGATAAAAGTAATATTTAGAGAGAAAATACACATCAACTCCTAAACTCATTTTGTCTTTAAGTCATTTTAAATTAGAGAATACTTTCAATGGTAAGAATTATAGGTAATTAAAGGATGAGAAAACCTCTTTGAAAAGTTGGTAGGCAGAACCTTATCTTACATTCCTTTCTAGAACTAATTTTACAGCTTTCCTCATTAAAAATACTGTAAAAATAAAAATCATGTTCAAATTATTTTTGTAGTCCTTTAGATGCTATAGTCAACTAAACTAGTTTGGCAAATCTCAATTGGGCTTTCCTTTTCATACTGGGCCCTTCAAATGTTACCATTTGTCTACAGATTAAAACTATAGGGGCCCATTTAAATTCTTGGTCCTCATGAATGAGCACAGTGCTACTGAGATTACATTTCCAATACAGTATAGAAAAACACAGGAGAGGAAGAACAGTGATGACTCGGATGAAACAATACTTCAAGCTTTCAGCTTCCTCAGTGTGGGTATTCCTGTCACTGAGGTACAACACATCCCTCCAATCCTTCAGGAGAAAGTCTTCATGAGTTACTATGACTAAAAAAAAAATCATTGCTGCCTGGCTAAGCACTTGGTGATGAGCCTCTTCAAACTTAGCTTGGCTGGTCCTATTAATTCAAATTCCCCAAATATAAATTTTTAATCTAGGATACTCTTCTCCTGAGCTATTTCAATAAACTCTTCGTAATAACTAGAGATGGGAGGAGGTAAAGGTTACTATGTTAAAAACATGAGCATATGGGGGCAGCTAGGTCGCTCAGTGGATAGAATACCGGCCCTGGAGTCAGGAGGACCTGAGTTCAAATCCGGCCTCAGACACATAATACTCACTAGTTGTGTGACTCTGGATAAGTCACTTAATCCCAATTCCCTCAACAAAAAAACTCAAAACAAAACAAAAAAACAAAACACGAACATAACACTTCATTATTCATTCTTTCATGAAACAAATATGTTGATTTGTTGTCTAACTGCGATGAAACCTGTAACTTCAAGTCTATGTAACTGTCTGGAATAACTATTAAAGACAAACAGCCATTCATAGAACCTTTCAGGCAGAAAAAAACTAACTGTAGAATTTAAGATTTTCCTTTTCTTTAAAAATTTTAAAACTGGTACAATCTGAGTAAAATGTTGTTTTTCAACATACTTACTTGCAATATGCCTATCCATCTATGTATATAGGTATAGATGACGCCAAGCATCAACATCAAAGGAACATGTGAGACTTATACAGAAGGTAGCAATAGATTGTTTACATTTACATTTAGGCCAATACTCATAAACCAGATGATTATCCATCTAGGCCAGTAACCTGGTTTCTCTTTCTTTTTCCTACTTCTGCCCTGCCTCTTTTGGATGTTTGACTTCTCCATAGTATAGCTAAGAGATCTGGTGTGCATTGTACGGGCAGTGTGTATTGCACCATATCACCTGAAAATTAAGACTCCAAAACTGGCTTAGAATTCTCCTACCATGATCAGTCACTAAATGCAATGTCTGTTAGTGACCAAAACAGTCAGTCAGCAAGGCAATGATCAAAAGGTCTTATTATGTGTCAGGCACCATGCTAAATTAAATGCTGGAGACACAAAGAACAACATACACAGTCCCTACCCTCAAGGAGTTTGCAAAGTGGAATGGGGAAGATAACCTGTAAATAATAAGGTACCTATAATATACAGAATCAATCAATCTGATGGGAAGGCAGGTAAGGCCTGGAAAGGTGGTATTACTGTAGAAGGTGGTATTACAGCTGTGCATATTTACTGATAGTAGTCACACTGCCCAATTAGACAACACTGTGGACTGCACGAGATCATTCTGTGGCCCACATTTAATGCTAACAGCACAGTAGTCCAAGAGAAGAGGTCTAGGTTACCAAGTTATATCCTGTTCCTGATGAGGTGAAAAATTGCTTTTGAAGAGCTTTTCATTAAAGGATCTCCAATCCAATTTAAAAAGCAATCATCAATTGTTTACTGTGTGCAAAGCAGAGTATAGGTCTACAGTGGACAAAATCTGGATATGCCTAATTTATGGGGCCTATTCCCCTTCTTGCCAACACCTTGGCTGGAATTCCCTCAGTAGCACGTGCCATACTTCATCCTTGCAAAAGCATGACACAAACATCTTCAAAGGTTCAATTGGGCAGGACAGAATTTCAAGAGGTCGTATTTATTGGCTCTGTTCAAGACCCTACTTCAGTTATGATCTGGAAGAAATTATTCTGGTTACTAAGTTATCCCCATCATTTCTGATGATACTTGGAATTCTTCCCCTCAACTTTCCCGGGCACACCCCATGAACAAGGAGTTAATTCCAGTATAAGATGCACGTGGATTGATGCTCTGCCCATGCAAATAACTGATTGAGCTAAATTCCCCCAAATGATAGGAGTTCAGCACTTGGACAATGCAAATCATTACTGTTATGGCATATGATTCTCATTGCCTCAGAGTAATAACAGACATTGAAAGATATGGGAGAAATACACCACTGCTTTTCTTTTGTTTTACAAACTGATCTTAGGATAATTGGTTTAGAACCAGAAGGATTACAGAAAGGAAACCACTAGATTATTCCTGGGAAAATTTAGCTTAATATATTTCCCTTTAAAAATCAACAAATTAAAATGATTCCTTTCTAGCTTTATCCTCTACAAAAGGACTGTTCCCCATTGTACTTGTTTTCCACAAACATACATCCCTCTAAGCACATTTTATTCACATTGGTGTTCCAACGTGGACAGGAATGGGAGAATCACTTAGGTAGCATTTTGATTAAAAAAGAAGCAACTTAAACTTCACCTAACCTTGGTTATCAAAAGCACAGTGCAAGATGCTTCTCCCTCCCCTATCCCCCTCCCTCTCTGGGGTAAAGAAATGAGATGGATGTGTCACAACACGGTCGCTCCCATCCTTGTGATCCTCGGATACAGCACTATGGCCTAAATGGGGCTCCACCAGGCCCCTCCCTCATGACTCCTTCCCATTCATCTTTCCTTAATTGTGTAGCAGGGCCTCTCACTTCTGGCAACCTTTCTGCTGGTCTCCAACTGCTGCTTAACCCAAGTCTTGTATGGCTCTGGGACACACAATGCAGGCAGGAGCATATAAGCCCCAGAGTGTGTGGAATTTGAATTAAGCTTCAGCAGGGACAAGCTGAGAGGATGCTTGAGATTCTAGGGCCTGCTGTTGCTACTGCAAGTGAATCAAGAAAGATTGGGAGCTTTCTTTGGAAAAGAGGTTTGGAAGAAGAACTTCAAAACCCTTTTCTCTTGTTTCAGGAAGCCTTATTGCTACCTGGAAAGGGTGGAGAAGATTTGGGGTCCATCATAAGGCCAGTTCTACAGAGAAGTAAATTCAGACTTGATTTTAAGAGGCACACCAGGTGGGGCTTCAAAAGACAAGGACAATTTAGGAACCCATTTACACTGGGTCCATTTTTACATTCAAAGCTAAATGTCTAGCTTTAAAGATAATCTGCCATACTATAAAAATGCACTGAAAAGACCAAATCAAATCTCCATTCTTCTCCCTCTTCCATTTTCACTTCTTTTAAACTGTACAGAAACTAGCTTGGATATAGCAAAAAATTAATAATCTTTGTCCACAAATAATAGAATTCAAATAGATATCAGCCTTTCTCTTTACTATTGGTTGAAAATTCTCCTGCCCAACTGTAGTTAAACTGTTGGCTAATTAAACCATGTGGACACTCAAAGTTGATCACAGAATCCTAAAAACTCTCAGAATGGTAACAGAATGGCTAGACAACTCAACTGCTGGATGAGGAGTTTTAATTGACACATGGCTTATAGAAACCCAAGCTTAATTCTGTCATGTGAAAAAGGAAAAAAAAAAGTGGAGATTTTAAAATGTGGGAGTTTACCAAATTACACAAATAAATGGCTTCAATGCTGGCCTAATAAACATTTTCAGGACTGGACTCTAGCAGCTTCTGATCTGAGCTGCCTGTTATCTTTGAAATGACACATATCTACACTTACAGGGTATGCATTTATATACACATATTTATTTATTTTCTTATGGTTGTATTTAAAAAAAAGGCTAAAAGAAGAATGGCTATGGTGTTTTCTTATGTAATCCCCTCCAATGGATGCAGCATATTTTTTTTTTTTTTTTTTTTTTTTACAAATCAATGAGACAGGATATGAAGTACTCTATGGAAATGCAAACATAAAACATTGCTTCCCCCAACTCCATAACTCTAGTTACTTTTGAGACCCCAACATTTAAGGGTCTGCTAGTTCCTGGATATGAAGAAAGAATTTTTAATGGGGCCAAATGTAGGTGTTTACAAGGGGAGAATTGTTGGTTTTTTTATTAGGCACTGCCTTATGTTCAATAGTTCTATTTACTTTTTCAGGCTAGCCAGAATTAGAAAATTCCCATTGCTAGGCAGCCTAGCGCATCCGTGAAGTATTTCTGGGCATTCAGAACTGAGGCATGTGCTGCCCAAAGGGAGGTTTCATTACAGTATGCTATTTAGTCCTCATCCTTCCAGCTCTTCCCCCAACCTCCAAATAACGTAGTGCTCTTGCAATAATAGGAAATCATCTTTACTCTATGCTAAAACATATTTACAAGATGGAAACACAACAATTAACACATTCATAAAGCTTTAGGGGCAGGCTCACTACAATGGTTTTTGTTTTTTTTTGAAGTAGACTGATTTCCCCAAAGCTTTTAATCTGATTTTACTTTGTTCTACACATGTAAACAAGTTCTTCACTACAGGTATTTGACATATCTACTTGGAATACTTTGAACTAAAGAAAAAGAAAATAACAGAAAAAATTCATCTTATCCTTTATTTCCCCATTTACCCCAACCCTGCCGTGACATTTCTCACTTCCTTCACTGATCCACTGCAGATCAAGGGCAATGCTATTATTGTTCATGGTCTGTAGGAGTTTCTATACAAATAAAGTTATATAGGCTGTTTAGGGTCTGACAAAATTAAGTATGGCTCTCTATCTCTGTACTAGTTTAGTGAAACTTGCTCTAATGATTGAAAAGTATCAGCTATAGCAATGTGTGTGGAAAATGACTCTGTCCTAAGTGATTAAATTTTATTATGCTACAATTTTATAATGAATAAAGCACTTATTAAATGCTTACTATATGCCAAGCACTGTCCTAAGTGCTAAGGATACACGATACAAAACACTATTTAGTAAGTGCTATGATTCTTTGCCGTCTTTTTTTTTTTCTTTCTTACATTGGTTTCCTAATATAAAATTGATAACAGCTCTATTTGAACACTTCCTAAGTCTACTACGGGCTGTTCTTTACATAGAGTTGCCAAATTTTTGATACAATTTATGCTTCAGAGTTCCTGATGGATGAAAGTCATCAAAAGTATCTAAAATGAGAAGAAAAAATTCCAGTCTTCTGTTTTGCTTCTGAAATTACAACACTCACCTACTTAAAAACCAATCAACTTTACGGCATCTTCAGCATACACAGGATGCTGCTAGATGGCATTGTGGGCAGTCTGGCCCAGTCTCTTTCCAAGCTGTGGAAGTCCTACTGGCCTTCAGAGAGCTCCTTGATGAAGAGACAGCCTGCCACTGCTGCCTGTGGACAGCAATGGTCTAGAAAGAGACTCAGGGACACTGGGGAATGCTATCACAATTTAAAATAACCCATCTTTCATCTTTATGTGATTTCACAGACAAGATGTAAACAGCTTTAGAAGGAAGTCCTCTTTGTAAGCAATGGAAAACGAAGTCAATTCAAGGAAACAATACAGGAAGAATACTGATAAAACAGAGAAAAAGAAGAGAATCTAAAGAAAAATGTCTATAGGTATTTTTTTCTTGGATTCTTTTGGTAGCTTAATCAAATACATCACGTTTCTACAGAAACAGATTAGTAACAGCTAATTTTAACTTCTACAAGGATAACTCATAAGTTAATTTTCATAGAATCCCCCCCCACATATTAAAAACTCATCTGCTATGTGCTTCCCTTACCCCCAAAGGTAGATCTTAAAAAAAAACAACAACAAAAAATAAAAAAAGCTTTTTCACTTGACCCTTGAAACAACTCTTTTTTTTTTTTTTTAACAAGGATCTTATAAGACCCTTAAATATGGAGAAGTGCCAATACTTTGATACATTGAACTGGATGAATCCTGCAGCAGGAGGAGACTGTTCTAAAGGGGGTCTGGCTCAAGGCTTGACATCCTTTCAAGGTCTACAGGTATGTTCTTGATTCATGTGAATTCACATTGGAGAAATTAACAGAAAAACAAAGATGGGAAGCAATCTTTACAACTCTATATAGGATAGTTTTTGATGATAGAATGAAATGATATCAAGCAAAAATATTTTTTTCCCCTTTGATCAGATTCAAATATTTTAAACAGCTGAAATTTCTTCTGGTGTACAAACCATAGGAAAACAGCACTTGTGGGAAAATATTAAATGTTTCTTTTAACTTCAATACTAATGTTATATAATCTGAGAAGCAATAAAGAGAAAAATGAGGGTTTTTCAATTTCTAAAAATAGGGTACATGCATTTTTCAACTTTTGTTATTAATGTGAACATACCATACACTTTCTCACCTATAGATCATATATGTTGAAATTAAATCAAATAACGATATTGAGTACAAGTAATTTTGCATCATTTGAAGCCAATAAATATTTATAAATTACATTATGAATTTTAAAGAGAGAAATTTAAATAGCTGCATTTTAAAAAAAAATACCAGGATAAGCAAATTTTGTATTATTTTAGTTTGTTTTCACCATAACCTCTTAAAAGTGCTTATTAGGAATCATGCATAACATTTATTACTTTGTATGAATGTTACATTTTACTTTATAATTAACATTTCTAAACAAATTAGAATTTGTAGATAATAAGAGACACCTAATGCTTTCTTTGGTCATTTAAAAATATTAAAATCTAAGGGTTTTTAATAAATAGCTGCCTTGAAAACTATGGTTAAAAAAAAAACTAAACTAAAAATGAGACATGCAAAGTCAACATTTCTAAACTGGTCTAAAGAATTTCTAAGTCTAAGTAAATGACAGGATTTCAGTAATAAGAATCCACTACCCCAAAGCCATGGGATTGTAATATAACTCAACATAATGAACATTTTGGTAAGTAGAATTCTTTCATTTATATACCATCAGCAAGGTACCAATTCCAGTTGCTTCTTAAATTGAACATACCTGAAAAATTATCTTTTTAAAATTCATCTTTATGGCTT
>NW_020954600.1:15860169-15870777 GCF_900497805.2 Vombatus ursinus
TATTTGTTTCTCTCATATCCTTTCCTCTTTAAAAACAGAAACCGACTCTGAAGGTTCCACTTAATAAAAATGACTCTGGACCCTTCAAAACATTTTCACCTGAAAGCGTTAGCGCGACTTGATGTGTCTCACATCAAGGGAAAACCCTACACTACTGAGTTCCCAAGTAGAAATAGAGTTTGCAAAAATGCAAACTGTATTCTTTAACAAAATATAATCAGCATTCAAAGAGGAAGCCATGGCATAGTGGCCAGGGCTCTGGAGTCAAGAGGCCCTGGATTCAAGTCCTGTCTCTGGTACATCCTTGCAGGGTGACCTTGGAGAAGTCACTTAACCTCCTCAGTGCCCCAGGCCATGTTCAAAGATGAAGCAGCAGAGCAGGTGCTTGATGGGCATCGGTACAAAGATTTTTCTGATAATAATGAAAGCACAGGGGAGGTCCAAGAAAGGCCCCTCACCCCAAACAAAACTAAACTAAAAGTAGGGCCCGGACAAATTGTGAGATAGGAATGTAATGACCTATCACTGCACTGTAAGAAATGATAAACAGGAGAAATTTGGAGAGACGCAGGAAGATCTATAAGAACAGAGACAGATTTAAGAAAGCAAAACCAGGAGAACCACATGGTAAGTATGATTAGCATAAATGAAAACTATATTACAAGTTATCGGCAATCAGATGACATGGAACGACCAGTCTTGTTTCTAGCAGATCAATAATGAGGAAACACACTTTCCTCTCTACAGTAGAGAGGCGCATGAATAAGGAAGAATGTGGCATACCACATCATACACAGCCACACTGTGTTGGCTGGCTTGGGTTAGCTGTTTTTCCTTCTTGTAAGGGATGGGCACTAATAGGGTGGGAACTGGGAAGTATAAAAATCAATAAGCAACAATTAGAGACTTCAATATGAGATAATAAGCACAGCAGGTCCCAATTCAGAGAAACACTAATTCCAGCATACAAATTCATATTAAGTGACCAGCACTGTCTCTTAAATTTTATCTTGTCAGCAATGAAAAAGACTGACAGATCAATCAAAAAGTCTCGAGCTCTCTGGGCATGTGGGTGGCTGAAGGTGCTCTCTTCAAAGTTACCAGTGATCTCTTCATTGCCAAATCTAATGACTTTTTCTCAGTCCTCATCTTTCTTGACCTCCCTGCAGCCTTTGACACTGGCGATCACTCTCTTCTCCTTGATACTGTCTTCTCTCTAGGTTTTTGGGACACCACGTTCTCCTGGTTCTCTTACCTATCTGACTGCTTTGTCTCATTCTCCTTTGCTGGATCTTCATCCAGGTCACACCCGGTAACTGTGGGCATCCCATAGGGCTCTGTCTTCTCCTGTTTCACTTGGTGATCTCATCATCTATGCTAATGGTTCTCAGCTCTACTTATCCCGTTCTAACCCTTCTGATGACCTTAAGTATCACATCTCCAACTGCCTTCTGGGTTTCTTGAATTGGATGTCTCCTAGACATCTTAAACTCAGCATGTCCAAAATTGAACTCAATGTCTTTTCCCCCAAACCTTCCCCTTCCTAACTTCCTTATTGCTGTTGAGGGAACTATCATCCTCCCAGGCATGGTTGGCTCAAAACCCAGGCATCATCCTTAAATCATGAATCTCTTACTTTCACATCTCCCCTCCTCCCCATCCCCATATCCAATCTATTACCAAGTACTGTTGATTTTACCCTGGTAACACTTTCCATCTTCATCTCTGCCTCCTGGCTTCTCTGGCTTTGTTTTTTTTAAGACTCAGCTAATATCAAATCTTTTGCAAGAAGCCTTTCCTGGCCCTGTTTCCTCTGAGATTACCTCCAATTTATCTTGTATCTATCTTGTTTGCACATTAGTTGTTTGCATGTTGTCTCTTCCCCATTAGACTGTGACTCCTTGCAGCAGGGTCTGTCTTTTGCCTTTTTTTGTATCCTCAGTGCTTAGCACAATGCCTGCCACATGGAAGGTATTGAAGAAATATTTATTGACTAACTTATTGCACTATTATGATCAAAGTGTAATGAGGTTAAAAAAACCCTCAACAGTTAACATTTAATTTTTACTTAGACTCCTCAGGAATGCCCAAGGAAAAAGTACTAAATATGGAATTTTTACAAGTGTCATATGTTGTAAAATTATATGTAAATTAACTTTCTGTGATTTGAAATATGCTATAGGAATTTGTGATTTAAATGGATGCTTGTGTAGACCACTGTAAAGTGAGAAATCTTTTTATATTACAAATACTTTACCCTGAATTGGACAGTTTTGTAAATTCTAATTAAAAACAACAACAACAACAACAACAACAACAACAACAGCCAGGTTTTCTACAATTGAAGCACTTCTGTGCTCAATAAAGATGACTTACCAATCCACGGATCCCAATGTGAGAATAATGACCTGTTATATGAAAATATGACATCCAAGTAATGTTCTTTCCAGGAAGAGGTATTTTAAATGGACAGTAAAAGCTCCAGGAAGCGAGAAACAAGGCCCAAACCCGGAAAGAGGTTCCGGGACAGCTCCATACCCAACCTGGAATCATGAGGTGGTATGTGCATGATCAGAGCTTTATGAGTTGTGCCATTTGGAGAAAGCAGGCTGAATTCTGGGTAATATCTTTCCTTAAAGTCTCTGGCTTCCTCCAGTGAGCATGTACCCACACTAGCAATGCTCCTGTAGTATATAGGGAGGCAGGTGTGTCAACATCATGAGAATCTTGTCATGTTCTGTCTGTCCTAGTGAATCTTGGAAGTGGCTACAGAGGTTCCAGCCCTAAGGAACATGAGTCACTCAAGTCGGCACTCAGAAAGTGTTTCAAAAATATATGAAGAATTGGATATAGGCTCAGCATATGTCATGTGATGCTAGTATTAATAATAATACCATAGCTAGCATTTCTAGAGCGCTTTAAGGATTATAAAGTGGTTTAAAGATATTACTTCATTTGATTTTCACAAAGACCTTGGACAGCAAGGTGCTATTATTATCCCCATTTTACAGATGAGGAAACTGAGGCTCAACGGGGTTAAGTGACTTGCCCAAGGTCACACAGCTGGTAAGCATTTTATATGTTCTTCATGGTACTGGGGAAAGGAGAAATTGAAATTTTATTAGTTTCAGAGATACCTCCTTTTTTTTTTTTTTAAACAAAAAATGATTCTTTGTAAAAAGAAAACAGAATAAATGATTATATACCACAAAGCAATTGCCATTATCATATGAAGACCAGAGAAGTTCCCCTTGTTCAAGATGAATCGATTCTTGAGAAGCACAGGAGGCAGGGGGCCACAAGCAGAAAAACGTGCTGAATTCAAAGTCTGAATACTTCAAGCTGAATCCAAGCTCTGCCCAAGCTCCCTGTGTCTCAATTTCTCCACGTGAAAAATGATGGGGGTGGGGGAGGGTGGAGAAGGAAGGGAGGGATAGATGGCATGGCCTAGATGACCTCCCAAATCCCTTCTTGATCTAAATCCTGTGGCTCCATGACCCTGAGGACGTTCTACTGTTTCTAGCCAGAATTCCACATTTAAAAATCCATAGTGATTCTCGTAGAAGAGAGAAAAACAAGAGTCTCTCAGCTTCCTACACATTTCCTATCAAGCATTTTGATGTTGATGAAATTTACTTTTAACACAAAGAAATGTGTATTTGGGAAGATCCCTTTACTTGCACGTTAAGATTCTGGGGGGGTTAATGAATCAAACCAGTTGTTCTCCTTTCACCTTGCAGACTAAAGAAGAGCGGTTACATTTTCTTGCTGTAAACTTAGCTTCTGAATTTGCTTTTTCCCATTTCAGGCAATCCCTTAGTAAGTCCTCTATTTGAGGTTGTACAGGGTGAGTTCCAAGCACAGCACAAGCTGCTGTCCAGCAGTCTGAGACAACTTCATGAGTTATATAACATGACATGTGGTGCTGGTTACTTAAGACCTTTGAATGTTAATGTTTTTATTAAAAAGTTCCACCCTTCTTGTCAACATATCATTAGATGGGAATGAAAACCAAATCTCAGTCATTTCATCTAAAGTGTCTGCGTATGTGGTGAGGTCTTACTCAACACACACTGACTGACAACACTTGCGCTGGACAAAAATGCCCAATCCAAAGACTTTCCAGGTTGTCAACTTCCAGGGACAGATATTTATTGACTAATTAAATGCTCTTGTCACATTTTTGTCTAATTGAAACTCAATGTGAAATAACCACAGAACAATGACAGTACATAATAAATTGGAGGCAAAACATTTAGCTCCTCCATTCTAAGCATGTGTGTAACTCTGCATCCCTGAACATCTCAACTCCATCAGCCATGAAACAATGGACTGATCAAATTAGGGACCATTTTCCAAGAACTTGTACAAACAGTGACCTGTTGATTAAAGGCTGGCCAAATAGAGCCTTAGAGGGAAACCCTTCAAGGCTGAGACAAGTGGGAAACTCAGAGAGGCAACCTGGTACAGTGGGAATGAGTCAGGAGAAGCCTGGGTTCAATTCCCAGCTCTGAGATTTGTTGTGTCATTTAACTTCCCTGTGCCTTGGTTTCCCCGTCTGTAAGATGGAGATGAAAATACTTGCAAAATATATGCCTCTCATGTGGTTGTTGTGAGGAAAATACTCTGTAAACCTTCAAATACTATATAACTCCAAATTATTATTCTTAGGTAATGAAAGTAAGTTGGACTTAATAACTGAATAATAACAGGAATTTCAAAAAGCACATTGTATTATAGCATTAATCACAGTTTACCAGTTTCTGATTTAGAAATAAAAATAAAATCTAAGGTTGCTAAGGATAAAAGACAAAAAAAACCCTCAATATTTTATCATGTCCTGTAAATTTGGAAAAACAATTACATCCATTTTGGAGGAAAAAGTCCAAACAAGAACTCAGGGTAGCAAGCAAAGAAGGACTTTGAATATTCTTACTTAGAGCCAAGGAAAAGGCTGGCAATGCTTGAGCATTTACCCTGTAACAATACATTCTATTTCAGTTCAGTGTTGACTATGATAGATTTGGCATACATTCATATACAAATCCAATGACCAGTTAGCCTCTACTCCCCAAAGCCATCCTACTAAGACCTTTTCTTATTCTCAGGCCAAGGCTTGAGCAAACAGTAAGGCCCTGGCATCTTGGATAATGAGTCCTATCAAGCTCAGAATTCCTTTAATCACATTCAAGTGGCGTTTGGAAGTACTTCACCTCTGACAAAGTTTGAGTGTTCTCAGCTACAGAAAATATGCACTGAAGAGGGATACTGAATAACCCTAAGGGCTTATTAACCAGCCCTATTTGTCACCTCCTTAAAGAAACTTGGAAAGCTCAAGAGCTTCTGTGAGGATGGGTAGAGATAAAAACGATGCAGTGTATGGTACAAAACAGGAAGAGGGTGCCTGCTGGCCAGCCCCTCAAGTGTAGGTTATGAGAGAGAATAATTATCATCTTTATTAGTAATATGGTAGACAGGAAAAATTAGGAAAGTTGAGATGGGGAAGAAATCAGTGAAATAAAAATGGTCCTTGACTCCGTTCTTCCCTTCTCCATTCCCCCACTACTTTCCCTTGTGGGTTTTTGTTTACTGTGCCCTAAAGTAGACTCAGACCAAAAGACTGATCCCAGAAATCACATGGCTGCTTGCAGGCCTTTAGGACAGGCCTGGCCAGGGGACAGGGCCCTATACATCTCTCAGCTATTCTAAGCTGGATGTATCCTAGGGATGGTCTGGAACCAAATTACCTTCCAGGAGGAAAATGAGAGGGTGAGGTCCCTTAATGAATTCTATTTCTTGTCAGCCTATGAAAAAAATGATGTTCTGAACCTAGAGGAGAGGAATGGGGGGGTGGGGGCGGCCAGTTCCCTGAAGTTAAAATCTATGGATGGAGAGTCTAGGATATACTAATCATCTTGGCACAGTATAATGTCACTAAGAATCTGAGGAGCGAAATCAGAGCACGGCACCATTAATTTCATAAAACCCAAACAGATCCATCAAGAAGGGTTAATTTGATGATCTAAGGGAATACTTTCCTCTTTTATCTTCATTGTCTCCAGAATACTCTTATATTAACTTTGAAGTTCTTCCAGACTTAGTCTTCCAGACTAAGTAACTTTTTTTTTTTACCTATTTATTAAAGTAATGGTATAATGCCAGATCATTTTTGGAGAAATGTTTATTAAGCACCCACCATGGTGTACAGCCCTCTCCTAGACCCTGGAAATACAATTAAAATTTTCTGCTTGCTGCCCTCCAGTTTATCCTCTACAAGGAGGGGTCTCTCTCTCTCTCTCTCTCTCTCTCTCTCTCTCTCTCTCTCTCTCTCTCTCTCTCTCACACACACACACACACACAGAGATTGTTATAACACCAAGTCAATGTCTTGAATTATGCTCAAGAGCTCAAGTTTTTCACATAGCTTGAGCCTTTTTATTCCTTGATGTTGCTTTATGAAAACCTCAGAAACCATGCATTACTTTGTTATTTAAAGTAGTTGCTAAAATACTTTTCCTTTCCCAAATATTCACATGAAAAAGTGAATTAGATGGTGTTGGTCAACTGTTCTATTATCTATCTTATCTTCACAATTCATGCACTCCCAAAATGTGAACTCTATCAGCTTGATTCTCTACTAGACAGGAAGGAAATTCAAGCATGAGGTTTTCAAGTTCAGGAGAAAATGGTTTGTTTTTCTATAAAAATTAACCTTTTCAGGTATCAATGACACCTCAGATGGATAACCCAAGTGCTGTTTTGGTATACAAACATTAAAAGGACTAGAGCAGGACCTTTAACATGTTGGGAAAATCCTCATGGAAAGATAAACACAGGAAGAGAAGACAAAGATAGGATCTGATCCTCATTGATAGATGGAAAACCCATACCAGTGAAGTCAGATGCGTTCAAATGGATACTAAAGTAGCAAAATTTAAAAAAAAAGGGGGGGGAAGGAAGCTAACAGGTTAGTAAAACACTTTCTATAATTTTCTTTGCTGATCATAATACTAAGAAGTGGAGGAGGGAAGGATTATTCCCTCCTATTTATGAAATGCCTACCACATGGCAGGAACTCTGCTAAGTGTTTTTTTACAAATATTATCTCATCTGATCCTCACAGCTCTGCCAGAAAGGTACCTCCATCCCCATTTTACAGGGTAGAAACTGAGACAGACAGAAGCTCAGTGACTTGCCAAGGTCACGTAGCTAGTAAGCATCTGAGGCTGGATTTGAACTCAGATCTTTCTGACTCCAGGCCTAGCACTGTACAGATGAGGAAACTGAGGCTCATAAAGGTTAACTGACTTGCCTATGATCAGAGAGCTAGTGAGGGGTTGAAGTGAGATTTGAATTCCAGCTTTCTTGACTCAGATCTGGCACTCTGTCCCCTATGCCACAGCACCTACCAACAGGAAAATGACCCAACAAAGTGTAGAATAAGAATATAAAAGGAATGTTTTACTATGCCAGAAGCAATAATGACTATGAGGAATTCAGAGAAAGAAAGGAATTTTCCTAATTAAACTAATTAAAGGAATTTTCCTAATTGTTTAGTTTTCCTAAACCCTTTTTTTTTCTTTTTGGTGAGGCAATTGAGGTTAAGTGACTTGCCCAGGGTCACACAGCTAGTTAAGTGTCAAGTGTCTGAGGCCAGATTTGAACTCAGGTTCTCCTGACTCCAAGGCTGGAGCTCTATCCACTGAGCCACCTAGCTGTATACATACATACATACATACATACATACATACATACATACATGCATGCATGCATGCATGCATACATGCTTACATAATGACAAAAAATATAAATAAACACAGCATGGAATGGCAGCTGTACTGGGCTCAATTACAATGACCAATCACTAACCTGAAGAACATGTAGATGATGAAGCAGATTTCCCTCCCCTAAGTAGAAAGGCAGGAGGCGAGGGCAGCAGAATGCTGTATACGCTGTCTGATGCAGTTGTTTTGAAAGTCAGTTTTGTTAGCTCTTTTTTTTTGTTACAGAGAATTGAGATATGCGACAGAGATGTAAAAATAAAAGATATCCATAAATACAACAATAGCCAGCCAGTCAGTTAAGTCAATATTTATTGTCTACTACAAATGAATGAATGAATGAATAAAGCATTGATTAAGCTCTTACTGTGTATCAGGCATTGTGCTAAGCTCTAGGGATACAAAGAAAGGCAAAAGACAGTCTCTGCTCTCAAAGATCTCATCGTTTAATGGGGGAGACAATATGCAAACAACTATCTTCAAGCAGGAGAGAGATGCAGGATAAACTGGGGATGGTCTTAGAGGGAACACCCTAGAGTCAAGGGGGAAGGGAAAAGCTTCCTGAAGAAGGTGGTATTTGGGGGAGGGAAGCCAGGAGAAGGAAATGAGGAGGAAGAGCATCCCAGGCCCTGGGGGCAGGAAGTGAAAAGGCAGAGTTGGGAGATGACCATGAAGGTCTTGCCTGAGGAACTCAAAGGGCTGCATTACTGCAGAGTAGACTACGGGACAGGGTGGGGCATCAGGTGTAGTAAGAAGTGAAAGTGGGGCAGGTCATAAAGGGCTCTGGACACCAAAGGCAACCATGGTTAGCATTTATATAGTGCTTTAAGTTTTGTAAAGAGTTTTACATATGTTAACTCCTTAGAGCCTTACAATAAGACTGGAAGGAAGGTGCTATAATTAAATCCCTATTTTATATCTGAGAGATTAAGTGACTTCTTAAGGGGTTACATGGTTTAGTAAGGGTATGAGACTAGATTTGAACTCAGGTCTTCCTAACTCCAGGCCCAGGGCTCTATCCATTCAGCCACCTAGCTACCAATAATACTGCACTTTAATATTGGAACTAATAGTAGTACATCAGTCAGTCAGCCAGTCAACAAGCATTTATTAAGTGCTTACACAGTACCAGGCACTGTGCTAAGTTCTGGTGATACAAGGACATAAAAAAGGGCAAAAACAGGATGGTGAATTTTGCCTCATATTTAAAATTGACATTATATTTGTTTAGTGTTGCTTTGGGGTAACTAAATGTAAAATGGTAGTTTGACTGGTAGAGAAGTGGATAAGTTATTTTAGGTAGTACTGACATTTTTATAATATTGTCTCTGCCTACCCATGAGCAATTAATACTTTTACAGTTACTTAGGTCTATTTTTATTTCTGTAAAAAATGTTTTGAAGTTGTATTTATACTGTAGAGTTCTTGTATGTATTTTGGTAGGTAGACTCCCGGATAATTTATATATTGTGTAGTTATTTGATATGGAATTTCTCTGTCTTTTCCTGCTAGGTTTTACTGATATACAAAATGGCTGAAGATTTGCATGGACTAATTTTATATCCTGCATCTTTGCTGAAGTTATTAGTTGTATCAAATAATTTTTAGTTGGCTCTCTAGGGTTCTCTAAACACAGTGTCATTATCACTTGGAAAAAAGTATATTTTTGTTTCTTTTTTGCCTGTGCATATTTCCTCTATTTTTCTTATTTTACTGCTATAGTTAGCTAGCATTTCCAGCTAGCATTTGTCAAATAGAAGTGGTGATATCCTTGTTTCGCTGCTGATCTTATTGGAAAAGTACAGTTTATTCCCATTAAACATAATGCTGACTCTTGATTTTTAGACATATGCACAGACATATGTTTATGCATATGTTGCATGTGTATATATGTGAATATATTGTACATACATAGCATATACATATATGTGTCCCTTCCAGTATTAAAAATATATTACTTTTATATAGACTATTCTTTTTCATGACTTGTTAAATGTATTAAATTATGGAGGGAGGTTGTATAATCATCTTCTCTGGAGACCTCTGAAAAGAAGTGTCTATATAAATCATGTAGATATATATGGATCTGCCAAAAGGTAGGAAGAAGGACCAGTACGTAGAACTGAACCTGGGTCTAGGGTTGCTCTCTATCATCAGAGAGACATAGGGCATGACAAATAAAGCTAAACATTTCACAGCAGGAGACTGAAATTGACTCTGCAAGTAACAAGATATGAGGAAGAGATTGTATTAGGAAGGAGAAATCAGAGAATATACACTCCCAGCCCTTTTTATTACTCCAAAGGTGTTGGATAGAGAGCAGAAAATTTAAAAGACTATTTCCACTTATGGAAGAAACTGCTGTGGGAAAGCAAGTGAGCTTTCTGTCGTACGCTGGACAAGGGCAACATGTCATATCCATCTAGGTCATGTTGTGCCCAGAGGCAACAGATTCAAGGACTCTGAAAAACCATTACTGCATCCCCTGGAGCCTGGGGAAAAGAAGCTGTGACAGAGAGCGAAGCCCTGAGTAGAGTTTGAGCCAAAAGAGACCTCAGCTTTGTAAAACATGGATTAATGAGAACTCTGCTGCTTTCTTCAAAGCCTCAGGATTTCTGGAAAAGAAGTTTCTCCGAAGCCTACAAAAGGAAGCAATGTACCACTTGGGAAAGAAAGCCATTCCAAGTTGGAACCCAAAATAGCTTCCATGAAAGGCTTTCAAGAAGCACCTACATTATCTCTGCACTGATATGCTGTCCATCATCACAGTACCCAGGTACTGGGACGAGGGTGCTATTTTAGCCAGAAACAAAGGGGGAGGAAGACT
>NW_020954600.1:15870787-15978412 GCF_900497805.2 Vombatus ursinus
AAATGGTTCTAGTCCCATCCCTGCCAATGTTCAGCAAAGGCAGGGATTGAGTTTTCTTTTCCTTATAACCAGAACCACCTTGTGGGGAATTATTATCTTCTTTTGGGAATTATCTCTCCTCTCCCCTTCTGTGAAATCCTGTAAAAACATCCAAATGGTAGGATGCATGTTGAAAGCAAATGCTTAAGGTGATTTAAAGATGATTTATTAGTATTCAAGATGACTGCTAATAATCACAGCAAGAGCAATAATAAAAATAATTATGATAATAAGAGCAGTCAGCATTTATATAGCACCTACTATGTGCCAGGGACAGCTAGGTGGTGCCATAGATAAAAGGCTGGGTCTATAGTCAGAAAGCCCTGAGTTCACATCTGGCCCCAGTCACTTACTAGTTGTGTGACCCTTGGCAAGTCACTTAATCCTGCTTGCCTCAGTTTCCTCATCTATAAAATGAGCTGGAGAAATAAATGGCAAACCACTCCAGTATCTTTGCCAAGAAAATCCCAAATGGGGTCATGGAGAGTCAGACATGACTGAAATGACTGAACAACAACAATGTGCCAGGCACTGACCAAGTACTTTATAAAAATTATCACATTTAATCCTCACAACAACCCTGGGAGGGAGATGCTATAATTATACCCATTTTACAGATGAGGAAACTGAGGCAAACTGAGGTTAAGTAATTTGCCCAAGGTCACATGACTATTAAGTAACTAAGAGCAGCTTTGAACTCAAGTTTCCCTGACCCCAGGCCCAGTTCACTGGGATATTGACAGAGCTGTTCTTTTTTTGGTCAGAGGAAAAAATGATTCACCGAATTATTTAGGAATAACAACATGTGAAATAAGACCTCTGTGATCCCATCCAACGTGGCAGACAGCAACTCTACAGTGCCTGCTTACCCAGTGTGACTTTCTTATGAGCAGGCTAAAACATTTACCCAACAAGGAATACCAATGAACAGAAAGAAAGGATGCCACCCAGGAATGGCATGATGGGAAGGGAAGATGGGCTCCTCATGTGGCAGGAGTGAGGGATGATGGGAAGATAGTTAGAGTGCTCCAATGGCACCCTCCAGCACATTGAGTAGACTTCCTGGGGTGAACTTCGGGGAGAGCCTGGAGAGTTCATACACACGCATGCACACATTACATATGTCCATCAAATTATCCAATGTGTATGTGTGTATACATAGTATACACACATACACATTGGATAATTTGATGGATTCATTAACTCACTGGTACAGATGCATATTAAATCTAAATATATGACATACTTCAAAGTATAAGTCATCTTCTTTACCCCCTGTACCTATTCAGTTACTAAGCCCTGTTGAGTCTTCCTTTACCTTGGCTATTGCTTTGTCTCCTGGTCTAGGCTCTTATTCCTGTTAGGCTCTTAACCACTTTCAGACCTAGATCACTGCAGCAGCCTCCCAGTTTGGTCTCTTCCATACGAGGATTTCTTAAAGATTACTTTTTGCATGTCATCCCCCACTTCAAGAACCTACAAATAGCTCCTTATTACCTGGTGGATCAAGTCTAAACTTGGCAGTCTACGTGAGGAGGTAAGACACCTCTACTACACATTTCTTGGGTAATTACAGGCAATTTCAGTGACTTTTCTGGGCCTCACATAAGCTCATCTGTAAAACAGAGATAATGCTTTATCGGCCTGTAGGAGGATTGGACACCACTACTAAAGTCCTCCCCACTTTTAAGATCTACAACTCTGGGGCTGAAATGTTAGAATCCTGAGAAGAAAATGGCCTTTCTAACTATCAGAAAGGCCTGATTTTTGAGAGTTTTAATTCTTCACAGACAAGAGAGTCTTTGATGTCAGAAAAAAAGGCACCAACATGATCGAAATTCTTTCTCACTGAAGTGTCAGCGCTAAAGAAATTAATGCTTTTTCTTGGTTTGTGCTGGCTGTGGAAGAACCTCTTCTGGTGCAGACAAGGATCAACATAATTAACCAAGGATATGGGAAATACAGTTACAGAAACTGACCATTGTCAGAAAAAGATAGTATAACCAGCAATCTGGAACAGCTCCAGAAAGTTGTTCTTGTTGTTGTTGTTGTTGTTTTTTAACCTGTTAATTTGTAGAAAGGAAACATATTTCAAGGTTGCAGGACGCTCCCTTGTGTATTACATGAAAAACTTTGGTGATAATCCAAATATTATTTTAGATGGTAATTTAAATTCTCTAATTTGGATCAGCCTAGGAAAAAGACTATTAAATTCAGAAAAATATAATTGGAATTTAACTTGTTTTCTTAACTCAAAATTCAATTTTATTTTAGAAAAAAAGTGAAAAAGGTCACTACTGACATAGGCATCTACATAAACTCTAACTGTGGAACTTCTACTTCAGACATGTTGGCACTCCAAATTTCATAGAATAAAAAATGTTGAAGACCTAAGGAAGTGGCAGAATAGGTATATTAAATGAGAGCAATATTCTTGCTATATTCTTCACAATATACAACTGCACACCACTGTGGCATGACTAACATTTCAACATTACTCATAATCTGCTTATGCAAAAGTCATGGACCACCTCTCTCTATTATTAAGACATCACAAGGCATAATTTTATCTAAGTGATTCAGACGTTAAAAAAAACAATAAGAAACTAAACTGTTCTGCTGAAATCATCAACGTATGTAGTTTAATAGTTATTGTGCACTATTAAACAGTTGGCACATTTCACATCTTTGGCATGTAAAAGCCAATTTGGGCTTAAACTTATGTCACTTAAATGATGCCAATGTGTACTTCTCACCTTCTTAAATATATCAAAATTTCCCAGTATGCCAAAAAAATCTACTCTACAGGGTAAAATGTGCCAACGATTTAACAGTGAGTAGAAATGGTACTGAAAAACTTGGGAGGGCAATGGAGACCCTTTTCCAATTAAATCACTAGGTCTGCATGAAAGAATATCCAACAGGGATCTGGCAATTTTTTTTGGCAATTTGGAGGTTAGATAAATAACCACAATTCACATAGCCTGGGGGCAAATTCACCAGTTTGTTAAAAACTTACTGATTCTCTAGGCAGGAAGGCTTGCTTTTATATAAGATGTACACACACACACACACACACACACACACCCAGACATAGATACAAACATATATATGTATAAAGTTATTCCCCTCCCTTTTCCTCTAATTACCTTCACTCTAAAATGAGGAAGAAGGGTGGATAGGAAAATTAAGCCAAAAATTTGACATCTCTTATTCTGCTGCCACTACTAACTTTGGTAGGCTTCTTCAGGATTAGACATTGATCTGAATCAATCTATGAATTAATATTTCTAAATTTCTTATTAAGTCCCCAAAATCTATTTGTCATATGAATGGGATAGCTAATGTAGTTCAGAAATAGTGTTTGTATTGCCTAGATAGGGCAACTGAAAAAGCCAGTGAAATCTTTGGCTGAGTTAAGAAAAACATAGTTCTCAGAATTAGAGATACAACAGTCTTGATCTATGCTATCCTGGAATTATGACTAGAATTTAGTTTTTGGTGTCAGTGTTCAAGCTCATTCAGATGAGGGAGCCTTGGACTCATGTCACAATGAGCGCCAGGTGACAAGCTTGGGAATGTTTAATTTGAAGATGAAAATACTTAGTAGGAGTGTGATAATTGTCTTCTAATACTTTAATGGCTGTCTCATTGACGGACATTATGCTTGGCCCCAACAAGGAGAAGTAGGAACAACAAATAGGTAAAAAGTGCAAAGAGGCAAATTTAGGCTTGAATTAAGGAAAAATCTTCTAAAAGTCAGAGGTATCCCCAAGTAGAATGGGCTGTGTTGGAGGGTAGTGGGTTCCCACTTCCTGGACGTCTTTATGTACAAGCTGGTTGACTGGGTAGATGCTATTATTTTTTCTGGTATGGGTGGAATCAGGGGGCATCAATAGCCTCTTCCAAGTCTGACATTCCAAGAAGTGAGAAATAAGCTGGGTATATGGGGTGGGACCAGATTATGGTGGGCCAGCCATAGTTGAGAAGTTTGGTCTAAGCCATCAGGTTCTTAATGGGAAGAGTGACATGGTGAAACTAACTATGGAGGTCATAATATCTTAGACCTGGCAATGATGTAATGGAAGATTCTCCCACTTTGTCCAAGCTCCTCCATATCTTGGAATATCCTCACCTGCCATATCTCTGATTATTTTGATCTCTTTCTGGTCTGTCCTATGTGAAGCCTGGTATGTTTCTCAGCAACCAGAGATCCTAGGTTGATGGTCAAGAGATTGAAGAATTTAACCCTTTCTCTATTGTGATAAAATTCAACAGAGCATTCAACTTCGTGCAAAGGACATTCTTCAATGCAAGAAATAAATTTCAGTGAAAGAAAACTATTTTAAGCAAGATGTTTTGTTTTTGTTTTTGTTTTTTTTTTGCCTAGATCACTCTAATCTAACTATAAAACAGATATATTCTTAAAATCCCAGAGGAACCTATGAAGGGAGCCATGGCTGTTATTTTAAAGAAGGAAAGATATTGTACTTGTATAATTAAATGATTTGGTTCTTGATTTTTCTATGAAGATGAACAGGTGGCAAGAAAGAAAAAGATGAATAAATATGGTATTTTACAGAAACATAAACTGCCATGGCTAAAATAGAGATCACACTAAAACATTTAAATAAAGGATTTACTGAGCACATTTAAGAAAAAGGTTTGTAATTTCAATCTAAGACATTTTAAATTAAAAGTGTAGTCTTTATTCACATTCAGTGCTTTAATAGTATTTGTAACAGGTTCTGTAACTAACTATGTAGGCTTGGATAGTCCTTAAATATGGTAATTGAATAAGAATATTAATAAAGAAAATCTGGATTAGCAGACTCCCAAAAATAAATTTTAAAAGAGCATTAATGTATATAACTAGTGCTAGATGCCAATGAAAATACTGCAAGTTTGTTCCTATCAATAACCTTAACCAACCAATAAGGAAAAGTGGCTATGGAAGTTTAGTGAACATATGGTACATGACATAAAAACATTTTAAAAAAATGTCTACTGTAAACAGGAAAATTATAAATGCTGAAGAAGATGCGGGAAAATTGGAACACTAATGCATTGTTGGTGGAGTTGTGAACTAATCCAACCATTCTAGAGAGCAATTTGGAACTATGTCTAAAGGGCTACAAAAATGTGTATACCCTTTGACCTAGCAATACCACTTCTAGGTCTATATCCCAAAGAGTTCATACAAATGGGAAAAGGACCCACAGGTACAAAAATATTTATAGCAGTTCTTTTTGTGGTGACAAAGAATTGGAAATTGAGGGAATGCCCATCATTTAGGGGAAGTCTGAACAAGTTGTGGTATATGAATGCAATGGAATACTATCGTGCTATAAGAAATGATGAGCAGGCAGACTTCAAAAAAACCTGGAAAGACGTGAATGAACTGATATGGAGGGAAGTGAGCAAAACCAGAAGAACACTGGACACAGTAACAGCCACAATATGTGATGACTAATTTTGACAGACTTATCTCTTTAGCAATGAAAGGATTCAAGACAACTCCAAAGGACTCATGATGGAAAATGCTGTCCACATCCAGAAAAAGAACCGTGGAGTCTGAATGCAGATCAAAGCATATAATTTACTCTTTTTTTCTTTTTTTTTGTTTGTTTCTTCTTTCTTGTGGTTTCTCCCATAGGTTCTAATTCTTTACAACATGATTAATGTGAAAATAGGTTCAATATAAACGTTTATGTAGAGCCTACATCAAATACACATCTTGGAGTGGGGGGGAGGGGAGAGATGGGGAGAAAATTTGGAACTCAAAATCTTATGGAAATGAATGTTGAAAACTAAATATATATATAAATGTCTACTGTGAAACAGCCCTAAGATAGAACATATCACAAAAAAGTTAGCAAGTGTTAAAACACTGGACCAAAGTGGGGAAAAATATTCTTTTGACATCAGGAACAATTGTCAAATTCATACTTTTGGGCTAATGGTTTTATAGAAGGACAATGCAGTCTGTATAGGTGGATTGCACAGATATAGCCAAAGAGAGCACTGGCATCGGTATATATACATGGATATACATATATATACTGTATGTATGCATACATATGCTACATATATAGTGAATACATAATATGCAGTACACAAACACACACACACATACAGCTACTACACTGAACAAGTGATCCAGTTGTCCTTAGATAAGCTTTACTACCAACAATCAATCAATCAATATTTATTAAGCACCTAATATGTTCCAGGCATTGTGTTAAGCCCAGGGGATACAAAAAGATGCAAAAGACAGTCTTTGCTCTGAAGGAGCTTACAATCTAATGGGGGATATAATAAGCAAACAAATGTATTTAAAACAAGCTATATAAAGAATAAATAGAAAATAATTAACAGAGGGAAGGCACCAGAATTAATAGGGATTGGGAAAGACTTCCTGCAAAAGCTGGGATTTCAGCTGTGAGTTAAAGGAAGCCAGGGAAGCCAGTAAGCAGAGTTGAGGAGGGAGAACATTTGAAGCATGGGGGACAGGCACAAAAAATGCCCAGACCCAACAGATGGAGTGTCTTGTTGGTGGAACAACCAGGAGGCCAGCATCACTGTATCGAAGGGTACATGGTAGGGAGTAAGGTATAAGAAGACCAGAAAAGGTAGGAGGGGGCTAGGTTATGAGGGCTTTGAATGCCAGGCAGAGGACTTTGTATTTATTCCTGCAGACAACAGGAAAACATTAGAGTTTATTGAGTAGGGTGTGTGCGTGTGTGCGTGTGTGCGTGTGTGCATGTGTGTGTGTGTGTGTGTGTGTGTGTGTGACATGATTAGACTGGTACTTTAGAAAAATCATTTGACAGCAGAAAAGAGGATGAACCAGAGTAGGCAGAGACTTGAGGCAGGCAGGCCTATCAGCAGACTACCACAGTAGTCCAGATGTGATGTGATGTGATGAGGGACTGCACTAGAGTGGTGTCAGTGTCAGAGGAGACAAAGGGGTATATCTGAAAGATGATGCAAAGGTGCAATCCACAGGCCTTGGCAGCAGCTTGGATAAGGGGGTAAGAGAGAGTGAGGAACGCAGGATGACTCTTGGGTTGTGAGCCTGAGACACAGACTCTCCAGTGAAGGGGAAGATAGAAATTGAGGAGGGTTTAGGAGGAAAGACATTGGGATGGCTTTACTAGGTAGAGAGGTTAACCTGGGTAAGGAATAAGGACACTTCATCACATGAGACAGGGTGGAGGACGAGGCAGCTCGTGATGAATGGCCTCATCCAACACAGGCTGCACGGAAAACCAAATATGAAAGAAACAGAAAGCAAAGGGAGAGCAGTTTGATAAGTTGTTTTTAAGTATGTAGCCTAATTCCCACTAGATAAATAATAATTCACTGTTCTTTTTGCCATAATTCTTTTTGTTTGTATAGGATTTTAGTACCAGTCCTTCCCTGCCCACAGCCCACACCTGGCCAATGCCCATGCTTATTACTAGCTTATTTACTGGAGAGACAATACTTTCAGAGATCATGGTGAGCTTGGAGAGATTGACGCTACGTGACAGTGTGAGAGAACCACTGTACTTGATAGCAGCTACGCTAGCAAGAACAGTAGTGGCTCCCACTCACATGGAGCGTTGCCTACATTATCCCATTTAATTTTTCACAACTTTGTAAGGTAGGTAGAATAGGTATTATTTATCATCATTTTGGAAATCTTTTGTAATAATTTTAAATAGGTTATTCAAGAAGTGACAATATAACACATACGTATTAAGGAGAATTGGATATATAAGAACATTTCACTTTATAGGTTCAGAAGATTTCCTTTGAATCCGATTTCTGGCAAAATTTGTAGAAGAAAGCAGTCACAAATAAAAAAACCCTGCAAACTGATATGACCACCATAATATGACTTGATAACTTTATTACAACCACTAGGGAATAATTCACATGAGAAGAAAAATCAAATGGCAGTTTTCTAAGATGGTTCATTATTATATAAGGAAGGAGCTTATAGCAAATCATTTTAATCTGACTTTGATTTTGGTTTCCAAACAATCTCTATGTCTTCCAAGGTTAAAAGCTTTGAAAGCATATATAAACACCATGCAAAATCTTAAAATTTCCTGAGCTGCATTAGCTATCCCATTTATATAACAAATACCTTGTTTTTTTATGATGGCCTACATCATTAATCTAGATAAATAATGTAAAAGTGAAGGGAGCTCAGTTTGCTGTGTTGTCCATTGCCCAGCAACCAGAGTCTACAACTGTTTTTGTAGCAGTTTCAGAAGGCTGAGATCTATCTAGACATATGCCATTTTCTTTTTCTATGCTGATTCAGGCAGAAAACCAAATAATTCAAATTAATTACTTACCAACAGGTTAATTTTGGGGGGACGTTTATATCTTAAAAATCGATTTGAAAATGCAAATGTAAAAATAGTTAATTATCCATGTTTTCATTCTTAAAATTAATTTTCAGAATGAAAACATGGGTAATTAAAACTGTCTAAAAAATTCATGCACAGAAAAAAACAAAATCTTCCCTGAAACAGACAACAATATATTCATAAAAGACAAACATCAGCATGGTATAAAATATGGAATATAAAGTTAACATCCAAGAAGATAAAGAGAATGTCTGTTGTTTTTAGCCTACTCAATCTATTTAAGCCAACTATTTAATATACTATAGACTGATAGAGTTTAAAATATCAAATGTTACTGAACTATATTCCTTATTTTTTCTTTATATTATAGTTAGGAACTAAAAGTTATTGCTAAGATATTTGGTATATTCTAGTATTTGCTAAATTTAAATAATGGCATTATTTCAGGCTGGTTATGAAGTCCAAGTGGTCATTTATTCATTTGACATGTATTTGCTGAGGCACCCAGTTACTATGAATAATGCAATAAATAAAACCACACTTCCATCGTGTCACTCTCTTGTTCAAAAACCTTCCCAGTACACCGTGCGCACGCATCTCTAATAATACAGTGCTCAAATAATTCAGCACTTTTTCCTTCAGAGCTCAAAGCCAATGACATTGATAGAACCATAAATAATTTGCTTAAGGCCACAAGAGTCAGTCTAACAGGGAATTATAAAATTAGAGTTCCTTGATCTCAGCCTTCTACCTAATTAGTAGACTTGCCTTCTATTCAACATTTTGCATTATAAACGTGAGAAAGGGCTAAGATTGAACAGTGTGTTTCAAATATACAGTTTAAGTGCAGAAAACTCCAGGATAAAATTATTATTATTGCTATTTTTTACTAAGAACCTGAGTTTGGTGTAAATGGAGTTTTTGTTTTCCTCTCTTCCTTTTTTATTTACTCTGTCCCCTTCTTTTCATGACTTCTTCTTCCTCCTCTTTTATCCATTCAACAAACACTTGCTAAATAGGTAAACTTACAGCATGTCAGGTCCTGTGGAGAATACAAAGAAGAGAGTACATGGTCTCTGACCTAATGTGGCTTGCAGTCCAGCAGGAGAGACCTCAGATCTTTCACGGACGGATCTGGGACACCAAACAAAGCGCGCCCTCTCTCCACAACATGTCCATGCTTTCCTCATCCTGTGCAACAATTCTTGACCACATTTTCCATGGGAACTCCACCCTTTGTTGAACTTCTTTAGGTCTCTTAAAATTATGACAATTTTTTTCAACCTATAAAACAAAGACAGGTACACAAATCCCTACAATATTAGATGTGGCAAGGTTGTTTGCCATAAGAAAGGTAACAAAGAATTTGGAGGCAGAAGGAGGAGGGAAATAAAAATGAAAATTCTGGACTAGATTCTATCTAAAGTCTATTCTAGTTGTTAACCTGGGATCCAATGTAGGATTCCCTCTAAAGGGACTCAGGGAAGGGAAGGTAGCATTTGAGCTCCATCTGGAAGGATAGGTACGATTTAGATAGTTGTAGACAGACACAGTTGGAGAACAGTAAATGGTTCAGTTTGGCTGAAGCACAGGGTAGGTGAACAGCAGTAGTCAGAAATGAAGTTAAAAAGTTAAGTTTAGGTCAGATTGTCGAGGGCTTTGGATCCCAGGTTAAGGAACTATGACTTCCTGGTGGACTACAGGGAGACCTTGAAGGCTTTCAACAGAAGGATTTGATGACTAGAAGTATGCCTCATTGATTTATCAAGCACTTATTAAGTATCTACTATACTACAATCTCCTAAAAGTATTTAGGCCTTGTGCTAGCCATTGGTGATAAAAAGAGGGGCAAGATACAGACCTGTATTTCAGAAATTTACAATTCAAAAGGGGAACCATGGCTACACAAATCACTATGCCACAAGGTAATGAGATATGGGCAAAGCAGAGGTGCAAAGTGCTGTGAGAGCTTGGAGGTGGAAGGCAGAGATCATTTTGGGGGGGCAGGGGCAGTGTTAAGTCAGGGAAGGTTTCAGGAAAAAGGTTGTACCTGAATAGGCAGAGACTGGTGAGTAGTTTTATTCCAGATATTGGAAATTATGTGACTAAAGGCACAGAGGAAGGAGACCACAAGAGGAAAATGGTGGAAGAGGTTTTATTTGGCTGAAACAGAGTGTGCTGGGGGTGGGTTCAGAGATACTACTGGTAAGGTTGGCTGGAGGCAGACTGTGAAGCATGGCAAAGCACTGGGATGCTTGGATCAGAAACTTCCAATTTATTGAGTAAGGAAGGGGGAGCCCCTGCAGGTTTTTGAGAATTGCTGTAGGTCACCTCACTTGTTTTGCAAACAATGAAATTGAGGATAACTGACCTGCCCAAGTTTGCCCAACTATTTACCGTGTAACATAAATGTTAAGGTTTCACAATATAATTATTGTGAGAAAGTTTTAAGGGGGAGAAGATAGAAGTCAACACTTTCAAGTACATCAAAGTGATGTTTAAAAAAGAAAAAGGATCCAGTATGGAATAGCAGAGAAACATGTGGATTTGGAGTCAGAAGACCCAGGTTCGAATCCTGGATCTGATATTTGCTACCTGTGTGACCATGAATAAACTCTTAGACTAGATGAGGATTTAAAAGATCCCTTCTATGACTTGACATGGCCTAAGATGAGGAACAGAAAAAGGCCTTACAGTATTTGGTTATTGGAAGGATCTAAGTGTGAGTGCTGGATTCTGCAGAGTTGGCCAAAGGCAGACTGTATGGTGTTAAGGAACAAGTGAATAGTGAGAAAGAAGAGGTGGTGAAAATGGACTATTCTTTAGAGAAAATTGTTGGCAAAAGAAAGGAAGAAAAATGATAGAGCAGTAGTTTGAGGGGTAGAACATATAGGACCTTATTCTATAATAGTTGATAAATATTTATGAAGTCCCTACTATGTTCTGGGCACTGTGCTAAGTGCTGGGGAAACAAAAGCAATTAAAAAAAAAAGTCAATCCCTGCCCCACAAAATGCTTACACTCAAATATACAAAAGGAAGCTGAAAAGCAGGGTCAAGGAGAAGGGGCTGGAGGTACCAGGTAAGGGGACTGATGGAGAAGTCCAAAAGAAGTATAGCTAGTGGGCAGCGAATGGGGAGGAGACTGTGCTGAGACTTTCTTAAAGAGACTAAATGTGATATCTATGTATACATCAAAATACAGTTACTACAACTGTGCTGACCTATTGGGAAGACAACATTTAATCTATCCTGTAAGATCAACCAATGAGCCAACCTATCAAAAAGGACACAGTCTAAATGCCTTTTGTTTCTTCCCTTCGTCTTCCATGTAGCCCGCCACCAGAGTAAGTTCTGCTCTGGAGAGGGGCCGGGCTGAACAGAATGTACAACATCATATACTTATTGTATCCTCATTTGATACTCCACAAAGGCAGAGGCAGCATTAATTTTTGCTTCATTTGAATCCCCCATATAGGCCTCTGCACAAAACTGGAGCTCCATAAGTACTTATTAAAGGCTCAATGAACAAATTAAATTAACTGACTAAACATGATTACCATCCCATGTGAAATATCATTCTCTTTGGTCTTATTCGTAATGAGCAACATTAGGTTGTCATATATGGTCAGTTTTTTGAGGACTATTGTAGTCACTCTATGCAGTTAATATTCTTATCCCAAAATAAGCAAACGATCATTCTTTGTTACATTTATAGGCTCATGTTTGAACATTTTATGGTGGGGTTTTTTGAATCCTTCAAAATAGTAACAATCTCTGTCTCCTTCCAACCTGCCCCCATCCTCCACATTTGGCATTTTGTTTATTTTTCATTTTAACGAGATGACTTAGAATACTGTGGTTTAAGATTTCCAGGTCAGCAAACCTGCTAACTAATTTTTTTACAGCTTAGAAAGTATTAATTCCATGTTGAGTTTTAAAGAGCTGGCCTAACCCCAAGAGGGGAAAGGCAGTTCTTTGAAAATCCAAAGTTTACTGTCAAAGACATGGAACCATGAAAGAATTCCAATTCTACGAACAGTATTAAACAACTTTTGAATAATAATTTCCATCCACAGTCCCCAGTTTTCTTCTATTAAAGTTTTCTAGCAGATATTCCCTTTGCTTTATGACTTATCAAAAATTTATGTGATTGACCCATGTAGCTTCTGTGCCTTTTTTTTTCCTGTAGGTAATTAAATCTGTTCACTCCTGTGACTTTCCCAGGTGTCAATTTTGCAAAGATGAAAAACAGCTTTTATTAAGAATATCAGCTCATTATAACAGTAAAAACTTGAAGAATTATATTATAATACCAATCTCATTTATATCTTACCAGTGATTGTTTTCTAATAGTAAAGAAAAACTTTCTTAATAATTTCCTATCCTCTGGTCAGCTTTCAATGAGTGTCAAAGAGCTAATTTTCCATTGATTTCCCACTATCAATTTTTTGATACGGTTTTCTTGTCTTTTCTTGTTAAGGATATCTACTAGGCTGCTGACTTTTTGACTTTTTATTTCTCCCTCTCTTAAAAAAAAAAACAAAAAATAGGGGGCAGAGCCAAGATGGTGGAGTAAAAGCAGTGACTTGCTTGAGCCCTCCCCTAAAGCCCTCCAAATACCTGTAAAAATGGCTCTAAACAAATTCTAGAGCAGCAGAACCCACAAAAACACAGACTAAAACAAATGTCCAGCCCAAAACAACCTGGATGGTTGATTGGAAAGGTCTATCACACTAGGCTGGGAGAGGAACGCAGTTCAGCATAGGTGCTCAGGCAAAGACCAGGCCTCAGCAAACCTGGAGCAGGCCTCAGGGGACTGAATCACTGGCAGTTGTGGCGGTTTCCAGACTTCTCAACCCATGAACGCCAAACACAACTTAGAAGGTCGGTAGGAAAGGTCTGTGACAGCGGTGAGAGAGAAGCTCGGTCACAGCCCTAGTCCCAGCGCAACTCTGGGGCGGCGGCTGCTTCTGGACCTCCTGGACCACAGACTGAGGAGGAATTGAGTGGCTGATCAGAGGGGAATTGCAGCGATCTCTTTGCTGGCAGTGAGGCAGGATTCTCTTGCTTTGCCCATGCTGAGATCTGGGTCACAGTTCTGGGTGGCGATTCTGGGGTGAGGAGGAGTGCTGGTGTGGTGGAGCTTACAGTGGCAGTGGAGAGGGAATCCTCCTCACAGTTCCAAGGCAGAAAAGAGTGTTTGTGGTCACTCATAACCCAGAGCACAGGTCAAGAAAGGAGTAAACACTTCGCCCTTGATTGTACCACCTTGGAAGAACTGAAAATTTACAGGTCCCTAGAAGTATCTCTGAAAACAGCTGTACAACCCCCCCCCCCCGAAGCTTGGGACAGTACATTCTCCACACTGGAAGCAGACCCCTACCTTAACAAAGACTAGAACTCAAGTAACTGGTTGGGAACATAAGCAAACTGCGCAAAAAAAAGTCAGACCATAGAATCTTTCTTTGGTGACAAGGAAGATCAAAACATACAATCAGAATAAAACAACAAAGTCAAACACCCTATGACCAAAGCCTCCAAGAAAAATGTGAATCAGTCCCAGGCAATGGAAGAGCTCAAAAAGAATTTTGAGAAGCAAATAAGAGAAGTAGAGAAAAACTGTGAAAAGAAATGAGAGTGATGCAAGAAAATCATGAAAAACAAGTCAACAGCTTGCTAAAGGAGACCCAAAAAAATACTGAAGAAAATAACACCTTAAAAAATAGCCTAACCCAAATGGCAAAAGAAGTACAAAAAGCCAATGAGGAGAAGAATGCCTTAAAAAGCAAAATTGGCCAAATGGAAAAGGAAGTCCAAAAGCTTACTGAAGAAAATGCTTCCTTAAAAATTAGAAAGGAGCTACTGAAAGCTAGTGACTTTATGAGAAATCAAGACATTGTAAAACAAAACCAAAAGAATGAAAAAATAGAAGACAATGTGAAATATCTCACTGGAAAAACAACTGACCTGGAAAATAGATCCAGGAGAGAGAACTTAAAAATTATTGGACTATCTGAAAGCAATGATCAAAAAAAAGAGCCTAGACATCACCTTTCAAGAAATTATCAAGGAAAACTGCCCTAATATTCTAGCACCAGAGGGTAAAATAGAAATGGAAAGAATCCACCGATCACCTCCTGAAAGAGATCCCCAAAGGAAAACTCCTAGGAATATTATAGCCAATTCCAGAGTTCCCAGGTCAAGGAGAAAATAGTGTAAGCAGCCAGAAAGAAACAATTCAAGTATTGTGGAAACACAATCAGGATAACACAAGATTTAGCAGCTTCTACATTAAGGGACTGCAGGGCTTGGAATACGATATTCTGAAGGGCACGATTACAACCAAGAATCACCTACCCAGCAAAACTGAGTATAATCCTTCAGGGGAAAAAATGGACCTTCAGTCAAATAGAGGACTTTCAAGCATTCTTGATGAAAAGATCAGAGCTGAATAGAAAATTTGACTTTCAAATACAAGATTCAAGAGAAGCATGAAGAGGTAAATAGGAAAGAGAAATCATAAGGGACTTATTAAGGTTGAACTGTTTACATTCCTACATTTGTAACTCACGAGATTTTTGTCAGTATCAGGGTAGTTGGAGGGGAAAAAATTATATGTATAGATAGATTGATAGATAGAGGGCACAGGGTGAGTTGAAGATGAATGGGTGATATGTGGAGAATAAAATTAAAGGGTGAGAGAGGATTATGCTGGGAGAAAGAGAAAGGGAGAGGTAGAATGGGGTAAATTATTTCACATAAAACAGACAAGAAAAGCCTTTTCAAGAGAAGGGGAAGTGGGGGATGGTGAGAGGGAATAAGTGAATCTTATTCTCATCAGATTTGGCTTAGGGAAGGAACAACATACATACTTAATTGGGTAGGGAAATCTATCTTATCCTACAGAAAAATTGGGGGGAAGGGGATAAGTGAGCAGTGGGGGGATGATAGAGGGGAGGTCAGATTGCGGGAGGGGGTAATCAGAAGCAAACACTTCTGAGTAGGGACAGGGTCAAAAGAGAGAATAGAATAATCAGGGAGCAGGATAGGATGAAGGGAAATATAGTTAGTTTTCCACAACATGACTACTATAAATGCTTTGCATGACCACACATGTATAACTTGTACCAAGTTTCTTGCCTTTTCAATGAGGGTGGGTGGGGAGGGAGCAAGGGAGAAAATCTGGAACCCAAAGTTTTAAAAACAAATGTTAAAAATTGTTTTCACATGCAACTGGGAAATAAGATATACAGGCAATGGGGTATAGAAATCTATCCTGCCCTACAGGAAAATAGAAGGGGAAGGGGATAAGAGAATGGGGGGAGAGAGAAAGGAGGGCAGATTAGGGGAAGGGGTATTCAGAATGTACGCCATCTTGGGGTTGGGGGAGGGATGAGATGGGGAGAAAATTTTCAACTCAAAATCTTGTGGAAGTGAATGTTGAAAACTAAAATAATTAATTAAAAAAACTATGCTTCTGGCATCACATTGATATGTTTAAATGTCATTGGTCACTGAAGGATGTTCAGGTTATTTGGTTCAATTTACCCCCTTCCCAAGTATGCACATACAGAATATGCTGTTTAAAACAGTCCTTTCACATATATTATGCTAAGGCTCCAACCATCTTTCCTTCCTAGGATGTGGGGCTGGCTATTATGGTTACCTTCATTTAAGGGTTCACCTGGAGAAGTACTCTGGATGAGGCTCAGGAAGGCCTCAATTCAGATTACAGCCTGGTCTGGCCATTAAGAGCCATTATATACTGGCAAATGACTTACGCTCTCAAAACTTCAGTTTCTCCATTTGTAAAATGAGATAATAACTCTTACATAATAGCTGATGTTTACATTGTGTTTTAAGGTGAAGTACTTTATATATCATATGCCATTTTGATGCAATCTTCATAACAATCCTGTGAGGTCAGTAATATTATCCCAATTTTACAGAAGAGGAAACAGAGGTTGAGGAAAATGAAGTGATTTCCGCAAGTGTCAGAAGCAGGGCATGAAACCAGGACTTCTTGACTTTTTTTTTTTTGGGGCTAGGCAATGGGGTTAAGAGACTTTCCCAGGTGCTCTATCCACTGCACCACCTAGCTGCCCTGACTTCTTGACTTCTTAAAGCACCATGTAAATTCAAATTGTTGCCGTTACCTTATTTCCAGAATTGGTTTTCATAGGCTCCCACAAAATGCTGCCATTATTTCTCATTTTACCACTTGGTTCATTTGATTCTGCCTAATAAAGAGGCATACTTACACCTGTATCTACACTGTAACCTGCTTGAGGAGAGGTATGATTCTGTTTTTGTCTCTGTGTACTGATTACCTAGCTCAGTGACTTAGCAGGTATTTGATCAGTATTTGTTGCATTGATGGGTCTATGATCTTATCAACGTATTTTTTTTCAACAGTGCAGATTATAACCCATCCCTAACTTGTCATCCTGTGAAATGATTGCCTGCACCCTGTTCTCCATAGGGGTACACACAGCATGTTTGGGACCTTCATCAAACTACACATTGTGTAGAAACCACCAGAGTCTACAGACCACCCATCTGTTACCCTTTGCTCACAATACATGACTGGCCCACATCCTTTTCCTATCACACATCTCTCTGATAATATTCTTTAAGCTGCTTCTCTTGCACAATTCTTCATTAGTTAATTTTTTTTAAAAAGAAGAACATTCATTTATTGGTAATTTTGAATTTATTATCAAATATGAAAACATTTTTATTGCTTTTTGTACTGACTGGATGGTTGAATAATGAAAACCAAAAGAAATGACATGAATTAATATAATACATTAAATATCCTAAATCACTTTATTTTTATTATGGTTATTATGAATTTTTTTATGACTTCTATCATCATATCACATTCATTTCTAGGGTTAAAAAAAATCTTTTCCACCTTCCTGATTGAACCCTTCTTTGCAACAGGGAGAAAACAAAAAACTATTGGGCAAAAACATCAGATGTTTTTGATAGACACAGACCACATCAGACAATGTCTACAATATTCTGTCCTAGTGCTCTTCTACCTCTCTGCCTTGAAGAAGGAGGTATCCTTCACTATATGTCTTCTAGTACATTCTCTAATTTTCCCATTACTTATGATTTCAACTTTCTTTTAGTGATCTTTTAATTTACCTTGCTGAAGGGGCAGCTAGGGAGTGCAGTGCATAGAGTACCGGCCCCGGAGTCAGAAGGACCCGAGTTCAAATTTGGATTTAGACATTTACTAACTGTGTGACCCTGGACAAATCACTTAATCCTGATTAATTCCCCCCCAAAACTTACATTGTTGTGGTTATGAATATTATTTCTTTTATTTCACTTTGCATCAATTCCTACAAATCTTCTCATGTTTCTCTGAATTCCTAATATTTATGATTCCTTAGTTCACAAAAACTTTCCATTGCATCCACATACCATAGTTTTTTTTATTTCAATGAACACTCATTTTGTTTCCAGTCCACTGTTATCACAAAGAATTCTCCTATGAATATTTTTCAGTATATTAGAGCTTGGTCTTTTACTCCTTTGGGGAGGATTACAGGGAGTAATGGACCAAAGGTGACAGTTTAATCACTTTTCTTGCCTAATTCCAAACTGATATCTAGAATGCTTGTGAAAAATTCACAGCTCTACCAACAGTGTAATATTATAAAATGTCTTCCCACAAGACCTTCCATTGGCAATATGTTGGAGCCTCTTCATACCTAACATGTACCTCTTTACTGCCCTGTGGGTAATCTTTAATTTCAGTATTTCCAGAGAATGTTACTCTATGATTCGCAGTCATGCAAAATCAATGGAAGAATATTGATGTTACTGATAAAAATGGCTCCCCCATCAGGAAAAGCTTGAAGTCATGAAAAGTATGTTGAAATTTCTCAGTCATCTCTTTCCATTGTCATCCCAGTTCATTGCTCATCCACAACTCTGTCTACTGTATTGATGGAACATTTGACTGCATATTATGGGGACCTCTTATAGTAAATAATCTGCAATTCTTGTATTTTTGGTGAACAAGCCAGAGATTCATTCTTATTTTGGTCCTTCAATAAGAATCTTCCGGAGGAAAACTGAGGTAGGCTTTAATTTCAATTGGCACTTGTAACTAATCACTAAGGAGTTTAACATGGCAGAAGCCTAGATAGTTATGATGATGGGGGTAACTGAAGATTTCATTCTTTATTTAAAAAATTAGTATGATTAAATAAATTCATTAAGTTGCACTAATACCTCTAGATTACAATTATAATCAATTTGCTAAGGGACCTCAATCATTAACATGACATAAGAATGACATAAAACTATCATAGAACTCACTATTTCAATTTTTTATTCTTAATTTTCTATTTTTCACACTAATGGAAGAAAGCAGTGGTATAAAGCATTTAAGCTAATAGCGTTTTACTTATTCTACTATTTGAACAGGTCAATTATTGACACCAAAGTGTTGTCAAATTTTAAAAGGGAATCCAAATTTTAAGTCACTAATATTCACAAAGATAGTACTGTAAAGAAGCTGGTAGGCTGATTTTACTGAAGGTTTAGCATAGACATGGGGTGGGAGAGCACAAAGGAAAACAAGAGAAAGCCAGAAAGAGGTGAGAAGCACCTAGGGCAGAGAAACAAGAAGTATCCATTAGCAGGAGGAGCATTTGCAGCTCAGTGGATAGAGCACTGGCCCTGGAGTCAGGAGGACTTGAGTTCAAATCTGGCCTCAGACACTTGACACTTAATAGCTGTGTGACCCTGGGCAAGTCACTTAACCCCACTGCCTAGCCACAAAAAAAAAAGTCTATTTGTACTCATTAAAAGTTACAAAGGGTGAAACATTTGGCGAA
Organism: Vombatus ursinus; assembly: GCF_900497805.2. Taxonomy (NCBI): domain Eukaryota; kingdom Metazoa; phylum Chordata; class Mammalia; order Diprotodontia; family Vombatidae; genus Vombatus; species Vombatus ursinus. The sequence goes on from NW_020954600.1 coordinate 15,890,057, forward strand.
GTAAAAATACAATGAATCATTATCAAGTACTCCTGTAAATGTATATTGGTATTGACTTTAATCAGTCCTTTAGTTTATTTATTTCTAATACTATTCTACTTATTGAAAACATTTCATCTAATCAGAGCTCTAGTGATCTCAATATTTAAATATAGTCTTTGAATCCTTGTGGCCCCAAGGCTTTTCTAATTCTGTACTTTGTGAGACCTGTGATCCTTTTCTGTCATTGATATGTGTCCTGCCTCCAGTGGGGAAGAGATTTTTGAATAAACCATCCAAAGCAGATCTAAACAATATGCTACGGGCCTTCTGCTAGGTCTTTTATGCTATTTAAAGATACTACAGCACCATTTGGGTTATTCCTCATGTGATAAACGACTGACTCACTTCCTTTTTCAATGATGTCTTCTCTTATGCCAGGGTGCTGCCAGATTTAAATGGAATACCCCAAATGTGAAGCCACCAAGGCCTCTTCCACACTCTGCAGCGTGACTTGCTGCTAATGCATGCTTACTGAGGCAAGACAAACCCAGGACCTGGCTGCTCAGTCAAGCAGAGGAATGATGGACTTCATGGAAAATCATGAGTCAACAGGACAGTTTGTGAAAACAAGTTTATCGAACTCATAGACTATGAAAAATTTCTTAAGTCAAAAGCAGTGCTATGTTGCAAAATGTACTGCACTTAGGTCATCCCTATGATGCTGTTTTCCATGATATTCCTTTTTGGGGTGGGGGTATAGCAATAGGAATAACCACAAGACACACTGGGTATCAAGATGGGATCTTATTGGCCCAAGTAAGTCATCAGGAAGGCTTTTGGCATTAGAAGAGAATTACTCTGACTACATGTCAAATACCTGAAACAAAAACTACCAGCATCCTGATGAATGCTGAAGGCAAACCATTTCCTTGATACGAGCTCAGAAGCACATCTTTCCAGGGATTGTATTCAAGCACATCAACAACAAAACAGGGCAGACCAAGTCTGAGGATGTACTTGGAAGCAGAATTATCAAGCAGAACAAAATGGGAGTCAACGTCTTAGGTTGCCAACTTTGAGTTAAGAAGCCAAGTATCGAATGCTCCAAAGACCCTCACAAAGCAGCAGGCTGGGCAGCAGAACCCAGCTGGACTGGAAAGTAATCCTCTGTGAGAGGAAGGCCTGAGTAGAAGGGACCCGAGCCCCAATCCCCAGGCTGTCCCTGCCTTTCCACACACTCCACGAGCTTGAAAACTTTGGCTGCACAAGAGAACATGGAGAGGTCTGACTTCCCTCCATCTGGTACCTGGCACTCCAGCTCTTTGTGTCATCTCTCGCAGGTGGATGTGCTCAGGACTGGATTCTTCTTTTTTTGCTTTCTCATGAACAATGTTCCCAGTTCTAGAAAGCAAGCTCCAGCATGCCCTGTCCTAGGTCACACCTCGCACTGGTGGGAACTGAGGCTCATTTCTAAGAGAGTGTCTCAGCTTCCTAAGTTTTTAAGTTAAGAAAGTGGGGAGCAAAGACCATTTGTTAACCTAAATACTCTTTAACTTATAAATCACAGGCACTATATCTTCAGATATGATTTAAATGATGTCTCATTTAGTGACCTAATTGGTTCTATCTGCATCAAATGTGCCTAATAAACTCATTTGAGACAAGAAAATCATTTGAAAACAATTCCAATTCCACTGGAAGATACTTTAAAACACATTAAAACTGGCCTCTTCCTTACCCATTGCTCCCTAGGCTAGCACATAAAGGAGTTTTTCATTTTCTCATTCTCCCTCTTTTTTGGCCTGATTATAGCAAAAGGGTGCTGAAGTGTACTCCTGCACCAGCAGGTAACCACTTCAGTACAATTCAAGCAAAGCAATTTGAAAACATGCCAGACTATTTTGGGAATGGGCAGACAATAGTGACCCTTCATGAATCCATGGATAATGTAAATAGGGAACATGCTGCTGAGGTTAAAGAAAAGGGAAAAAAAATTAAAGTGACTGTCCATGAAGAAAAGGGGGTAAAGGATTTCAGGGGAACAAACAGCACCAGGAAGGGAGAGCACATTCTACTTATTTGTAATGGTTCATTAAAGCCCACAATGTTTTTCCACTGACTTTTTGGTCAGAGTATCGTGGTGATACTTTTGCTGCTTCAAGATTCAATAAGAGTGTTTTGGGGGAAAAAAAAAAAAGCTGGTGATAGAGTGACAGGCCCAGGTATTTTTATGGTAAAAACTGAAATGGCTTTAGAACCAGTTAAATGACTGGACCAGAGAATAGTGATTAATGGGTCCATGTCAACTTGGGAGAGAACTTTCTAATAGAGTGCCCCAGGGATCTGTTCCTGGCCCTCTACTAAAATAACATTTTTACCAATAACTTCATTGAAGGCACAGAGGGTATGTTCATCAAATTAGTAAATGACAGAAAACTGGAGGGATAGCTAACACATTGATGGCAGTCAGAAACTCCAAAGATCTCAACACACTACAGCAATGAACTATAATAGGAATAACTGTAAAGTACTACACTTGGGATTAAAATAATTTCACAAATACTTGTGAGGTTTTTATAGACTGCAAAACAAGTCCATATTGTAACTTCTTAAGTATTTCAATGATCTTGAACTCAATGATATAGACACTGCCTTAGTTATTACCACAATTCAAGAACGTATTTTTCCCCCGTCTGATTCTTGTCAATGTTCCTCCACAAATCTTCCATAGAGGATCTACTTAAATGTTGTAGAGACCTTCTTTTTGGTGTTTTTACATTTTGTTAATACCAATGCAGGTAAGCCATGGGCAGTGCAACACAGTAGCCAAAGTAGCACCAATGGGATCTTAGGCTACATTAACAGAGGGGTAGTGTTGAGAACACAGTGATAGTTCCACTTTATTCTATGCTCATCAGACCCAGTTCTGGTGCTACATTTTATTTTTTTTCTTATTTAACATTTTGTTTTTTCCCAATTACACATAAAAACAATTTTAACATTCTTTTTTCTTTAAATTTTGAGTTTTAAATCCTCTTCCTGTCCCCTCTGTCCTCTCTTGTTGAGAAGGCAAGCAATTTGACATAGATTATACATGTGTAGTCATGTAAAACACATTTCCATTTAAGTCATTCTGTGAAAGAAAATACAGACAAAAAAACCCAGGAAAAAGAACGAAAGTAAAGAAAAAGTATCTTTGATCTACATTCAGGTTCTACCAGTTCTTTCTCTGGAGATGGATATCACCTCTCATCATAAGTCCTACAGAATTGTCTTGGATCATTGTATTGCTGAGAACAGCTAAGTTATTCATAGTAGATCATGGCTGTTACTGTGCACAATGTTCTCCTGGTTCTGCTTATTTCACTTTGCAACAATTCACGTAAGTCTTTGCAAGTTTTTTCTGAGAGCATCCTGCTCATCATTTCTTAAAGCAGAAAAGTATTCCATCACAATCATTTCCCAACTGAAGGACATCCTCTCAATTTCCAATTCTTTATCCTGGTGCTACATTTTAAGGAGGGCATTGACAAACTAGAGCATGTGCCCGAGGGTGACCAGGTGGTCAGTACTGGAAACAATTCCATACAAAATCAATTGAAATGACTGGTTATGTTTAGCCTGAAGAAAAGAAGACTTAGGGGTCATGACAGTTAAACTTCAAGTGTCAGAAGGGCTGCAACATGTAATGAGAATTATTACATATTATCATACCTTTATATATGTAGAATAATATCTTAATATACGTGTATATATAAATACAAATATATGTGTGTGTGTGTGTGTGTATACATATAGATTTTGATAGATGTCATCAAGCTTAAATCTTCCTCTCAGAAACTTCAGGTAATATAAATATTATATTTTGGTTATAAATAAATGCACAAAATTATATTCTGGTTGGTCCTAGAGGATAGAAATAGTAGTAAAGAGAAGTAGATTTCAACTTGCTAGAAGGAAAAACTTAGACTGACAACTAGGTCTGTCTCTGAATGGCCTGGGTTGCTGCAGGAGGTAGTGAGTTCTTTGTTCTAGGGGCCCTGGAATGGAGGATGAATGGCCCCTTGTTGAGGCTTTGGAGAGGAGATTTCCATCCAGGTACAAGTTAGACTAGAGGATGTTTGACATCCCTGCTAACTCTGAGATTCTGTGAAAATATTTAGGGGCACTGGCAATCAACCACGAGTAAAAGAATCTGTGGCTCCTTGGGTTAAGGTCTGCTTGAAGTGCTAGCTTTTCATTTCAGGGACCATTCCATAATTCTGTTAAAATGGGAAACATTTCAGCTCTAATATTCTTTCTCCCCGTTGGTTTAATTAATGTGAAAAATTCTCAAGTTGCTTAGATGTTTTCTAGTTATTATTTTTTTTGGAGGAAGGGAAACAGCTTAAGTACCAAGTACCTATTTTCCATACATGGATTGGCTTCCTGCGATTAGGTGCCATATAACAATAATGGCTAACATTTCTATAGAGCTTTAAGATTTGCAACATCCTTTACACGTATTATTGTACTGTATCCTCAGAACAACCTTTGAGGTAGACATTATTGCTATACTTGTTTTATAGATGAGGAAATTGAGGCTGAGGTGAAGTGACTAGCTCAGGGTCCCACAGCTTGTAAGTATCCTGAGGATGGATTCAAACCAAGGTCCTGATAACTCAACTCCTCTGCTCTATTCACTAGGCCACTCTATTTTACTCTATCTACTGCTGTTAAAATGGACAGCAGAGGGGTGTCAAATATACCTAGAAGCCGTAAAATAGCAAAATATCAAAGAACAGGAAAATCTCCATTTCTTCTTCTGAGGGTGGATGACGATGAGGGTGAATCTGGACCCTCTTTATAAACTGTTGGTTTGATCTACATCACTTGATGCCTTGCAGAGTGGTTGGGAGCATAAAATCAAACTCAGCAATAGGAAAGTGCTCTGCAATCCTCAAAGTAGGAAATAAATGCTAACTATGACTGCTGGTATCCTCTGGCTTTCTATCCTGGAGATCCAGTCTGGCTGTACTATTTACGGTTTGTGGCAGTAATGCCTGTGGCAAATCTCCACCCTATCCAGTCCTCCGTTTCCTCCATCTACCAAATGAAGAGGAGGGGCTAGACTGAGTCTAAGGACCCTTTGGGCTGTATCATTCAATGATTCTAAGATAGTGTATCTACATAAACAAGGTTTTAAAAAATAGATTAAATAAGAACTGGACATGGATTGGTCCACCTAGCTTAGTTTAACTATGGTCTAAATGGCTGTCTGTTTGTAAAGGCTGATTTAATTTCCAAATTAGAGTGTTAAGCACGGTATGACAGAAACTGACCAGGTGCTAGTTCATTAAAAAGTTAATGCAATTTCCCTAAATGCTTAATTTACTCTCAAAGTGCTCATTAGGTATTATTAACTTACAATTAAAAAACCCTGTCCAAAATTATTCAGATGGTGAGTGTGCATCATCATCAACTCTGGCAACAGGAAGACATTTTCCTGAAAGTTTCCTTTGGTTTGACCTGCCCTGCTTCAGAGTGAAGAGCCTAGGGAAGCCGGCATCAGAGGCGGGCTGGCTGAATTATTTCCTGCCCTAAAATTAAGTGTGTTTTTTTTTAAACTTGACAAAGTATGGGAAGTACTAACATGAGTTGTTTTTTTTTTCCTATTACTTTCCAATGATTGATTATTCATGGCAGTGATAAAATACACAAATGGGAGATAAAATAAATAATAATAATAATGATAACTAGCATTTATATAGCATTTTAAAGTTTGCAAAGTCTTTTATAAATGCTAACTCAGGAATCAGAGAATGTTAGTGTTGTAAGGGACTGTGGAGATCCTCCAGGCCATCCTTGTCTTACAGGTTCCCAGAGCAGTTAAAAGAGTTATCCATGTGATATCTGATGGCAGAGGAAAGCCTAGAACATTGGTTTTCAGACTCTCAGTCCTCTGCTATTTTCCCTAAAAACTCAGTTGCTTAGGAAAAGAAAAGGAAAAAAATCTTGTTATCTTAGAATAATATTTTTTTAAAGTGATGTCAGCTTAGGGGAAGTGTAAGATGAAAAAGGTGTGGCCCGCCCTGCTTCAGAGTGAAGAGCCTAGGGAAGCCGGCATCAGAGGCGGGCTGGCTGAATTATTTCATGACCTGTTAGAACTCCTAAGAATCTTTCCTATGCCACGCAGTCAGAAGCTGCTTAAGTTTGAGGATGTCTAGCAATAATCACTTCTGACAACAATTAGGGAGATGTCTTTGTCAATCATTGTGATTTTTCTAGAAGTTGTTTATAAGATATAAAATATTTAACATTTATAGAGTACTTTTAAAGACTACAAAGTGTTTTACCTGTATGAAGTGGAAAGTATTACTACCTTCATTTTACAGATAAAAAAACTAAGGTTGAAAGAGGTTACATGACTTGCCCAGGTCGCCCAGCTAATAACTACTAGGGGGAGGATTTGAACTCAGGTCTTGACTCCAAGTCTAGTACTTTCTTGCTACACCAAGATATAAAGGAAAAGTAATTTTCCAACAGCCAACTTGTAACATGAACATTAATGCTAAACATCTTTATTTGTGGTTTACATCCTTCCCCCTCCCCAAGATTCTGAAAATTCAGCACATTATTCTGTGTGATGTATTACATTATCATAAATGGTTGCCCTTGTATATCCACAGTAATATATGCACAATGAGTGATGTTTTAGTGGGAGTCATGCTGATCTCTCTTGTCCTCATAACCAATGGTTCGACATTTTCTAGGAAAGTTAGGGTATAGCCTGAATGCATAGAATTGGCCTAGATGAAATTCCAGGTTCTAATAAAAGAAACCTATCAGTACAGTGATTTTTTTTTTTTATGATTGCCATTGTTAGAATTTGTAAAAGACAAAAGGGTCTTCTATGTATCCTGATGTAAGTCAATTAAAAAAAATTATCTATTTTTTTTTAAATTCCAAATTTTCTGCATTCCTCTCCCCTCCTCTCACCTATTGAGAAGGCAGGAAAAACAAAATCCACCACAAATATGTATAGTCATGCAATACAAATTTCTGCATTAGCCATGTACAAAAAATAAAAAAGAGAAAAAAAATGCTTAAATCTGCACTCTGAGTCCATTAGTTCCTATCCAGAAGTAAATAGCATGTTTCATCACGAGTCCTTGGGAATTGCAATGGATTACTGTATTGAGCAGAATTACTATGTCTTTCACAGCTGATTAATCTTTACAATATTGCTATTACTGCATCAGTTGTTCTCCTGGTTCTACTCACTTTACTTTGCATCAGTTCACGTAAATCTTTCTAGATTTTTCTGAAACTATCCCCTTCCATCATTTCTTACAGCACAGTAGCATTCCATCACATTTATGTATCACAACTTGTTCAGCCATTACCCAACTAATGAGTATTGTCTCAGTTTCCAATTCTTTGCCACCACAAAGAGTTGCTGTAAGGAGTTTTGGACATGTGGGCCCTTTTCTTCTTTCTCTGATCTCTTTTGGGTATAGAAAGAGTAGCAGTACTGCTGGGTCAAAGAGCATGCCCAGTTAAATAGCTTTTTAGGCATAGTTCCAAATTGCTTTCTAGAATAGAAAGCAACTAGTTCATAGCTCCACATCCCCTCCTGCATCTGTCATTTTTCTTTTCTTTTTTTTTTTCATCTTAGCCAATCTGATGGGTGTAAGATGGTACCTCAGAGTTGTTTTAATTTGCATTTCTCTAATTATTGGTGATTTAGAGCTTTTTTTTTTTTTAAGGCTATTGGGGTTAAGTGACTTGCCTAGGGTCACACAGCTAGTAAGTGTCAAGTGTTTGGTCTGAGGCCAGATTTGAACTCAGGTCCTCCTGACTTCAGGGCTGGTGCTCTATCCACTGCACCACCTAGTTGCCCTTGCTTTTTTTTTTTTTTAAATACTGCTATTGATAGCTTTGATAATTTTTGACTACTAGTTGGGGAAAGTGTGAGCCAATCCTTAAGATTATAAATGGATACTCTGAGATACTGGGAAAACAGGTGTATTATCCCAGCTTATCCAGGAAGTAAGAAGGGTTGGGCCCAAAGTAATAGCTCTTGGACCTGTGGTCCTAATCATCTCTTTTGGAGTGTTTATATAATATAGGTAGAGGATCAAAAGAAAAGATGAGCATTCTCTTCACCACCACCTTCCTTATTTTTGCCTGCCCTCCCCCCCAGCTTATCCAAAACCTAGCCATCTCTCACAGTCCAGTCCATAGCCCTCATCTTCCTCAGATGGTTTACTCAGATGGAGGAGCACTGTACTGGGAGGTAAAAGACAAGGGGGCTACTCTTGGTTTTTGCCACAGATGTGGGTGACCTTGAGCTCCTTACTTTATATTTCTGTTCTCAGTTTTTTAGTCCAATGTGGGAGTCTGATGAGATGATTTCCAAGGTTTCTTTCAGCTCTAAAATTTCATGATTTTTAAATCCTCCTTGGCACTGGCCAGACTGATCTGCTCGAAGAATACCACCAAGTTCAGAACTAGGTCATTCCCTTCATTGCTTTATTTGTGTGTTTTTTCCTACTACGCTGCCATTAGGGGAATGGCAGGAACCTTAGCACAACACATTCAATAGACAAGGTACCAGATAGATACTTGCTGACTGATTCCATCTGGCTGGATGCCTAGCTGTAGATCTGAAATCATGGCTAAGATCCTGGGTTTGCTTCGTATGTGTGTGTGTGTGTGTGTGTGTGTGCGCGTGCGCACGCGTGCGTGTGTGCACGCTTGCCTGTGTGCATCTGTGCAGAACTTGAAAAAATTTTCTTTTCTCATCAATTAGCAACTTGGCAGTCCTGGGAGTTGTGGTGACTGAGGGACACACACAGGACTTATCAGAAGACAAACCAAGGTGAGTGAAAGTGTCTGTGACAGTCGTGAATCCCATGTCTTCAGTGATGACTGGACATAGCGGGCTTCTAAATGTAACCTCTCCTTCCTCTAAATGTATTGTCTAGACCAATCATTTAGCATTTACAGTTTGCTAACCAGCACAATTCATTACTTTTTTAAAAATATCTGTTTTTCTCTCATCTCCTCTAATTAGATGATAGGTTCCATGAGGGCAAGAACTGTGTCTTACACTTGTTCATAATCGCAAAAGCACACTGTAAATGACCGGTAAATATTTACTGACCGATTAGGACCAAATAAGATATAGAGAGCATTACAAAATGTAAAGCAGATAATTTTAGTTATATAAAATTTAAAATGTTTTGCAAAAACAAACAAGTGCAACCAAAATTATAAGGAAAGCAGAAAACTGGGAAAAAATCTTTGCAACAAATATCTCTAATAAAGGCCTCATTTCTCAAATATATAGAGAACTGAAACAAATTTATAAAAATACAAGTCATTCCCCAACTGATAAATGATCAAAGGATCTGGATGGGCAGTTTTCTAACCTGCTCTCTAGAATGGTTGGATCGGTTCACAAGTCCATCAACAGTGCATTAGTGTCCCAGTTTTCCCACATCCCCTCCAAAATCCAACATTTTCCTTTTTTGTTACATTATTACATATTACAATATTATAATGTTCACACCCTTTCCAACATATTGTTAAAATTTGTTTTCATGCAGTTTTGATTCTCCACATTATATGAAATAATCTGATAGATGTGAGGTGGTACCTCAGAGCTGTTTTAATTTGCCTTTCTCTAATCAATAATGATTTAGAGCATCTTTTCATATGACAATAGATAGCTTTGATTTCTTTGTCTAGTTGTTTGGAGGAGAATTTGGGCGGGCTTCAGAGAGTTCCTTCCTCACTCCACCATCTTGGCATCAGAAGGTCAGTAAACATTTATTAAGCACATACTAGATACCTTAGATACAAAGATGAAATTACACAACCCAGTTTCAAAGCAGTTTGAAATAGACAATTACTGGCCATTCTGAATTTACCATTTTAACATTCTGGTGAATCTTTTTTTCTTTTTTCATAAATCAACTGAAATACGATAATTGAGAAAGAGAGGGGAACAGTGGAAAGAGAAATGGATTTAGAATCAGATGTCTTGGGTTCAAAGTCTCTGCTAGTGTGAACAGCTCTTTAAACTGGGCCTGAATTAGGACAACGATTCATTTCAGAGACAGTGAAGTCAGTTCTTTGTCACTGTTGTCTACGTTAAAAAAAAAAAAGCTATTTACTAACAGTCAGACAGAATAACATCACAGATGTGGAAACTAGTTAAACTAGTGAAGCTTCTGGGTGGCTGGATTAATAAGTGATATTTTTCTGGTCTATCTTAGGCAAAGAAATAGCATAGAAGTACAATATTATAATATTCACATCCTTTCTAACATATTACTAAAATTTGTTTTTGTGTGGTTTTGGTTCTCCACATTATATGTAATAGATAGTTTCCCTATAAATCAGACTTTAAGAACTGAAATGGATCTTACATTTAAAAGTAAAAGAATATGTGTAAACATGGTTAGAGAATAAGAAGTAATGGATTTTACTTGAAATACAAGAAATTTTTGGTTATACATAAATACTATTTTTTAGATATCCCTTCTCTACTCATGAACTTACCATGTGCACTTATTGCTTAAAAGTAAGAGAACTCACAGGTGATGGGTAGGCATCATAGGAGACAGCATCAGACTTGAAGTCAAGAAGACCAGAGTTCAAATCTGGCCTCAGCCAGTCAAATCAGTCAACAAGCATTTATTAAGCACCTCCTATGTGTCTCAGGCAGCTAGGAAGTGCAGTGGATAGGGTCTTGGAATAAGGAAGACCTGAGTTCAAATCTGTCCTCAGATACTTACTAGCTGTCTGACCCTGAGAAAGTCACTTAACTCTGTTTGCCTCAGTTTGCTCATCTGTAAAATGATCTAGAGAAGGAAATGGCATACCACTCCAGTACCTTTGCCCAGAAAACCCCAAATGAGGTCACAAAGAATTAGATATGAGTGAAAATGACTGAACACACATGTGTCATAGTCACTTACTAGTTGTGTCAACCTGGTTAAACCATTTAATCTCTCGTAGCCTCGGTTTCCTAATTTGTAAAATGAGGATAATAATAGCACCTACCTCACAAAGTGGTTGCGATAATCAAATGGAGTCACATGTAAAGTGTTTTGCAACCTTAAAGAGCTATAAAAATGCTATGATTGAGAAGATGATGATGATTTTTTCATATATCTCGTATCATGTTCACTATCCAACCTTATTTCCATCTACTTCCCAACATGGATCCTCTTCTCTGGTCAATCCACTCTCTTCACTATCCCCCAAAGAGCCATACTACTTCCTAACTCTTCGCCCTTGCTTATGATACTCTTTACTTCATTCCCCATGGAGTATCACATTTGTTTTTCTCCATACTGTCCTGTAAATTCTACAAATCTTTTAAGGTCCAGGTACTTTTTGGTTTCTTATTTGACTACTCAATGCTCCCCTTGGAAATCTTACAACAGTGCCAGATATACATATATATATATATACATATATATACATATATATATTAGTTTCCACTGATCTCTTGTTTCATGCATGTATATCTTACTTTCTGAACTAGTTTGCAGGGTCTTTGAAAGCTAGAACTCCATCTTATATTATTTTGCATGGTGGATTGATGAGGATTGCAACATACTGGAATGAAACACCAACAGAACTTGTGTTCTTCCCTAGAGAGATGTAGAGGATGGACCAAGCATCCTCTTTCCCAAATTCTAGATTTCCATATTTCTACACAGTGTGCTCTCTATCTCTCTCTCCCTCCCTCTCTCTCTCTCCCCTTTTCTTCTCTCTCTCTGTTTCCATAACTCTATATGTATGTATGTATGTATGTATGTATCTATCTATCTATCTACCTATTTCTATCATTCTAAACTTGCACCTAATACAGTTTGGAAAAAGCATGACCTGAAAGGATGATTTGATACCAGGCTCTACCACTCATGGCCTTATCATCCAATGTATCCATGTTATTTTAAAATCCAATGGCCAAGGATACATTATTTAAAGAGAAGGCTTGGAATCTTACTTGGTATGGAGTACCACATACCATTTGACATAGGAATCATCATCAACAACAACAATAACAGTTTATAACCCTCATACTTAAAAACCTTCCCTTTGATATTGGGAATGTTCTTAAAACAGAAATCCTTGTTAGAGACTAGGAGCCAGGAAATGACTGAGGCAGAAGGTTATTATCAACGTTAGATAAAGAAAAAGTTAGAATGGCCAAACTTATCACTGCTAGTTTATACTACATAATAAAGTATCAGCAACACAAAATGTTAATTAATTTCTAATTCTCTATTCTATTATTTAGATTTCATGAAGGTTGATTGGACTTGATCCATCATTTTACGGAAAATTAATTATTTCAAATACATGCACCACTGTATGCAACCTGCCTGATTTGCATTGAGGAAAATTCAGCAGAAGTAATTGAGGCACAAGCAAATACTGGCACTGACTGAACTCAATTTTCATTCCAAATTTCTGCAAAATCCCAAGGCACAACAATATCAGATGCAAGGGGGAAAACAAACAAAAGCAATGTGAAAAGGGAACATGAAGAGAGAATATTACAAGAATCAGAGAACAAAGGGATTGCAAAACTATTTCAGTGCCATAGATGAGCAGTGAGGGCTTCATTCAGGCAAGGTGGAATGAGATATCATATGGCATCCTGACAATTGATGTCTTCATTTAAATGTAAGAATTTACATTCTAATTAGAAAGAATTTACATCTTAATCAGAGGCAGCTGTATTATCTTGTTACTGTTTTTTTCAAAGGTAATGAACTAAAGTACTGCTGTGCTTTTTCAACCAGAAACTAAATAGACAGCATACAGTGCTATTTTATAGCTTACCTGCTGTAAGCTGTTATTAATATTTTCAAAGATTAAATTCTAACTAAAACCTTTTTTAAATGAAAATTTTATTTGACATCACTCAGAACAATATGATAAAGACTTATTTAAAATATTTAAGCAAAACCTTTTCTAACTTATATTTTCAAATGTGTTTACCTTTTAAGTTATAATTAATAGAATGCCAATGAAGCACTATTAGGATTCATGAATGCGATATTGTTTTACCTGGGGAGAATAGGAGAAAAGGCAACTCAAATACATTAGCATCACCACACTTTGGTGGAGCACTGAGATGAAGGTCACCCTGCACTTAGGTGACTAAAGGAGGGCTGAGTTAAGATAAATTATCACCTTAGTGAATGACCGGATGGGAATAAGAACTGGGGGAGTTCCTCTTATTTGGGAATTTCAGAAAGAGTGAAAAGGACTAAATATGTGCCACAGGATAATAATCTATAAACAACATTTATTAGGCTCTTACTATGCTAAGTGTCAAGGATGCAAAGAAAGGCAAAAATGGGTTCCTGCTGTCAAGAAGCTTGCATTCTAAAGGAGGACACAACATACAAATAACTGTACATACAAAATATACCCAGTATGAAAGAAAGGTAATCTCAGAGACAATGCACCAATGGTGGTACAGTGGCAGAGGAAGAGAGAGGTGGAGAGACAGAGAAAGAAAAAGGGAGAGAGAGAGAGGGAGAGGGAAAGGGAGAGGGAGGGGGAGAGAGAGGGAGAGAGAGAGAGAGAGAGAGAGAGAGAGAGAGAGAGAGAGAGAGAAGGGAGGGATGGACTAGGAAAGGCCTCCTGTACAAGGTGGGATCTGAACTGGGTCTTGAAGGAAGCCAGGGAGGGATAATTCCAGGCATGAGCAGTCAGACTATGAAGGGCTTCAAATGTCAAAGAGTATTTTATATTTGATCTTGGAGGCACTAGGGAGCCACCAGAGTTTAATAAATAGAGGGCTGACATGCTTGGACCTGAACTTTAGGAAAATCACTTCGGCGGATGAGTGGAGGATGGACTGGAGTAAGGAGAGAGAGAGCTTGGAGAGCAACTAGATCAGAGCAGAGGAGGGTCTGCATCATGCTGGTGGCTGTGTTAGCGAACAGAAGGGGAAATATTGCAGTGGTCTTCTGGCTGCTCTCCGGGTACACACACACAAACACACATGTATGTATGTATATGATATTTTAAAGAAATGACAGGATTTAGCAACTGACTAAACATGTGCAGTTAATGTGAGAGAAATCAAGAATGACCCTGAGGTTGAAAGCCTGAGTGCCTGGGAGGTTGGGGGTACCCTTGACAAGTAATAGCAAAGTTGGGAAGAGCAGAGAGTTTTAGGAGAAAGATCATGAATTCTATTCTGAACCTATCAGTGGCTAGCATTTACATAGCAATTTCAGGTTTGCAAAGGGCTTTAGGTAGATTATTTCATTTGATCCTTATAACAACCCTGTGAAATAAGGGCGTTACCATCCTCATTTTGCAAATGAGGAAGTGGAGGCGGCAAGTGACTTGCCCAGAGTCAGACAGCTAGTAAATGTGTGATGCCAGATCCAAACTCAGGTCTTCCTGATTCTGGGCCCAGCGCTCTTTCCACTGAGCCACCTAGCTGACACGATCACTGAGAGAGCTGGCACAGAGGTAGGGGAGGAGAAGACCCAGGAGTGAATTTTGGGGGACACCCATGGTTAGTGAGCATGACCTGGATGAAGGTCCAGCAAAGGAGACTGAGGAGCAGCAGTCACACAGTTAGGAGAACCAGGGGAGGGTATGGTCACAAAAAACATAGAGAAGAGCAAGAATCCAGGAGAGGAGAGGGACTGTGTCAAAGGCTGCAGAAAGGTCAACAAGGGCAAAAACTGAGCAAAGGTCAACAGAACTAGCACGGGCAATTTCTATTGAATGTGGGTGGAGGTATTAAAAACACTTTTTTCTTAAGTTTAGAATGGTTTTGCTCTGTGGTGAGCTCAGCAGTATGGTAGGCAGGGCTTCTGAAACTTTTTCCACTCACAACCCTTTCAGCACTTCTTTTTTTTTTTAATTTTTTATTAGTTTATTTTGATTTATCAACAATCACTTCCGTATGCTTTTGAGTTTAAAATTTTTCTCCCCCCTCCTCCCCACCACCCTCCCCAAGACGGCACACAATCTGATATAGGCTATACATATACATTCCTATTAAACATATTTTCACATTAGTGATGTTGTAAGTAAAAATTACAACCAATAGGAAGAACCACCAGAAAGAGAAAAAAACTCAACAGAAGAGAAAAAAAAAAGCAATTCAAATTCCATAGTTCTTTCTTTGGATGTGGATAGCATTTTCCATGTGTGGATTGTCTGGGGACAAAAGGAAAATCTGATCCTGTACAGATCAATATGGCATAGGAACTTGGAACATCAGATCTGTGAACCAAGGGAAGTTAGATGTAGTCAAACAGGAGATAGAAAGATTAAACACTGATATCTTGGGTGTCAGTGAACTTAGATGAATGGGAATAGGTGAATTTAATTCAGGTAATCGAAACATACATTACTGTGGGCAAGAATCTCTTAGAAGAAATGGAGCAACCCTCTAGTCAATAAAAGGATGAGAAAAATATATTGGGGTACATTCTCAAAAATGACAAAATGATACCTGTTTGAATCTAAGGCATGCCGTTCAACATCACAGTAATACAAATCTATACTCCAACCACTGATGCCAAAGAAGCCAAAGTTAATCAGTTCTATGAAAACTTACAATATCGTCTATAAGTAACACCCCCCCCAAAATAAGATGTTATATAGAAACAGAATGCTAATGTAGGAAATTAAAAGATAATTGGAATAACAGGCAAGTTTGGCCTTGGAGTATAAAGTGAAGCAAGGCAAAGATTAATAGGGTTTTGTCAAGATAACTTGCCAGTCATAGCAAACACTCTTTTTCCACCATCCAAAAGGTGATTCTACACATGGATATCATCAGATGGGCGATATAGAAATCAGATTGATTATATATTTTGCAGCCAAAGGTGGAGAAGCTCTACACGGTCAGTTAAAACAAGACCTGGAGTTGACTGTGGCTCGGATCATGAGCTAATTATTGCAAAATTCAGACTTAAATTGAAGCAGGGAAAACCATCAGTCTGTATAGGTATGACCTAAATAATATCTCTTATGAATATGAAGTAAAAGTGATGAATTGATTTAAGGGATTAGCGCTGGTACGTAGAGTGCCTGAAGAACTATGGACAGAGGTTCATACTATGTACAGGAGGCAGCAACAAAAAAACATTCCAAAGAAAAAGAAGAGTAAGAAAACAAAATGGCTTTCTGATGAGGCTTTACAAATAGCTGAGGAAAGAAGGAAAACCAAAGGTTTAGGAGAAAGGGAAAGACATACCCTACTGAATACATAATTCCAGAGAACAGCAAGGAGAGATAAGAAGATTTTCTTAAATAAGCAATGCAAAGAAATAGAAGAAAAGAATGGGAAAAGCAAGAGATCTCTTCAAAAACTTCAGAGATATCAGGGGAATGTTTCATGCAAAAAATGGGCATGATTAAAGACAAAAATGGTAGGGACTTAACAGAAGTAGAAGAGATCAAGAAGATGTAGCCAGAATATGCAAGAAGAACTATACAAGAAAGATCTCAAAATCACTGATAACCATGATGGTGTGGTTACTGTTCTAGAGCCAAACATCCAGGAGAATGAAGTCATAGGGGCCTCAGGAAGCACTGCTAACAATAAGGCTAGTGGAGGTGACAGAATTCCAGCTGAGCTATTTAAAGCTCTAAAAGGTGATGCTGTTCAAGTGCCGCACTCACTATGCCAGCGAATTTGGAAAACTCAACAGTTGCTGCTGTATTGGAAAAGATCAGTTTATGTTCCAATCTTAAAGAAGAGCAATGCCAAGGAATGTTCAAACTACTAAACAATTGTGCTCATTTCACATGCCAGCAAGGTTACGTTTAAGATTGTGCAAGTGGGGGCTCAGTAACATGTGAACTGGGAATTACCAGAAGAAGAGACTGGTTACTGAAGAGGCAGAGGAACTAGAAACCAAACTGCCAACATTTAATGGATTATGGAGAAAGCAAGGGAGTTCCAGAGAAACAACTACTTTGGCTTCATTGACTACACTAAAACCTTTGACTGTGTGGATCACAGTAAAATGTGGCAAACCCTCAAAGAGATGGGAGTACCAGATCATCTTACTTATCTCCTGAGGAACCTATATGTGGGGCAAGAAGCAACAGTTAGAACTGAACATGGAACTGATTGGTTTAAGATTGGGAAAGGAAAATGACAAGGCTGTATATGGTTACCTTATTTACTTAACTTACATGCAGAGTACATCGTGCAAAATGTCAGGCTGGATGAATCAAAAGCCAGAATTAAGGCTGACGGGAGAAATATCAACAATCTCAGATATGCAGATGATAGCACTCTAATGGCAGAAAGTGAAGAAGAATTAAGAAGCCTCTTGACAAGGTTGAAAATGAAGAGCATAAAAGCTGACTTGAAGCTTCACGTTAAAAAAAAACAAAAAAACAAAAACTAAGATCTTGGTAACTGGTCCCATCACTTCCTGGCAAATACTAGAAGAAATGGAAGCAGTATCAGATTTTATATTCCTGGGCTCAAAGATCACTGCTGACAGTGACTGCAGTCATGAAATTAAAAGATGCTTGCTCCTTGGAAGGAAGGCTATGGCAAATCTAGACAGCATGCTAAAAAGCTGACACATCATTTTGCCAACAAAACTGTGGTTCTTCCTGCATCAATGTATGCCTGTGAGGGTTGAACTACAATGAAAGCTGAGAGCCACAGAATTGATGCTTTCAAACTGTGGTGCTAGGGAAAACTTTTGAGAGTCCCTTGGAAAACAATGGAGATCAAATCAGTCAGCGTTTAAAGAAATTAATTCAGACTATTCAATGGAAGGTCAAATACTGAAGCTGAAGGTTAAATACTTTGGCCACATAAATGAGAAGACAGGAATCACTGGAGAAGGCCCTGATGTTGGGAAAGATTGAATGCAAAAGGCAAAGGTGATGGAAGAGGATGAAATGGACAGTGTCATGGAAACAATGAACATGAGCTTAGACAGACTTTGGGAGATAATGGGGGATAGAAGATGTGCTGATGTGCTGTGGTCCATGGGGTCATGAAGAACTGGACACAACTGAACAACTCAATAACAACAATAAAAGTAATATCACTTGGCTCTGCTCCTTGTCACAGTCATCTGTTGGCCTCTTTCTCCCTGGCTCACAGTTTTCCTCTTACTGCCTCATACTTGGGGATTCAACCTACATTTTGATGTACTCCTGAACTTCCTGGCTTCCACTTTATCAACTTTCCCAATTTCCACGACCTCCATCTTCACCCCACCTCAGTCACCTGGGTACAGTCATGTCCTTGTTCTCACCATTCTCACACTTCCTTCTCATGGTTGAGGGTACCATCATCCTCCTTGTCACCCAGGTTCATACTCTCAGTGTCATCTTGAACTCCTCACTCACACTCATCCCACATATTCAATCTGTTGCTAGGACTTGTCTTTTCTAAATTCACATCTCTTAATTATGTGTTCTTTCTCCCCATTCTAGTACAAGCAATCACCAGCTCATACCTAGATTACACTAAGAGTCTTCTGGTTGGTCTTTCTGCCTTACACTACCCCTCCACCTGAATTTCTAGTCACCATGTTGGCACCATTTTCTCCTTGCCAAACTCAAACCCTAGGTTATTCCCGCCCCCATCCTCCCAATTTGCTTTTTTCTTTTTCTACCTGCTTGAGAAAGTCACACAGTTGTGCTGACTGGGTCCTCTACAATTATGCTATCTAATCTCACTTGGGTGCTTATTGCTGTATGGTCTTCTTCTTATCCTTTCTTGATGGATCCTATCATACTTTCCACAGCAGCTATTCACTGCTTTCTCTTCCTAACTCCCCTGTACTATGCCCTCCCTCCACTAGGATCCTTACTTTTAATTGACTGAGGAGATTCCAGGTTTTCCCGTCTATTTTCTATACATCTTAAAAACCTTTCACATCACCTCCTATTCTCTACTCCTCTGCTCTGGTCTCTGAGGAGAAGAAGGTTCTTCTCCTTGAAAAGGTGAACTTGACTTCTGCTTGTGACCTTGATCCTACCCCTTCCCGTTTCCTCTTGGAGCTTGTCTCCACAATCCCTCCCTCAAGGTCTCTCACCGCCATCTCTCCTTAACTACTGGTTGCCACTTCTCTATCTCCTATGAGCCCCTTAAACTGCCATCCTATGTCTCTGTCCCCTTCACAGCCAAACTCCTAGTTAGGGTCACATGCACTCACCTGCTTCCATTTGCTCACGTCCTATTCACTTTTCAACCATTTGCACCAGGTGCACTACTGCTCCACAGAAACTGCTTCCTTAAAAATTACAAACGATCTCTTAATTTCTAAATCCAATAGCTCATTCTCAGTCCTCATTCTATTTCACTTCTTTAGCTTTTGACAGAGTTCTATCATCACCACATCCTTCTCCTGGATTCTTTCTCTTCCCTTGGCTTTTGTAGTACTGCTCTACCTCAGGTCTCGTCTTTTTGACCATTCCTTATCAGTCCCCAAATCTCTGACCTGGACCTTCAATTCTCTTCTCTCACTCTAATCTCCCTCTTGGTGACTGTCAGCTCCAGTAGATTCCATGATCATTTCTACAAAGATAACTCCCAGACCTATATGTCTAGATCTAAGCTTTCTCCTGAACTAAAGTACTGTATTGTCAAGGGCCCTGTTGGATAGATGTCCTAGATGTTTTTGTCTTTTTTTTTTTTTCGAAACTCAAACTCAGTATTTACAAAATGGAAGTAATTTCCCTCAAAACTTAACTCTCCTCCAAATTTTGCTATTTTAGTTGTGAAAACCACAATCTTTCCAATCACCCAGGCTCACAGTCTTTGAGGCATCCTGGATACTTCCTTCTCTTCCACTTCCAACATCCAATTAGCTGCCAAGTCATATAGGTTCTATATCCACAGCACCTCTTACAACCATCCTCATCACTAATCCACACACCATTTAGGCCTTTAGATGACCAGAATAACTTTCTGATTAGATACTATCTATAGAGCTTTCAAATTGATATTTCTAAGACACAGGTTCTGGCCAGGTCTTCTAAATCACACTCATAAACAAAAACCTTTAATGGTTTTCTGTCTCTAGGACAAAATACAAACTCTTCAGCTTGGTATTTAAAACTCTCACCAATTTGGCTCCCGTGACCTTTCCAGATTATTTCATTTCTCTCTCTTTCTATTCTACATTCTGGTCAAACTGGCTTACTAGTACATCTAATACAGATGTACCATCTCCAAACTCCACACATCTGCATAGATGCTCCCAATGCCTGAAAGGTGGTTCTTCACCTCTGCTCCTTGGAAGATCTGGCTTCCTTCAAGGATCAGCTCAGGTGCTAACTCAATACAAGAAGCCTTTCCTGAATCCCGTAAGCCCCCTCTTGTTGAGATGTATCAGGCAGATCATTAATGCTGAATCTTTTTTTGTACCTATTCTAGAAATATTTGTGCTTTGCTGCCTTGGCTACGGGAGCTGGACAGCTAGAAGGCCGTGTGTGTGTGTGTGTGTGTGTGTGTGTGTGTGTGTGTGTGTGTTTATGCACACATGCTCATGCTTGTGCTGATGTCTGTGCCTTGCCTATGTCTTGCTAGGAGTTACAACAAAGAGTGCTTATTGACAACAGTTCCCACATCTTAAATGACTTCATTCTCAATCAGTTCTCCTGCAAAGACTTAGCTGAGGAGATGATGGGGGCTTAACATATTGGCACAGAATCTTCAGAGGAGTTATCTAGATTCATTAATTCAACAAACACTGATTAAATACCCATGATGAATCTGCTTATGGCAGAGATGTTAAACTCACAGAGTATGGCCTCAAATGCCAGCAAAACTCCAGAATTTAGCCCCTCAACCAGATAAAAATATAATTGGGAAATATTTAACAAAATAAATAAAAATACAATACAACATGGATAATGTTAATTTGTGGCTTTCCAAGTCAATACGTGGCCCACAGAGATCTGTTTCCATTGGGTTTGACACCACTTTAACATGAATCTCAGAACAAAACATCAGCAAACAAGTTATGATAGGCCTATGAGACGTCTTGGTGGAAAACATCCAGCAGGGCTGTGAGGTTGGCCTGGAGCTCAGGAGAAATTAGGGCTAGATTATAGAGATCTGGGAGTCATCTGTATAGAAATAATAGTTGAACCCATGGATACCTAAGATGTAAATGAGAATTGCTATCATAACTTAAGTTTGCTGATGTGAGATTCACGTCTAACTGGGAGCATTTTTGGAGATGTGCTGCTAGAACAGAGGAATAGAAAATACCTTCAATGTTATTTAGAACAGAAAAAGTCAGGGTTAAGTAGGAGGAAGCTGCCCCCTCCCCCCACTTTAGATAAGTATTTTGTGAAATAGAAAAACATAGAGATCTGGCTCTTTTTCTAGCTATAGTGAGAAGTTTACCTGTTTCAGCCCTCTGCTGGAGAAGGAAGTATCAGCCCTCTAAACTTTGCTGCCTAAGGTAAATGCCTGCCCTAGTTCTGTCTTTGAGTACCAGTCATTTTAAGAACTAACACATATGGAAGGGGAACAGCTAAGATAGCAGAGTAGAAAGAAGTAATAAGGCTGAATCATTTACTACAACTATTCCATAGGGATTCAGAAAATACATCAAACCAAGTCCTAATTGGGAAAAACTTTCAGCCCAAGTTAGCACAGGGAGACAGAGAGGTCAATGGACACTGGGGACAGGCTCTAGCCAGGAGTGTAACGTAAAGACTCAATGAAGGTCTGCCTACCACTGTACACCAGGGAAAAAAGAGATACTGTTCAGAGTGGCCTGCCCTTTGGAAGCAGGAATAGGTGTCAACTAGTAGTTCTGTTACTCACCACCTTCTTCCAGGTTAGAAAACTTACAGGTCTGCAGACTGAGCTGCCTTGGAGATCTAGGAATAACATAAAACTCACCACTGGAAAAAAAAAATTGCACAGGACCCAAAAGGGCACAAAACAGGACTGAGCATGACTCAGTCATCCTAGTCAAAAGTGTGCTGAGTCTAGCCCTAATACAAAATCCTAAGTAAAAAAGTAAAGCTGAAAGAATGGGCATCTTAAAAAAAAAGAATCTTACCATAAAGAGCTATCATGATGACATGTAAGTTAAAGACATAAACCCAGGAGAAGAGAGTTTAAAATATCCATAAAGCAAGCCTCAAAAAAATAAAAAAAGTAGTTTGGGCACAAGGTCAAATAGAATTCCTGGATGAGAAAAAGTAATAGTTTTCAAAAGAGCTAAAAATGATTTTATAAATGTTAAATGATAGCAGTATAGGAAACAACTGAAAATGAATGAGAGAGTTGGAGAAAAACTAGAAAAGAAACGCAAACTATAGGAAAAAGAATTAGAAAGAGGATTACTACTACGACAAGAGGTAAAAAACTTTACTCAAACAACAGCTCTGAAAATTAGAATGGACCAAAATAGAAGCTAATGACTCTATGCGAAAGTAAGAAATATTAAAACAAAGTCAAAAGACTGGGGGAAAAATAAGTATAAGGTATTGCCTATCAAAGACAACTGACCTGGAAAACATATCAAAGAGAGAGATTTTAATAATCATTGGACTATTGGAAAGTCATGGGGGAAAAAAAGAGCCTAGACATCATATTTTAAAAAAAATTATACAGAAAACCGCCCAGGTTTCTTAGAACCAAAGGGCAAAGTGAAAATAGAAAGAATACACCAGTGTCTTCCTGAAAGAAATCTCAAAATAAAAACTTTCTGAAACATTATAGCCAAAATACAGATCTCCTAGATCAAAGAAAAAACCCTGCAAGCATCCAGAAAGAAAGAATTCAAATACCAAGGAGCCATAATCAGGATCATACAAGATATAGCAGCCACTGTTATAAAGAAGCAGGGAGCTTGGAAGATGATGTTCTAGAACAGGGCTTCTTAAATTTTTTCCACTTGCAACCCCTTTGCATGTTTCAGCACCCCTTTGCATGTTTCAGCAGCTTTTGTTGGCATTGTGTGGCCTGAGGACATTCCCAGTGGAAAGTGTGCATGCTTTGTGTTCAGAACCAAAGCTGTGGTAAAGTTGTGCGATGCAACATGGGCAAGTGCTGCCAGAAGCACCTCAGATTCATTACTTGGTTGTTGCGCATTCAAAAACCTCTTACTGTTGCCAAATTTTTCAAGACCCCGTATTCCCACAGCTTAAGAAGCGCTATTCTAGCAGAAAAAAGACCATTATAGGCAACAATAATTTATTCAGCATAACTGAGTATAATCCCACAGGTTAACAAATAAACCTTTAATGAAATAGAGGACTTTGAAGCAATCCTGATAAAAAGACCAGAGCTACATAAAAACTCCGAAAAACAAACACAGGTTTGAGAATAACATAAAAAGGTAAACATGAGTGAGCAAACATAAAGGACTAAGTAGGATGAAATGTTTACATTCTAATATGGGGAGATGACACATGTGTTCCCTCAGAATCCTAACATCAGTAGGACTCATAAAGGGAATAAATAAGACAGAGGCCCTGGTAATAGTTTTCTTAAAAAAAATGTTTTGATGATCAGAAAAAAGAAAGGAAAGGGAAGGAAAAAGAAATACACTGGGGGGGGGGGGTGGAGAGTACAGGAAGTGTATGTGTGTGGGTAATTATTTCACCTAATTTGGGTGAAGATTACAGAAACAAGGAGGAAGGGGTGGGAAGAATGGTGACATTTGTACCTCACTTTCTTCTGAACTAGTCAAAGAAATGAAGAATACACACACACACACACACACACAGCTGAATACAGAAATACATTTCAATCAACAGGGAAACAGGAGGAAAATGCGGAAGGAAGCCTGGGGTATAAGAGGGAGGATAGATTAAGGGAGTTATTAGGAATAAACAAAACAAGCTCTGGATCATGAAAAGGTGTTTAAAAGGAAAGAAAGAAAAGATAAGAACCTGTGATTGGGTTCTGGTAACAGAAAGAGAAGAGAGGTAGCAGAGCAGAAGCAGACTGCATCAGATCACGCTCTTTTTCATAAAAAAGGGTCAGGAAACTCTAATCAACTCAATGACTAACCATGATTCCAGAAGACTTTTGATGAAACATGCTATTTACCTTATGACAAATAATCGACTTAGGAGGCAGATTGAAATATATATATACACATATATATATATATATATATATATATTTTGGGACATAGTCAATGCAGGAAATTGTTTTGTCTGACTGTGCATATTTATTACAAGGATTTTGCTTTTATTTTTTCCAATAGGGGAAGGTAGGAGAGAGAGAATGTGGAATTTTATTAATTGAGAAAAATTAAGTTTTAAAAGAGAGTGTAGACTGAATGCAGCTAAGATTAGAAGGGAAACAATTACTTGAGAAAAAAAGTCTGCAGCAAGTTTCTCTGATAGTCTTGTTTCTAAGATGTACAGTATATCTCAGAGCTTTAATAGCTTTTAGTTTATTTAAGTAAACTATTCTAGTCTATTTGGGCTTTTCATAAAAGTTTAATAATTTACGCTTTACTAGTTTTTAGACTCTTTAATAACTTTTAGTGTATTAAAGCGTAAAACTGAACGCAGACTTTTGAGACATCAAAAAAGGAACTGATTCAAATTTATACAAAGATTGACAAATGGTCAGAGGGTACGTATGGACAATTTTCAAAGGATGGAATCAAAGCTACCAATAGTGATATGAAAAAATACTCCAAAACATTAACAATCAGAGAAATACAAATTAAAGAAACTCTGTGGTTCTACTGAACACAACTCAGATTGGTAAAAGTTGACAAAAAAGGAAAATAACAAATGTTAGAGGGGCTTCAAGAAAAAAGAAGCATTAATGTACTGTTGGTAGAGCTGTGACCAACCTTTTTGAAAGCATTTGAAACTATGTCTCAAAAGTTATTGAACTATGTATGTCCTTTGACAGAGTGTCACTACTGGGTCTATGTCCCAAAGAGAGCAAAGAAAGAGGAAAATATCAGTCATGTATATACATCTGTATTTATACATGTATATGTGTATATATACATATATGCATCTATATAAATATATAATATATGTTTTTTTGGTAGCAAAGAACTGAACACTAAGGAGGTATCCATTAATTGAGGAATAGCTAAATAAATTCTGGCATATAAAAATATAGGAAAACTATTGTGCCAAGAGAAATTATTTAAGAGATTGTTTTAGAGAAACAAAAAAAAAAAGCTTGTATGAACTGATGCGGCGTGAAGTTAGCACAACCAGGAGAATAATTTAGACCAGAACATCAACATTGTAAAAACAAACAAATTTGAAAGATTTAAAAACTCTGATCAATTAAATGATCAACCACAATTACATAAGACTGGGCAGGCTAATCATCTCATGGCAAAGAGCAAAATTAACCACATATTTTGGACATGGCCAATACGGGAGTTTGTTTTGCTTGATTGTATTTACTTGTTATAAGGGTATCCCTTTTGCCTGCCCAAGTGGAAAAAGGATGGGAGAGAAAAATAAATAAATAAATAAATGCTTGACTATTAAAAAAATTAAAACGCAATGGGGCATCAGACTGAAGGGAAAGTTCAACATAATATCTTTAAAATCTATTTATTTATTTATTTATTTAGTTTTAGTTTTCAACACTCACTTTTATAAGACTTTGAGTTCTAAATTTCTCCCCTTTTCTTCCCTCCCCCTTTTCAAGATGGCATGCAATCGGATATAGGTTATGCATGTAGAATCATATTAAACATATTTCCACGTTAGTCATGCTGTGAAAGAAGAATCAGAACATAAGGGAAAAACCATGAAGACAGAAGAAACAAAACAAAACAAAACAAAAAGGGAAAATAGTATGCTTTGATCTGCATTCAGACTCCATACTTCTTTCTCTGGATACAGAGAGCATTCTCCATCTTGAGTCTTTTGGAATTGTCTTAGATTATAACATTGCTCAGAAGGGCTAAGTCTATCAAAGTTGGCCATCACACAACGTTGCTGTTACTACTCAACATTACATTTTAAAGTAATTACTGTGTACCATAGTACTAACAATTTTTCTTGGGTATTTTATCTAAATGCTGGAATAATACCAAATCATCTTTCCTGGAATAATACCAAATCATCTTTCTCCAAAAATCTGATTTATAACTTGTGCTAGACACAAAAATCTGGTCAATACCCTTGACAGGATAAATTTTTGTTAAACATTTTACAAGATGTACAATCTACTCTAGCTGAGCTAATGGAATGAAGCACAGGCTGCAATAATCCAAGCAAGCACCTAAGTGAAAATTATATTTATTGAACTCTGTACTTATACTTGAATGTGTTTATATCTGATATTCTGAAAATTTCTATTATGTTGAACCAAATACTAAACTCATAATGGAAAGGTCTGTTTTAGATGGATGAAAACTATTCAAGTTCATCCAACTCAAGCTCCAATACAACTGTATCATTTCTTAGACTGAAGCAAAACCTTTGAATAAATCAGATATTGATTCTCTAAATTTTGAGTTCCTATCTTCACTGAGGCAGGTAAGTAATTGTTTTAAGTTACAAGTTTAAGTTTGCTATATGGCCAGAAGTGATGGAACACTACAGTGTTTGAAGAAATGACAGTATTTGTCACCTATAGGACAATTAAAAGACACACACTGGGTGTGAGCAGGCGACAACACATTACAGAAGAAAGAAATTGCAAGGGAGAAGCATTATAAAGGACATGATAAAATGTCCTTTATATGAGAGAGGAAGATAATAAGAACAAGATGATAATTGATGGGCGATTCACATGCTTCACTGGTATCCCAGCTATGGTAAGAGAAAGCAAGGCAGGGCTCCTGTGGGGATCTTATGGGAAGACACGGACAGCAGCCAAGAAAGGTGAGGTCTACTTGGAAGATGTTAGATTCATGTCAGTGAAAGAATCTCCACATTGAGATCACAGACTCATTAGGGTATTTAAAAGAGTCTTTTTTAGCTCTTGATGGTCTGTAGTCAAGAAATATCCTGTCTAAATGATAACATTTAATAAGGCAAATGAAGTAATAATGAACATAGGAATTTGAAAGTTTTCACTCAGATAATCAAAATGTAGTCAATCTGCTTGCAGATAACTGAGATTTTTCTTCATTAATTATGACTTGAAGAATATTTTACTAAATTCCTTAACATAAATTTAGTAATCATAGATATTTTAAAGCTGTAAGGGGCCTCTGAGACGATCTAGTCCATGAAAAAACAGGCCCAGATTGGAGAAGGGACTTGCTAGTTAGACTAGAAACTATAGCTCGTAAGTACAAACACAGTGATCCATTATCCCTGAGTGTTCAAATGAGGTCCAAGACAGAGTGACATATGCCCCTTGTATGCACTAGAAACTTCTGAAATCACATGGAGCTCCCGATTTGTTTAACTGAATATAAGACCCATGCAGAGAAACTGGATTTGTGAGATAAAATGCCACATGGGCCCCCCCATAGTCCCTTCTATATGTAAGGGGCACTGTTGTGAAGACTCAGATGACCTCTCCCTACCCCCCACTTTTCAGTTTCCTTTTGTGTGCTGTCTTCCTCCATTAGATTGCAAATTTCTTGATGGCAAGCTCTGTCCTTACTTTCTTATTTGTATCCCTAGCACTTAGCACAGTGCCTGGCACATAGTAGGTGCTTAATAAAAATGTTTTGTATTGCATTGTATTGACTAGTCTTAGAAACCAGAGAGTTTTCCCTAGATTAATGCAAAAAGAGGTCAAGGATGGGAAAAGGTAAGCTTGATATTTATGATTAGCTGAAATTCTCTAAAAAATATATTTTATGTAATAGATCAGTCCTTATCTGATAATCCTAAAATGAAGATGGTCATTAATAGACATATTTGAAGAAGAAATAACACAATAAAGATACTTAGAAAATAAGTAAAATAATGCAATCCTATATCAAGTCCAATGAATTCCTCATACTTATAAAGAAGTAGTTTAATGCATACTGTGAATAAAATCTTATTCTCAAAAGATTATATCTAGTAAAATAAAGGCCGAGATTAACTAGCATTTACAGTAGGGTGCTGAATGCACCAACATAGAATTTCTATTAATGTATTTAAGGATAATTTCATATACAAACAACACTGAATATTTAACTTGTAATAGGGAAAATAGTTTTATGGTGGAAATGTAAATACTCCAAAATATTGATGCACATTTCTTGATTCTAGCTAGCTAAAATGGTAGACATGATGATTATAATTTTCTTACCTTGCAAAGGAAATAAGACCTGTACTTAAGGGTTAACTTTGAATCGGTCTAATATTATTTGGGAACCCTCAAAATATGATACTATAGCAACAGAAAAAATGTTTCCTAAAGCAGCAAGTCAAAGCTTGTTCAAGGAGGTAGTTTTTTGTCTATATGCATCTCAATCAATAGTCTAGACAAATGATCCAA
Source organism: Vombatus ursinus (assembly GCF_900497805.2). Taxonomy (NCBI): domain Eukaryota; kingdom Metazoa; phylum Chordata; class Mammalia; order Diprotodontia; family Vombatidae; genus Vombatus; species Vombatus ursinus. The sequence continues at coordinate 15,918,432 of NW_020954600.1, forward strand.
TAAGATAAAAGAGATACAAGGGAGTTTATACAATGACTTCAAAAGAAGCAATTCTGTGATCAAGATTTTTATGCACATAGGCTCTGGGCTGCACATATTAATTATATGTATAAAATGTCTATTTCACATATGCTGAACAAAAAGTCCTAAAATGAGCTTTTTATATTGCTGTGAATTTTTATATTTTCAAATAGACTTAAGCTATAAATTATGACAAGATCGAAAACCTCCTAGGGTAATTTGCCTTGATGCATTTGTGATAAGAGGCCTGCATTGTGAACTAAATGCATCACTTTTTGAATACTATATGACTATTGTGAGCAGAGTAAATATACAGATGGCACAGGCCATAAAAATATAACCAAGCTTTATGATATTGGTCATAACAGATTTCAGAAATGTACCAATGGCTTAAATTTGAGTGCTAAGTGTGCCACAGAGTGCTAAATAGTTTTTGGATTTTACTTTTGGATAGATGTGTAGCATACCAGATGCACTTAATTTTCTTTCATAATACTCTCATCATTTTCTAGTGCTTCCATTTCTGTCATCTTGCTTTCTCACACTATTCCCAGGGTTTCTGTACACTGGAGAATAACATGGTTAACAGAATTGGTAAGGCTGGATGTGGTACCCAAAAGGAAAGGAGTGCTACCAGTTCTTGGTTTTATTATTTTTTATTAGATGGAATTGTTTTGCTTAGATTGTTTTTAAACAACTACAATGTGAAACACTAGGTGAGTTTATCAAAAGAGGTTATGGAATTGCCTTCCCTGGATATCTCTGAAAACTGCCTAGTAGGTAGCCATTTGTCTGGGGAAACAGATTAAGATGTCTTCTATCTAGCCTGGTGATTCTGTCATTCAATAATCTTGCTATATAACTTATCACACATTCAAAATATTGGTTAATTCTTCATTTTAAAATACGGAGAATTGGTAGAGGACCAGCCCTAGACAGAGTCAGACTTGAGTTTAAGTTCTTCTGATATACATGGGCAGCTAGATGGTACAGTGGATAGAGTGCCGGGCCTGCACTCATCTTCCACAGTTCAAATCCAGCCTCAGAGCTTTACTAACTGTGTGACCCAGGGCAAGTCACTTCACCCTGTTTGCCTCAATTTCCTCATCTGTAAAATGAGCTGGAGAAGGAAATGGCAAACACTCCAGTAACTTTGCCAAGAAAACTCCAAATGGGGTTATGAAGAGTTGGACATGACTGAGACAACCGAACAATAAAAAATATGATATAGCCAGTATGAAGTGTGTGATCATAGTTGTCAACTTAACTTCTCAGTGCACTAGGCAACCTCCTAATGATATTATACCTTAGGAATGAACTGTTGATCTGCACTGGTGTAGGCTATTTCCCCACTGGAAATTCCACCCTTCCCTCCACCTCTGAAATGCAAAGTTGTATTCTGATGGCATTTGTAAATACGGGGGTTTTATATTGGAATCAGAAGTGTTTAGTACATTGTTATCACTGAGTTAGATAAAGGCATAGGTGGCATGTTTATCAAATTTTGCAGGTGACTCAGAGCTAGGAGGGACAGCTAAGAAAATGGACGACAGGAATGGAAAAGATCTTGAAATGGTGGAGCGTTGGGCTGAATTTAATAAGATGAATTTCAATAGGGATACATGGAAAATCTTACATTGGGTTAAAAAAATCAACTTCATAAGTACAGGAAGGGGGCAACACGGTCAAATAAGAGTTTGTCTGAAAAAGATCTGGGGGCCCAGCAGGAGGAGAAGGAGGGGGAGAAGCAGCCCAGGTGAGAATGGAATAGCTTAATGCTCCCGTGCCAAGCAGTAGTGGGATCTAGTCTGTGAGGAGCCCCTTCACTTCCAGCTTGGATGATACGGGGAGACTCAGCCTTTAAAAAACGATCAAGGGAGTTCCCCAGACTGAAAACTCAGTAAGAATCAGCTGTGTGATGTGCAGCCAAGACAGCTAATGTAATCTTGGGATGCATTAAGAGAGACAGAGCTTCTAGGAATGAGGGCATGACTGTGCTACTACACTGTCGCTTAGTCAGACCACATAGGGAGCACTGTGCTCAGCAGCATCCAGAGAAATACAGCCCGGATCATGAAGAACCTTGCGTCTGTGTCATCTGAGGCTGGGTCAGAGGAACTGGGGGAATGTTCGGCCTGGAGAAGGGAAGACTCAACAGGCTATGACAGCTGTCTTAAAGTGCCTGAAAGACCGGCACGTGGAAGAAAGTACCAGGGGCAATGGATTCAAGTCACAGAGAGGCTAATTCACCTAGAGCGACGACTACAGCTTTCTGAGGGAGGAAGAGGCTGCCCAGGCCATGGTGCGTTCTCTCTCTGGAGGGCTTCACGCAGAGGTCAGCGGCCGCCTGTCAGCGAGTGGATGGGGGATCCCTTTGAATGTGGGTTGTGGCTGCTGAGTTTCCTCCAATGCTCAAATCCTGCGATTCCCCTCGTCCTTTAATCGGCCTCCTCCGACATCTGAACGTCCCTTCATACGATGCGGTGCCACAACTGAACGCAGTCACAACGCTCTCAGAGGCCTGAGTCGCTTTGGTTACATGTTGTCTACGTGTGTGCCTTGTTACTAATGTACTTTAAAGTCTGCGCCCACTCTTCCTTTGGACACTCTGTATATTTGTGGGAGAATGCACTCCAGAGTTTAGGGGGTCTGATGCGATGTTAGTAAATATCTTTGCTTTGAGCTAATTGTGTTTACTATCTGATTGTTAAAGTTAGTTCATGGGTTGGGGTTCATAAGCTATAATTTTAGGAGGACAGATTCAGAGGACACCTGCCCAACCACCCCCACCCCAGAACTACTGGTAACAATAGTAGTAGTAGTTACCCCTTTGGGGCCCTGACTTGAGTAGTTGTGAGTGTTGTACAGGTAACTCCAGAAGGGGTAATACATCTCTCTCTCCCTCTCCCCCCACCCCACCCCCGCCAATAAGGGAGAACTGTAAGAAATCACCACCAAACCAAGCAAATTCTCAAGGGTTGGCTTCTTGAGAGATCAATCAAGAAACCACGGGAGCTACACACAATTGAATAATGGATGATTATAGAAGTTATGAGACTTTTATGCCTATCTAATCTATTTTCACTTAAAATAAAGCTAAACCCTATAACTTGCAGGGATTTCTTAATCCATATGATAGGTGTAGTCTTGATTGATCTCTCAACAGATGAAATCGACGTGGTCAAGCATAAGCCCAAAACTCCAAACGTAGCTCTACCCCTAAAAAGTTGTATGATCTTGGTCAAGTCATCACATTGGAACTGTCACTTTATATGCTGGGTCTCAGTTTCCTCATCTGTCAAATAACAAGGTTTGGCTAGAAGATTTCTATGTTCCCTTCCAGCTATAATATTCTACCGTCCCATAATTCTCAAGTATGCTACTTCTTTACCTACTAATGTCAATAATAGAGAACAATAAATAAATTCATTATGATAGAATTCATTCTTCTATTCTCAAAGGTTACCGTTTGGTTAATTAGAATTATAGATTCCGAGTGTTAAGACTTAGAATGTCTACTGTCAGAATCAAATGAAAACACATGAAACATTAGTGGATACTGGTCACCTAAAATGAAATTGAAGACATTCAAATACACTCCTAAACACATAAAAACAATTTCATTTACTAATGGCAAAATCAAGATGGAGGAACTCTAAAAGAACAAATTAACTCTGAGAATCAATCAATAACTGAACAGATATTTATTTAATGCTTTCTATGTTCTAGGCACTGGGAATACAAGTATGAAGAATGAGACTACTACTGAATGAAGTTACATTCTACTGAGGAGACAACATGAACATATATAAATGCATATGGAAAAATACTAATGAAAATAACTAGTATGTATATGGCACCTACTATGTGCTGAGCACTGTGCTAAGTGCTTTACAAATATTACCTCATTTAACCTTTATGAGAACCCTGCAAAGTAGGTGCTACTATTATCCCCATTTCACAGATGAGGAAACTGTGGCAAACTGAGGTTAAGTGACTTGCTCAAGGCTAATAAAGCAGCATTTGAACTCAAGTCTTCTTGAATCCAGGCCCAGTGCTCTAACCATTATACCACCTATCTGCTGCAGAATAAATATAAAAATACACACAAGATTGTTAAATATAAGCCAGTTAGGGAGGGAGGCCACCAGCAGTTGAAGGGATTAGAGAACAAAATATACAGAGTCAGCTTTCTTCAATTTGTTAATAGTTCTTTCCTGCTGTGACTATTAGCTTATATTCAATCTTTGGCCATGCTATATAAAAACTAGAAACTTATGTTGAACCATATGTTGAAAAAAGAAAAGCATTTTAATGTGCCATCTAGAATATCACACGCTTTTGTTAATTTTTTTTTAAAAGGTATTTTACATAGTTTCCCAGTAGGCATACGCTGAATGTGTCAAATTCCAATCTGAAGTAGAATAACAGAAAACACAAATCTGTGTACCTAGAAGCTGCAGATACCTCCAATCTACATAACTCAGAAGTTAGAAAACTGATCAGGGCAAGGACAGAGACAGCTGGCTTGGAGAACAGAGACATCTGTAGGAACAGGAGGGAGAAAGACAGCTCCTCTGGCATGCAGGATGCAGTTGTATGCAAGGCAGCCATGTTCAGACAATGGAAAAAAAAATGTTATTCGCCCATCCACCAAACTGAAAGTGTGGCTCCTCTGCTTTTCAAACAGAAGGAAGCAGGAAAGTTGGCGGATGGTGAACAAATGTCACACCCCATTTTTCTCACCACTGACCTGTGGAGGGGCACCTCTAAAACTCTGGTTTTCTACTTCAAGGCTTTCCCACCTTGGGTGGTGACAAGTGCTCTAAGGATTTTACTTTTGCCTTTTGTGTGGCGTACCTTTATGGCTTTCAAGCTTGGGGAGAAGAGGATGCTCCAGGATTTTAAGATTTGTTGAACAACTCCATGTTTTATTGTATCTATACATTACATAACTTTATTGACATAGATCTTATTCCTTTTCATCCTTCATCTTTCAAGATCAAAGGGGTTTTTAAAATCATACCAAGTCTCCATACTACAAACCAATCTTGTGATTGTGTTGGTCAAGGACAGTCTATTAGGATAAGAGAACTGAACAGGCTAAAACATAGGAGAGATGTCTGAAAGAAAAGGGTTTTCCCAGGTGTGTGTATACACACACACACACACACACACACACACACACATACCCCCCTATTCCCAAAAATATTTCATTATTCACTATTAGTACAGAAATTAAAAAGGATATGCATTGAAGAAAATTAGCTTCAAAGGACTTTGAATTAGTAGTTAAAATCTGTTTAAACATACAATATAGTTAAGAACAATAAAACAGCTCACAGAAAGATAATGTTTACCTAAAATAGTATCATATGACCAGAATTTATCGGTCTAACACTCACAAATATGTGTTTAAACTTTCAAATTGAAATATCCTATGCATATTTTGTACCAAATCAGGCTAACAAACCACCCCCGCTACAGCTGGGAAGGTTAAACAATAGTATTCAAACTTGATTTTGATATAACAGCTGTTCAAATGCCAGGGCATGTTTTGTTTGAAAATGTGACCAGTTTGGGAAATTGCTCCTCTGGCCATGTGCATTATCTTTAAATAAAAATGGTTTTTAAAAGAATTTTAAAATTCTGAGTAGAAGTACACTAATGAAGGTCAATGAAATCTTGGTGTGAGGTGACTAGGCAGTCATTCTTAACTTTTAAAGTTCACAGACCATTTTAATGGGATAGTTTCCTGCACTGTGCCCACTCCATTGACTCCTGATTGAAAATGAAAAAAAAAAAAAAAGAATCAGAATTAGTTGTAGAAAGGGTATTGAGACCTTAATAAGGTATAGCATAACTAAGTTATGAATTTATATCAGAAAAGGTTGAGATATTTTGGAAAACTCAGTCTGAGGTTTTTTGGGGACCACACTGAGTAATGTAGTGTTTGAGGTTTCAGGCATCTTCTGCAAATGGAGGCAGCCAGCTCATACACCACACAGGTTTAGAAGCTGAATATAAACTCTCATTTTGTTTGTATATGGAAATAAAGAAATAAAAATGAACAGCATAAAGGATAATTGCAAATACCCTCTTAACAGAATGTTGTTACACAACAGACTTCCAGTTGCAAATTTGGAAAATTAAGAATCCATGTATAATTCAGTCTACTTCCTAAGGGCACTCAGACAACATAACATGGGGCATATTTAAGAAGTTGCCTTCTGGTACGAGGATCTCCAGCCTTATCAAAGTCTTATCAAGGAATGAATTCAACTCATTTCAATTCGACAAATAGTGACTAAGCACCATCAAAGATCCAGAGCGAATATAATGTACATGACACTGGGGGAAACAGGCCTTGCCCTGAATGAGCTTACAGTCTGGGGAGGATGACACCACATGGGTACAGCTCAATTTACAACCCTAAGCCCTCACTTCAAGCATGAATCTGCCATTTTCTAGGTGTATGATGTTATCTGCGTTACTTAACCACTCCCATTGCTTCATCTGTACAAAGAAGGAGGCTTGAATAGATGATCTCTACACTCACTTCTAGTTCTAAACTTACGAAATAATTAAGAGTACTAACAACCTGAAGGATCAGAAAAGACCTTACGGAGGAGGGTGACAACTGAACTATGCTTCAAAGGATATTAGGGGTTCTCTAGGCAGAGGTGACAAGGGAGTGTACTCTAGAGAGAGGATGTGACATGCTACAAAGATGCTGACAAAATGCTACGAAGGATGGGGCTCATAGACAAATGGAAATTTTCCTGAAGGAGAGGACCCAAGAAAAAGGAGGTTTTCCTCTTCCTGAAAAAAAAAAAAAGTGGCTAGAAAAGAGACCCTCTAGATAGAAGGGAAAGGTCCAGGGTGGGAGAGAACCCAGAAGAAGAGAAGCTTCCCAGGACAGTGATCAATTTATATGACCTGGCACAGACCTAAAGAAATAGAAGCAGGAAAACAATATTTATAATGATTCTGACATTGTAAACAGAAAGAATAGAAAAATGGAAATCGACCATTGTGTAATTATAATGAAACCTGGTCCAAGAGAGAAGTTAGGAAAATTTCCCTTCCTTCATTGTAGAAATAAGAAAGTTTGGGTGTGGAATATTGCATATATTGTTATATATAGTTAATATGTCACTTAGTTTTGGTGAATTACTTTTTGTTTCCCTCCTTTTTCATCTGTTACAGAAACAGCTTTCTGGATAGGGGAAGAAGAAACAATATAATCAGAAATAAATGTGAAATAAAAACAAAAGGCATCAATAACATCATATACATATGAGATAAATATTCACGTGTATCTTATTTTGAAGGACATTTATATTCTAAAGAAAACAACAGCAATATGAGTGCCAGAGAGGGTCTGAGTCGGTTAAGGTCATCAACTATAGACCATTCGCTAGAGGGAGTGGCTTAGGTAACTCTACTGGACTTAAGAGCATGGCAGTCCAGAATGAGCAATTCAACTTGATCCAATAAGGGTTAAAAATAATTTTAGGATCATGTTGACTTGGGAGTCACAGTAAGACATCTGAGGGTTTTGTTTAATAAAGCTGCTGCTGATATATCACGGACAGTGTGTTTCCAAGGGTGACCTGGGATGTCCAGTATACTCTCAATTCTCAAAAGGATCTACCTGTGATCTCATCAGTCTAAGAGTTCCCTTGCACACAGAGGGTCCCCCATAAAGTTCTACTTCAATGCCATGTTGCGGCATGACCTTGAGTTTTCAAAGAACAGGCCGACAGAAGGTAAGCTCTAGTAATATGCTGAGAAGGCTTCAAGTGCAGCCCCAGTAACAGGATGAGTCTGTTTTTTGAGGACCAACCTAGATAATTACGGAGAGGCATATTCCCAGTTTGGACACCTGGTGATAAATTTTGGGGGGGGGGGGGGGGGGGGTCTGGGGGAGGGACTCTGGCAATGTGAGAAACAAAGAAAATAGAAAAAATAGCTCTCAGTTCTGTGCAGCCCCCCTCATCTACTTTTACAGAAACAGTGGCAGAATAGTAGGAAATGAAGGTAAAGGGTAGAAAGAATTACAATTGTTACAGATTATATATATATAATATTAATATAATAATACATAAATATAATTTATATATAATAAACTTCAATGTGACCCTTGGATTTTAAATCTGATATTCCTGTACAGTGACAAACAAGTACACTATGGCTGGAGGAGCTGAATCATATCAGTCTTGACATTCTCACTCTAAATGAAATCAGAAGAAAGAAGGAAGCTATGGTCAATGAAAGGATAACTACTAGAATTTACTTTAGACATTACTTCTTTGAAGAAGCAAAAAAAAAGCTAGTGGAGTGGGTTTTATTATATGCCTAGACACAACGTGAGACATTATTTCATGAGATATTTGGTTATCACATATCTCAGTACCAATGATGACTATTTGCAAAACGATGACCATGAAAATAGTTGTAGCTTATGCACTAATAGGAATAGCTGAAGATGAAGTGGCAGAGAAATTCTATGAAATATATATGAAAATGTGGTTCAGGAAGGATCGAAAAACCATACTTGCAGATTACCCAGAAGAGTCAAGCAAAAAAAAAAAATTGTTATGTCTTTATCATGGTAAGCACCAAAAAAACATAAAAAAGAACAAAATGGACTATATTTTGAAAGAAAACGACTTGATACTGATGTGGGAGTTAATCCCAGGCCTATTGTCCTCATACAGAAAAGAGTATTGACTCATCAGAGCTAAGATCAGAATTAATCAGAAATGATAGGGAAGAATAAGAAAAAGATATGACATACAATTAAAATGGCTTAACACTGAGTTATTTAAATGAGCACTTGAAGATAAAAAAAAAGAGGGAAATGGAGAGAAATGACATCAACACCTACTACAACTAAATTCAATCCAAAAATTTTGTATAAATTAGTTGCCAAAACAAAGAGAGCAAATGAATCCAGAAAATGTCTTAGCAAATATTTGACTTACTTTCCAATGGAAAGAGATGGTTGCCAACAACAAAATAAGGTTAGAATATAAGTTTATTTCTAGAACCTTATCAAGGACAATAAATAATTATGAACAGTATTGTTTCATGAAGTAGCCAGAAACAGTGTTGAGTAAAGCCTGTTTAAAGAAAGCTTGAGAAGCCATTCAAATAGCAAAATAATGCAAAGGGCATTTAAGAATGAAAACAGAAGGACTGAAAAACAAAAGAAAAATGGAAAATATTTGCAAGAACCATTATGAACTGTTTCCATTAAACATGGACCTGCACCTGGACTTTAACATCACAGTCACAGATGGGCTTATAGAGGAAACAGAAATGGCAATAAAAAGCACAAAGATGAAAGAGCAGTCAGAGTGGACCACTTGCATATTAAAGGAAATCCATGTTACCGGTGATCTAAGTGGGGGAGTGTTGAGGGACCAACTGAAGAAGGGGGAGACAGAAAAAGGGCAAGGAAGAAAATCTTGGTTCTGTCAATCCTGACAAAAGCTGGCCTAACTATTGAGCTATACATTTACTCTCCCAGACACACAAAAATCTTTATGACAGTGATCCATACATGAACCAAAGACATACTTGGTGAGGGTGCCAGGAAGGGAGAAGCAGGGTTTCACAAGCATTACTAAAAATGGACCACATCTTCACCTTCAAATAATGATCTGAAAGAAGTAGAGAATATATTAACCCCTGGTCCTTATAGTTTGTTGATTAAGAAAAAGTATTTGACTCGGTTGAACAAAACAATGCCTTATAGGCTTTTTTATAAGGAGCTGTCTGTCTCCTGTGCCCACATCAAGATTATCTAAGATTCCCTGGAAGAGAGAACAAAAGAAAGTTTTGATTCTGGTAATCCTAGATTCAGGAAGAGAGAAGGGAAAAGGAATGGGTAGCTGTTACTCTTTGATGTTTCCCATCATACTTACTTACTTACAAATGACTGTGCTCTTGTTGTCTTCCATGAAAACATATATGCTTTCTGCAGGCAAAGATTGTTTCTTTTTTTTTGTCTGTGTGTCCCCAGTGTTTAGTACAGTGCCTGGCATGTAGCAGAAACTTAAAAAAAAATACTTGTTGATTGATTGCTGAATGGCTACTATGTGCCAAGAAGCATGGCAGAAAGACGTTCTTAAGTCTCAATTCTCAGACCATTCTTGCAATAGTCATTAATGACAGAGGTTGGATAAAAAGCAAAAAGGAAAAAAAGAATTCTCTGACTATAAATTATAGAGTCTTTCAAATTTTAGGGTAGAGCAATGCTGTTTGAACCACATAATTACTAGTAGCAGCACACTATCCTTTTTATTTTACAACCTTAGTTTACTGGATGAAATTCATGAAATTCCCAGTTTTATGCCTGGACTATCACAGAGGGTGGTATTTCCCCCTAAGGTACTGAACCAAGCCAGACCTATGTGACCTAGCGTCTGTCATTTAGCTACTCCTCCAGGTCCTAATGGAGGAGCTGGCATCTCACATTCTGTTACTGTACAGGTGCCCACGCTAGACAACAAGAGAAATGACATCTGTTTCCATTTTGAATGAAACACTACTACACTGAGACATATATCAGGCACCACCAGGCAAGTATGATTAAAGACAGCGTAAAATCTAGCAAAAGTAGATAACCTTTATGACCTATCAAAAAAATCTATTTAGGAGAAACAGAATAGTATATTGATCTTGCTAATACTGCAGGACATAAACAGGTTTGTTAAATTATATTCAACAATAAGAATTAGAGATACTTTAATCACTAAGTATATTTTCATATTTTAAAAAAAGTAGAAAAAGTCACTATCATTGCCATCAAGTATTATTACCATAGCAATAGTGAGAGAATCCTAGATTTTACCACTGACTGGGGTTTTTTTTTCCTTTAAAGCTTGAAGATAAAACTAAAGCTAAGATTCATTTATATAAAAGAGAAAATGATGTACTAAAAGAATAACACTAAATCAATTTTAAGCACTACACACAATTTATGCCTGACTTTAAAACTCATCCTCAAAACATTAATCTATACAAAGGCCAGAAGCTGAATGAAGCATAATTTGTGAAACTGATACCTTTCATCACAACCTCTAGCTGAAAAGGTCATTAGATATATTATATCTAAGTGAGCAGCTTATCCCTGCTTCATTACTGATAATTAAGACAAGTAATATTTTCTTGACAGTAATGTGTCCAGTTAGAGATATAGTCTAGTTTGCATAAAATAAGCATTAATTACCATAGTACTAACACAGATTAAAAATATTAAGTACCTGTGTAACATGGCTTCATTATTTTTTTCTTAATTTCTTTAAAGGATTAGCAGGCTCAGAAATGTAATGTCTGCATTGGGAAATTCATTTTCAGTCATGTATTGAAATTCATCACATACATAATACTAAATAGATATTTTAATAACACAAACTAAAATGAAGGCACATATAAACAGGCATTATTGAAATCCTTTGTATAAGCTTGTTTAACTAAGCCACTTGAAATTTCACTCAGTGGGCTGGATTGTCTCTAATCCTTAAGGCTTTTGAGTCCAAGTGAAGTGTTGAGTTGGGGTCTCAATAAATGGCACTCTTTAAGAGTTTGAAAGAATTAAAGAGTGTGTAAAAACATTTCTTTGACAACTGGGAGCTGGCTTTCATAGAGAAAGAAAGCAAGCTAATAATAATAACTAAAAAAAGGTTGTAAGTGAGCAAGTCATCTATAAATACAGTACTCTAGAAACCAGAAAACATGGCTGTGTTAGGTGCCCAGATAGATTACATCATACAATTCAATTCAGTTTAATTCAGTCCAATCCAATTTGTAATCTCCTTTCCACATGACAGCAACTCTAACCCCTTGAAGAGAGAGATCATATCTTCTTAAGACTTCTCTTCTCCAGGCTAAACAAAGCCAACTGCTTTAAGTGATCACTATCCGTGTTTTCTGGTCCTTTCACCATCATGGTTGTTCTCAGTTTGCCAACATCCATTATAAAATCTATCACCCCAAAATGAGTACAGTACGCATTTGTGGTCTGACTAGGGGAGAATACAGGAGCATTATCAACTCCAATGTTATGTACATGTTTTAGGGGAGGTTTGCCAGGAGGTCTAGAGGGGATTTCATTGATGTGGGGAATACTTGGTAAGGAAACTAGCAGCCCATACGGGCATCTACTCTTCAACTTGTAGTCTTAGAGAATATAAGGATTTGCTAATTTGCATTACAGAACTCAGGTATTTTTTTTTTTCATAATTTGAAGCCATGCAGCTTTTCTAAGATAAATTCTAAAAGGGATGAACACAAAGTTTTGCATTTGAGTCTAAAAATCAATTTCACAAATATAGAATAGGAAATATTATGGCTAGACAGCTCTGAAAAAGATTTAAAAGTTTTAATGTCCTGTAAGCTCAACATGCATCACTAATGTGACTATTATTTCAGTGACTAGTGACCTCTTCTAATAGGCGCTCCTTCCGTTCCATCCTTGCCATCTCATCTTCTGTAATTCTCATTTGTGTTACTGAAGAAATCCTCCATAGAGGATCTGCCTTCTCTGGGTCTTATCTACCCTCCACAGTACCAGTGCAGGTAATATATGAGTACTGTAACATGGCAGCCCAAATAGCTCACACAACTTTGGGCTACATTCATGTCTAGGAGAGAGGAAGCCTGAGGGCTGGCCTCGGATCCAGGGCAATCTCAGTTCCAGCATGAGCTTTAGAAGACCTCATATATGGAGATGTATCATCATTGGTATGATATTGCAGCCAATTCATGCCCTCTTACATCTCTCCACTGCCTTTTGTTGACCCAAGATTTTGATTACTTGGGGGCTATGGTGTTATATGGTTTGGATGCATATGACATCACTGAAAGAATAATAACGTTAACAAGATGGATTTTATTTTAGGTTCATTTTAAGTATCATACACTCTCTTGTGTCTATTCAAATCTGGACCTAGCTTACGGTCCACGCGCAGTGTCTGTGCAAGATATAAGTGCTGATGGACTAATACAAAGTGTTGTCTATTCAACTATATATAACAGTCAGAAAATCAATCAATCAGCAAGTGTTTACTGAGTGCCTATTATGTGCCAGGAATTGTACTAGGTGCTGGGTATACAAAGACAAAAATGAAAAATTTCCTGCCTTCAAGAAGCTTGCATTCCATAAAGGAAAACAACATGGACAGAATGTATGCATAGAAGTTTAGACAACGTAACTGTAACTTAAGTAAGAAGAGCTCCAAACTGAGAGGGATTAGGAAAAGCTTAATGTAGAAGGGGATGTTTGAACTGAGCTTTGAAGAATATTGAAGATTCCGGGAAGCAGAAGTGAGGAGGGAGCACATTTGAGGCATAAGGACAAAGACATGGAAAAGAGAAATGATTTGTCATGGGTGAGGGACAGCAAGTGGAGACAGTCTGGCTGGACTGTGAATTGCTAGAAGGGGAATTATATGTCATAATCCTTTAAAGGGAGGTTTGTATTTGATTCTAAGGACCCCCTAGAGTTCACTGAGAGCAAAGAAGTGTCATGATCAGACCTAAACTTTAGAAATATCACTTTGGCACATGTGTTGGGGAATCAGCTGGAGAGGGAAGATGCCTTAAGGCAAGGATTCCCATTATAAGTCTATTGCAATAGTCTAAGCGAGAGGTAATTGAGGGCACGAAGGAGGGTGGTGGCCAAGTGAATAGAGAGGAGGGGGGGCAGATATGAGAATTACACAAGTACAATTGACAACATCTGTCCACATACTGGATTGGGGGGGTGGTACAGGGAAGGGAATGTGACACAGAGTAAGAGTTCAAGGATGACTCTAAGGTTTTGAACTTGGATGACTGGAAGGATGGTGGTGCTTTTGACAGAAACAGGGACATTCAAAAAGGGACATCTGTTGGGAATGTCCAGTAGGCAATCAGTGATGTGGAACTCGAACCCAGGACAGAGATAAAAGTTGCATCCACATGTGGGAGTCATTTGCAAAGAGATAATAATTGAACTCATAGGAGCTGATGAGATTACTAAAAAAGTATACAGAGAAAAAAAAGGAGGCACAAGAAAGAACTTCGGTGCACACCTACAGTTAGGGGGCAAAACATGTATGAGGATTCAAAAGTGGAGACTATGAAGGAGAGAACATCCAGAAGAAAAGGGTGGTCAAGTGCCAAATGCAATAGAGAGGCAAAAAAGAATGAGGACTGAGAAAAAGACACAAGATTTGGTAATGAAGAGAGTGAAAGGAGTCGGCAGAGTGGTGAAGTCAGGAGTAAGATGGCAAGGCCAGGAAGGAGAGGAGGGGAAGTGAAGGCAGAGTGCAGGCAGCTTTTTCTTAGTATCTGGTTATTCAAAGGAGAAGGAATCTAGAACAACAGCATGAGGGAGCAAGTGAGGTTTCTTTAAGGACAAAGGAGACCTGACCATGTTTCTAAGTTAGCAGGGACAGAGCCAACACATAGGGAGAGGATGAAGAATTAAGACCACTGGAGAATGGTTTCAGTGGCAATCTGCTGGAGAAGATGGAGCAGATGGGGTTAAAAGTAAGAGTGTGTGTGTGTGTGTGTGTGTGTGTGTGTGTGTGTGTGTGTGTTGTGTGTATGCGGGGCAGGTTGGCCTTGGGTAGAAAAAGGACCATCTCTTCATCAAAGACTGGATGAAGGGAGATGATAGAAGATAGGTTTTGAGATGTGATATATGACAGCAAGGGGGTGGGGTTGGGGGTGGTGGTCAAGGCAAATGATCCCCAAACGCTCAGTTAAATATGAGGTAAGTACTTTTCAGAAGGTAAGGGAGGGAGTGGTGTGGAAAGTTGAAGAAGAGAGAACAAGATTTGGAACAGCCTCTGTGGTGAGTGTTATAAAGGTGCTTTCCATGGTTGTAAAGGAAAATAGTTCCATGGACTCTGTCTGCAGCTAGTTACGGAGCAAGAAGGACTATTCTGCCTTGCTTCACGTGACCCATACCAACATTCCCTCCATGGCAGCATGGAGAAGCTGGCTGAATAGAAGCAGAATTGTCAAATGCACTTGCTTATAAGTCTCTCTCCATGCCCTACCATGTTTTAGGACTCGAGGTCACATATAGGAACGGGCAGTTCATGCTTCCCAGAACACGCAAGGAGTGGGTCAGTAACACGTTGCATCTAGATGACACTCTAAAGGCAGTGGGAAGGATACAGAGGATAGAGCTCTGGATTTGGAGTTAGGATGACATGGGTTAAAACCCAGCCTTTCCTCTTACCGGCTGTGGAACCCTGAACAAAGTCCTTAAATTCTCTGAGCCTCCAGCAACTCTGTAAGACTCATCTACTCAGTTATGAAAAGTAATTGGTGGAAGTAATTTCCACACCAATGAAATTACAAATACTTGACACAACAATTACATACATGTAACACTTTATGTTTGTAATGTATATAATGGTTTGTTGGGAATATACAGAAATGCTCATGATTTATGTGGGTTATTTTATATTCTTAAATTTTGCTAAAGTTGCTACAAAGTGCTTTACATGCATTTTGTTTGGTCCATACAATAACTCCAAGAGATGAGTAATCCTCACTTTAGAAATAAGGAAACTGAGGTTCAGAGAAGCTAAGGGGTTCACTCTAGGTCACACAGCTAGTAACTGGTGGAGTTACTATCCAATCCCAGTTTCTAATCAATCAGTCACCTAAAAAAATGCAAACATGGAGACTCACCAAAAATCTCCTTTGGCACCTGTCCATGTGACTGGTTACATTCAATGAGTCTTAATGGATTGTGTCAACTATGTGCCAAGGAATGTACACTATTATAAAATTGCTAAATATTATTTGTTTTACAAGCAAAATATATGAACAATGCAGGAAGACTATTATTACTTTTAAAAATAAATTATGAGATTATAACAAACCTTTATTGGGTACCTCATATGGTGCCGTGAGAATAAAACAAAAGTACAGGAGGGTCGCTTGTCCTATTTCAATATGAAATCTTCATAGTGAATGAAACGAGATACAATCATTGGCCTCTTTTTCACCCACTTCCAATATATTCTGCTACAGTCTCTGGTTCTTCTGTCAGACTAAATGATATTAAGATTGTTATAGTCTATTAGGAAAGCAGGACTGAAAGGTTTGTTCTAAACTTGACTGTGATATTCAAAGGTCAATATTTTTGGCAAAAAAACACTGCAGAGATGATACAGTAACTTAACAGTCACCTAAATAAATAATATTAGTATACTTTAATTACACAGAGGAAGGGACAGTAACATTTAGAAGGTTATGAGTATAGGAATAATGAATTTCTAATAGGCATCTTTCTTTTTTTTTCCCAGAGTATTTTGGCTAAAGCCTAATTTGCATGAAAACACAAATAACCTCTTGCTCCAGACTTAGAGCATTAACAGATGGTCTGATTTAAAAATCATCTGTTAATATAACTCACATTTAACCAAAATGTTTTCAAATTTCTTCTTTCAATTCAATCATGATGTTAAATACAGTGCTTCTACCCTACAGATTTTTCTGTTCTGTGCATGCCAGGATCAAAATTCTTGAATATTTCACCCTTTCTAATTTGCTTTGGTAGCAAGTTTGATCTTCTTACTTTGATATCATTAACTAAAAAAACAGAGAAATAGATTTCTTAAAAATCACAAGTTTAATGCAAAACCACAAAAACATGTTGAGAAACAAATAAATTGGATTTTAAAAAGGTACTGAAATGAGGTTGAACTAGATAAGTCTCTTATGGCTCTAAACCTGATGATATTAATAAACTTGTGCCCCTTAAATCTGAATTTTATCTCTTCTGTCTCAGGGCCCTTAAATCTGAAGCAACAGCAGGGTTAGGCTTCATGCCATTGCTCCATTCTTCTCTGAACTTCCAACCATTTGGATTCAGTCAAATGAAGCAGGTTAGTGGAAGGAGGGGAGAAGAAGCTGATCCTCTGCTGCTTCAGCCCTCTCCTAGGCAAGCCACGGGAAAGCACACTAACCATTCCTCTCTGCTCCTTACCTAGGTTTTTGGTTTTTTTTTTTTTTTTTTGATGAGGCAATTGATGTTAAGTGACTTGCCCAGGGTCACACAGCTAGTAAGTGTCAAGTGTCTGAGGTAGGATTTGAATTCTGGCCCTCCTGCCTCCACGGCCCGAGCTCTACCCACTGTGCCACCTAGCTGCCTCTCCTTTCCTACTTATTGACCCAAGTTCCTATACATCCTTTTCTCCAGTCCACTTCTGCAAAACTTTCATTGTAGCTTTTCTTTAAATTAAATTTTCTTTTTCAAATGAAAATCTGCCTTCTCTTCTCACCCATTTCTCCAATTAAGAAAACAAGAAAAACAGAATTCCCTGCTACAGACATGTGTACACAAGCAAAACTTTCCCATATGGGCAGGTCAAAACACATACACACACATCTCAATCTGTACTCTGAGTTCATCAGCTCTCTATCAGAAGGCTTCATCGAGGTCTTTCATCAAGAGTGTTTTGGAAATGTGGTTGGTCCTTGTGTTGATCAGAGTTCCCAAGTCTTTCAAAGTTGACTGTCTTTACAATATTTTTCTTACTATATGATTTGTTCCCCTGATTCTGCTCACTTCACTCTTCATCAGTTCACACAAGTCTTCTTGGGTTTTTCTGAACCCATCCCCTTCATTATTTCTAACAACATAATCATATTTCATCACCTGCATATACAGTAACTTGTTTAGCCATTACCTTAGTTTAGCCATTCCTTCAGACACACCTTTATTTTCCAATTCTTTGCCACCATGATAAGAGCTGCTATAAACATTTTTGTATATATGGGTCTCTTTGCTTTTTCAGGGATCTCTTTAGGGTATAGACCTAATAATGGAATTGCTGGGTCAAAAAGGATACACACAGTTTAATTACTTTTTGCCAAATTGTTTTCCAAAATGGCTGGGATCAGTTTGAAGTTCCATTAACATACTTATTTTCCCATGTCTCCTACAGTATTTGTCATTTTTTTTTCCTTATCTTTGCCAATCTGATGGGTATGAGGTAGAACCTCAGAGTTGCTTTAATTTTCATTTCTCTAATTATTAGTAATTAAGAGCATATTTTCACATGGCTATTGACAGCCTGACTTTATGAAAACTGCTTATTCATATTATTTGATCATTTATCAATTAATTAGGGAATGGCTCTTATTCTTATACATTTGAATTGAATCCCTATATATCTTGAAAAGGGACCTTTATCCGAGAAACTTACAGTAAAGATTTTTTTTCCTCACTTACCAATTTCTGTTCTAATTGTAGCTGCATTGATTTTGTTTGTGCAAAACCTTTTTAATTTTATGTAATCAAAATTATCCATTTAGTCTTTGGTGACCTTCTCTACCTTATTTGGTTATGATGCATCATGCATCCACTTGGAGCTTATCTTGACATATGGTGTGAAATGCTGTTCAGTTTCTTCCAGACTGCTTTTCACTTTTCCCAATAGCTTTTGCTGAATATTAAGTTCTTGTCTCAACAATCAATCCTTTGTGTTTATTGAAAACTAGGATATTATGTTCATTTGCTTCTAAATATTATATATCTAATATGTTCCACTGATGAACCTTTCTATTTCTTAATCAGTACCAAACTGTTTTGATGATTAATATTTTGTAGTATAGTTTAAGACCTGGTAGTGTTTGGATCTCTTTCTTTAGTACTTTTTTCATTAATTTTCTTGGTATGCTTGACCTTTTTTAATCTCCAGATGAATTCTGTCATGGTACTTAATAAGTAAATTAATTTATGTAGCACAGTTATTTTCATTACATTGGCTGGGTCCACCTATGAGCCATTAATATCCCTCTAATTATTTACATGTCTTAATTTGCATAAAGAATGTTTTGTGACCATGTTAATACTGTAATAATTTAAAGAGAATTTCTATTTTCATCTCTTCCTGCTGGATTTTGTTTGTAATATGCTGATGATTTACGTAATAATAGTAATACCTAACATTTACATAGTGCTTACTATGGGCTAGACACTGTATTATGTACTTTACAATTATTATCTTATTTGATCCTGACAATAACCTTGGGAGAGAGGTACTATTATTATCTTCATTTTACAGATGAGGATACTGAGGCAAAGTTTAAGTGACTTGTCCAGGGTCTGAGGCCAGATTTGAACTCAGGTCTTCCTGAGGCCCAGCTCTTTACGTACATAGTCATTTAGCTACCCTATTTATTATTTGTGAGAGTTTATTTTATATCTCGTAATGTTGCTGAAATTGCTAATTGTTTTAATTAGGTTTTCAGTTGACCATCTAGGGTTCATATCATCTGTGAAGAGCCATATTCTTGTTTCTTCTTTGCCTGTGCTTATTCCCTCAATTTCTTTTTCTTGTCTTATTGCTAAAGCTAGCATTTCTAGCACTACATTGAACAGTAATGGTAATAATGCTACTTTGCCCTTGATCTTGCTGGAAGGGCCTCTACTTTATCTCCATTATTATTATAATAGCTCTTGGTTTTAGATTGATACTACTGATCATATTTAAGAAAGATCAATTTATTCTTACGCTCTCTAATGTTAGTAACAGGAATAGGTATTTTATTTTTTCAAAAGCCTTTTTCTGCATCCACTCATACAATCATAAGATTTTTAATATGATTAATTATGTTTATAGTTTTGCTAATGTTGGGCCAGTCCTATATTCCTAGTATAAATCCAATTGGATCATAGTACATAATGTTCATGATATGTACTTAAGTCCTCTATTTCTTATTCTATTAATTTGTATTTTATAATTTTATATTTTTGTGAATATGTGTACCTTCCATTTAGAATGTCAGTTTTACTGACATATAATTGGGTGAAATAGTTCCCAATGATTTTTCTTCATTGATTGATTGTGAATTCACCTTTTCATTTTTGATACTAGTAATTTGCTTTTCTTCTTTTTAAAAAATCAGGATAGCTAAAAGCTTATCTATTTTGAATTTTTTTAAAAAAAAACATAGCTACTAGTTTTACTTATTAATTCAAATTTTTTTTTGCTTTCAAAAGTTGTCCCATAAGCATTCTGTTTAATAAGTGCTCTATCACCTATAAGACATTAAAATTGAATATAAATCAAAATAGAATAACAATAACTTGTCCCAGGACTATTTCCATTTGAGTCATCAAAAAAGTGAAAATGAGATGATTATGACAATAATATTGTCAACAATAAAGACACACTGAACATAAAACTATCAAGGAGAAACTGTAGCTGTGCATGACAACATATTTTTTTTAACTTTCTGAAGTCCAAGCTCAATGATAAGAATAATTTTAAAGTAATTAACAACCATTTAATACCAGTCAAGATTAACTTTTACAATTGGAAAATGAACAATAGATTTACAGAGTAACCAAACAAAAACCCATGTAATAAAACAGCGGGTTCCTTGATTGAAGGTAGCTATAGAAAGATTAACATTTTTTCCATTGAGTAATTAGAAGAGATTTGAGAACATCTAATTTCAACTTCTGTTAGACATCACTTCACAGAGCACTAGTAAAGGCTGATAAGATGTATATATCACTGGATCTGTTGAATTTAAACAAAAGGAGCTATTCTTAGGGAGAATTTATGAAGATCCAAGTATAGAATCAAAAGGGCCCTTCATGGGTGATAACCAAATGAACTTAACTAATAATATGTTGACCAAAAAAATGATCAAATAGCTGAGTCATATGTATGTTTACAGGAACAAATAATAGCAACAGAGAATCAAGTTTTTGCCATTAAAGGTTACGAAAAGATTATTAACTTTAAGGAGCCTGGAGAAGCATTGAAAAATGCAGATTACGCAAGGAAATGATAAAAACCACACAACAAATAAACTGTATGCTGCAAAAATTTAGCATGTACTGAATACCTTAAAAGACATGACCAGGTTTTAAGAATTATAAACTAGAAATTCTTTATCTTTCATATACTAATGGACGACAAATTTCTGTACTGTAAGACCTAAAACCTAATGGTGATTTCTAATGGTCTTCTCTGAATCTTCATTATTCTTGACCTCTCTGTAACCTTAGGCATTGTTGATTGACATGTTCTCCTGGACGGTCTCTCCTCTCTGTCTCCTTATCCATGCTATCTTTATCAAACGTGGGTGTCCTTCAAAGCTCTGTGCTCAGTGCTTTTCTCTTTTCCCTATGTACTAGCTCACTTCGTGTTTCATCAGCTCCCATGGGGACAATGACCACCTGTATTCAGATAATTCTCAGATCTATAAGTCCATCCTTCTTTTTTTAATTAATAAATTTATTTTTAGTTTTCAACTTTACTGCCACAAGATTTTGAGTTCCAAATTTTCACCCCATCTCGCCCCTCCCCCCACCCCAAGATGGCATGCATTCTGAATACCCCTTCCCCTAGTCTGCCTTCCCTTCTATCTCTCCCTCCCTTCTCTTATCCCCTTCCCCTTCTATTTTCCTGTAGGGCAGAATAGATTTCTGTACCCCATTTCCTGTATTTCTTATTTCTCAGTTGCATGTGAAAACATTTTTTTTAAACATGTGTTTTTAAAACTTTGGGTTCCAAATTTTCTCCCTTCCTCCCTCCCCACCCACCCTCATTGAAAAGGCAAGCAACTCAATATAGGTTATACTTGTGCAGTTATGCAAAACACTTCCATAGTGGACATGCTGTGAAAAACTAACTCTATTTCCCTTAATCCTATCCTGCCCCCCTATTTATTCTATTCTTCCTTTTGTCCCTGTCCCTCCTCAGAAGTATTTGCTTCTGATTACTCCCTTTCCCAATCTGCCCTCCTCTCTATCATCTCCCTACTCTCTTGTCCCCTTCCCCTCCCCCCTATTTTCCTGTAGGGTAAGACAGATTTCCATACTCAATTGAGTGTGTATGTTATTCCCTCCTTAAGTCAAATCCTATGAGAATAAGATTCACTCATTCCCTCTCACCTTCCCCCATTTACCCTCCACTGTAAGAGCTTTTTCTGTTTTTTTTTTTGTGAGATAATTTACCCCATTTTACCTCTCCCTTTCTCCTTCTCCTAGTACAATCCTCTCTCACACCTTAATTTTATTCTCCAGATATGACCCCTTCATCTTCAACTCACCCTGTGCCCTCTATCTATTTATCTATCTCTCTCTATATATGTATATATACATATATATATATATATATACATATACATATACATACATATAATTTTTTCCATTCAACTACCTGAATACTGACAAAGGTCTCACGAGTTACAAATATCTTCTTTCCATGCAGGAATGTAAACAGTTCAACCTTAATAAGTCTCTTATGATTTCTCTTTCCTGTTTACCTTTTCATGTTCCACTTGAGTCTTGTATTAGAAAGTCAAAATTTCTATTCAGCTCTGGTTTTTTCATCAAGAATGCTTGAAAGTCCTCTATTTCACTGAATGACCATTTTTTCCCCTGAAGGACTATGCTCAGTTTTGCTGGGTAGGTGATTCTTGGTTGTAATCCCATCTCCTTTGCCCTCTGGAATATTATATTCCATGCCCTGTGGTCCCTTAATGTAGAAGCTGCTAAATCTTGTGTTATCCTGATTGTGTTTCCACAATACTTGAATTGTTTCTTTCTGGCTGCTTGCAATATTTTCTCTTTGACCTGGGAACTCTGGAATTTGACTACAATATTCCTAGGAGTTTTCCTTTGGGGATCACTTTCAGGAGGTGATTGGTGGATTCTTTCGATTTCTATTTTGCCCTCTGGTTCTGAAATATCAGGGCAGTTTTCCTGGATCATTTCTTGAAAGATGATGTCTAGATTCTTTTTTTGATTATGGCTTTCAGAGAGTCCAATAATCTTTAAATTCTCTGTCCTGGATCTATTTTCCAGGTCAGTTATTTTTCCAATGAGATATTTCACATTGTTTTCTAATTTTTCATTCTTTTGGATTTGTTTTACAGTGTCTTGATTTCTCATAGAGTCACTAGCTTCCAATTGCTCTATTCTAATTTTTAAGGAAGTATTTTCTTCAGTAATCTTTTGGGCTTCCTTTTCCATTTGCCCAATTTTGCTCTTTAGGGCATTCTTCTCCTCATTGGCTTTTTGGACCTCTTTTGCCATTTGGGTTAGGCTATTTTTTAAGGTGTTATTTTCTTCAGTATTTTTTGGGGTCTCATTTACCAAGCTGTTGACTTGTTTTTCATGATTTTCTTGCATCACTCTCATTTCTCTTCCCAGTTTTTCCTCTACTTCTCTTACTTGCTTCTCAAAATCCCTTTTGAGCTCTTCCAAGGCCTGGGACTGATTCACATTTTTCTTGGAGGCTTTGGAGGTAGGAGCTTTGACTTTGTTGTCTTCTTCTGGTTGTATGTTTTGATCTTCTTTGTCACCAAAGTAAGGTAATATAGTTTGACTCTTTTTGCGCTAGCTGCTCATGATCCCAGCCAATTACTTGAGTTTTAAACTCTTTGTTAAGGTAAGAGTCTGCTTCCAATGTGGAGAACGTACTGTCCCAAGCTTCGGGGATTTGTACAGCCATTTTCAGAGATACTTCTAGGGACCTGTAAATTTTCATTTCTTCCAAGGTGCTATGATAAGGCGCCACAACAAGCTCCACCACACCAGAGCTCCTCCTTGCCCCAGGATCGCCCCTCAGAACTGTGACCCAGATTCAAGCATAGGCAAACCAAGAGATTCCTGCCTCAGCACTGGCAAAGAGAACCCTGCAGTCCCCCTCTGATCAGCCACTCAATTCCCCCTCAGGCTGTGAGACGGAAGCTCAGGAGGCAGCTGTGGCCCGAGCTTGGGACTTGTGGCTGAAACCTAGCTTCTCTTTCACCACAGAAACAGACTTTTCCCACTGACTTTCTTGAACGTCTTGAACGTCTTTGGCGTTCGTGGGTTGAGAAGTCTGGAAACCACCACAGCTGCCCACGATTCAGCTCTCTGAGGCCTGCTCCAGGGTTGCTGTGGCCTGCGCACCTACGCCAAACTGCGCTCCTCTCCCCGCCCGGTGCGATGTACCTTTCAGATCAACCATCCAGGTTGTCTTGCGCTTTAAATTTGTTTCACTCTGTCTTTTTGTGGGTTCTGTTGCTTTAGAATTTGTTTAGAGCCATTTCTTTACAGGTATTTGGAGGGGTTTGGGGGAGAGCTCAAGCAAGTCACTGCTGTCCCTCAGCCATCCTGGCTCCGCCCCAGCCTCTACAAGTCCATCTTTAAATTTCTCTTATGCACTCTAGTCTCAAATCAAGAGCTGCTTTTTGTATATCCAAAATGGACGTCCAAAAAGAAAACAAAACAAAAAAAAAAAGAAAGAAAGGGGCAGCTCGGTGGCACAGTGGACAGAGCAGTAGCCTTGGAGTTAGGAGGACATGAGTTAAAATGTGGCCTTAGACACCTGACACTTAACTAGCTGTGTGACCCAGGGCAAGTTACTTAACCCTATTGCCTAGTCAAAAAAACAAAAACAAAAACAAAAACAAACCAAAAAAACCATCCTACAGGCTCAATATGTCCAAAACTAAGCTCATTATTTTGCCTTCCTTCCCCAACATTCCTTTTTCCAAACTTTCCCATTATGGCCAAGGGTACAACCAGGAATCCTCTCATTCACAAAGCTCACCTCAGTGTCTCCGTTTCTCCTGTCTTTCACATACCCCACATTTCCAATCTATTTTGAAACCTTGTCCTCTTTATCTTCCCACTATCTCCTGTCGACTTTTCCTTCTCTTCCCTTGCACAGCCACTTTCTGGGTACAAGCCCTCATCACCTCCTGGCCTATTGCAACAGGCTTCTGGCTGGCCTTCCTGCTTTGGGTCTCTCCCTGCTACAGCTGCCCCAGTGATTTCCTTAAAGCAAATGTCACTCCCATACTCAATAATTTCTAATGGCTCCCTATTGCTGCTTGGACCAAAGAGCTATTCAGCTGTTTGGCCTTTAGTCTGGCTCCATCCTGCCTTTTCAGTTTTCTGTCCTGCACTATACGACTTGGCTATACTGATTTGCCCGTCATTGTGCCTACCATTCCATCTCTCCATCTTCTGCAGAAGGGCTTTCCTAGTTCCCCTCACCGCCTTCTTTCTTAGATTACCTTTTTTTCTTCAGTTTTTAGAGCCCTTGAGGGCAGGAGCCCTGATTTTGTCTTTATTTGTATCCCCAGGGCTTGGCCCATAGTAAGCGCTAATTGTCTGTTGAATGATTAATCCCAAACTATCACCGACAATTAAATGTCCATCCTCTCTGCTATGGGATTTTTGTCACAAATATGCTTTCACTGAGCCTACAGAAGACGGGCTGTCATCGCAATACTTTTATTCAATTACAAAAAGCAGTCATTACATATACCTGCCCAATGGTCTGCAGGACATTAAATACAAAAGTATAATAGCAGGACAGCAACTTGTCGCAGGACCATTTCTATCTGCACGCCATGGAAAGACATGAGAAGAGTGAGATAATAATAATTATAGCCGATGTTGCATACTGCTTTAAGTTTGCAAAGTTCTGGACAAGACGCCCAAAGCATACCTGCACAAGACTCCTCTAAAAATTTGTGACGTCAAAATCACATATTTGACTTAAAAAACCACAAATGAACATTCTATGTTCTACTATATTTTTGTTTATTTTGTCAAATACTTCTCAATTACATTTTAATCTGCTTCAGGCCCCACCAAGGAGTACTGTGAGCAGCACAGGGCAAGTATCTAATAATTAAAGATATCTTATATATGTGTGTCTGAGTGATTTATCAGTTCTAGCCTGAGCTGACAGATCAGGTGCAGTCCCAAAGGGAATGCCAAGAAAGAATTCATCAGAAGTTTACAGTGGAAGCCTGGGCAAGTGGTGTCCACGTCCAAAGTGCTATAACATCAAGCCTGACAGAGGCTGTCACTGCAGTGTTTGTAAGAGAGGCATTGGAAGAGCGGTGATCTATCTTCCAATATAAATAGAGTTTACTGATGGAATTAGCGTGACAAAGAAGACCATGAAACCTGCACTGATGACCAAGGGCACAAGCAATGATATAACCATCATGGATAAACCACAGGGTTTTGAGGTGGGGATACCCTTCTTTGGGTATAGGTTTTCAGGTTTGCTCTTCATTTCTGAAACAACAAGAGTGAAATGAATACCATAGGCCTTCATGTCCATACTTACATCCAGGGCAAGGGACAGGAGGAGCCAAGGGACAGAGGAGCCCTCCAAGATAAGTCTCAGGTTGGCATGTAAAGCTCTTCACCACTTGGCCCTTTTCCTAACTTACTAACCTTCTTATACTTGACTCCCTTCCACACACCATATATCCAGTTGGAATGACCTGTTTGTTGTTCTTCAAATATGACATTACATCTCTTGACGCCATGCTTTTGTACTGGCTGTCTTCCTACACCTGGAATGTGCTTCCTCCTCATCTCTGCCTTGCAGTTTCTCTATCTTCCTTCAAGGTCTGCCTCAAATCCCACTTTCTGTAGGAGGCCTTTCCTGGTCTTCCCAGCTGCTGATATAGTCCCTTCTGAGATTACCTTCCATATACTCTGTAAGTGTGTACATACACACACACACACACACACACACACACACACACACACATACATGTAGTGTTTGTGTGTGTGTCTAGTTCAAGAGTGGGGAACCTGCAGCCTCAAAGCCACATGTGACCTTCTAGGTCCTTGGGTGTGGCCTTTTGATGAAGTCCAAGCTTTACAGAACAAACCTTTTTATTAAGGAAATTTGTTCTGTGAGGTTTGGATTCAGTCAAAGGGCCATACTTAAGGACCCACATGTGGCCCCAAGGCTGCAGGTAAAGCTGTCTGCTTTACCACTGCATGCTAATGTCTAGTTATTTACCCATTGCTCTCCCTCATTAGAATGTGAACTATTCAAGGGCAAGGAATGTTTTTGCTTCTCTATGTATACCCAGCACACAACACAAAGCCTGTCACAGAGTAAGTGCTTAATCAATGCTTGTTGACTGACCTCCTCTTTTTTCCACCCCCTCCATTCTCCACCCCTTTGTGTGTAGGGATTATGTTACTTTTATGCCTATATTTTAAACACTAAGGACGTTGCCCTATACTTACATAGTAGGTGTGCAGTAAGAATTTGTTGTTGGCTCCAGATTAAGGAGGACCAAAGACAAGGATCCAAGGAGATGGAAAGGGAAAGAGAAGGACCTGAGCTGAAAGAAAAGCAAGACTCACTTAATGAGGAGGAAAAGTAGAAGGACTCTAGGAGAGGGACTGCAGGGGGAAGACAAGAAAGAAAAAGATGTAAGAAGAAGGAAGTTCATAAGACAAGGGAAAAGAAGTTGGGTGTGGTTGGCAAAGTGCTAATGAAATGAGGTGTTCATGATGTGAGGGGAGTTTGCTCAGGATTCCTTCTGGCCTTCTAAGAGCCTTGTCTTTTCTTTCTTTCTATCTCCACAGTGAAGCGTTTCTTCCAGATTTTAAAAATCGTGCTTATTTGTAAACAACTTATATGTTAAGGAAGACAGCCAGACAAACATCTAGTTTTATTTTATTTTTTTTGGTAGTAATGATAATAAAATGAGAGAATAGTAGATTATGTGAGTTATGTAAGGTTTAGCTGCAGTAATTACCATAGCAACACCACTGCCACATGATGTACAAAATATACCTAGTGCACTTTGCAACCGCATGTGCCAATGTTCTAGTGAGTCCTAGAAAGCCACCTTTTGGTATGAATAGGTCACATTTCCCTCCTTTTAAATACTATACTATTTAAATGAAGTGGGTTAACAATATACAAAAGTGTATCTTGTTAGACTCCTGATTAGAATACATCTTGTCCTATTTTGTGGGTTTTTCCAAGTTACAAAGAAAAGCCATGCCCCCTATCTCTCCAATATATCCAATTCGGAGGATATCATGCCAATCTGCATAAAAAAAAGTTATAGCTTAATTTAGTAGGATAAAAGAAGCATGAAGGGTTAAGCTGGGCTGCCCTTTGGAATCATAACACATGTAAACAGAAGAGAACAAATGCGATGTTTCTTGTTAATGCGGTCAAATTGCTTTGGCAGAGCTCCCCAAATGCGCTCATACTGCCTGCTTTCCTGCTTCCTCTTTTTACTACAGAAAACGTGTCAGCTGAGGAAGTGGTGATGACTGGGAGCATCACACTTTAAAGTTTTTCCATTAAAATGCCAAAAGCACGAAAGCAATTTAACACACCAACTCAGAGGTAATTTTTTCTACATTTAGTATGTGAAGAACGTGTCTTGAACACTCTGGTGTGAAACCATTATTAAATAAAGTGTTGAAAATTAAATGGCTCTGTACAGTAGCTATCGCTCAGTTCATCTGCATTGAAAGAAGACTTCGGTGGCATCGACTGCTTTCTGTGTACAGGTGTGGGTGAATGATGCCTGCCCAAACGGCCATTTAACAGAAAGAATGTGAAAGGACTGGCCTTTGCTTAAGGTCTATTATGGAAAAGGCAGTATTCTGACTTTGATACATCATGATTCAGCAGGGAGTCCTTTAATATGGGAACTGAATAGAATCGCTAATAATCTAAGAATAAAATGATGATTCCATGGTGCCAGTCACAAACTTTCCACAGGGGGACCACTCAATGTCCTACAGCCTTCTAGACCTCTTGTCATTGTGTCATTATTGTGGGACACCGATGGACGATGTGGTTATCCCGCAGTCCTGTTTTATTCTGCTTTTACATAGTATTCTCTATTAACACCTGAAGTATAAGAGGCTATTATGGAGTATGGATAAGGAGATTAAAGCACATCAATCGCAATCATATCATTATTTCAGAAAGTACTGTCACATCATGACAGTTTTAGTTGTAGCTGAGTTCATTATTTAACTAATTAATGTATCTAAATAACAGAATATTACCAAGTCATTTGAAAATTATTCAGGATATCAAAAGAATAGCTCACTAATAGTTTCTCAAATTTATACATGTTCATTAAATATCTTGCTCGAAAAGCTTATCTATGAAGTGCTATTCCTCCCAACCCCTGCCCCATATTGGAAGAGCCTAGTTACTATTGCAACAAATTCCCATATGACCAAAGACTCCCAACTCCAAAATAGTGACTGTTATTATTCCAAGCACTATGTGACACAGTAGTCTTTAACACAAGAAAAGAATGTTGACAATCTTCTCAGCAGGTTTGATCTACATGAGCAAAGCATTGATTTACTGGGATATAAGCAACAGAATGATGAATGTGGATTTGGTGACTTTATTGCCTTGGACTACTTTCCATGGGCCTGTTTTGGGGGGTCCTAAATACAGGCCACAAAGCAACCCCTAACAGGCCATGATATTAGTCAGGTGCTATCTCTCCCTTTCTCTACCCTAGTTCCTCCCCCCCCCCCCAATAAAAGGGATGGGGTAAAAAAAGCTTCTAATTGTTGGAAAGAGCTGGAGAATTTTCACCCCCTAGATACTAAGCAGCAGAAGACATCACAGCACCCAGCAGTTACACTTTAAGTTCTGTTCCTCCTTCTCGTGAAGGATTGTGGGATTTAAAACGGAATCAGTGCCTCTGGGGTGCCAAGGTAAGAAAGGGGAATGCATTTCATTTGGCCCTTCTGCATGTGACCATCTTGCTGCTTCTTTGTACTATAGAATTCTGTAGTCACTGCTTACTACAGGGAGCTCTAACTACTGAGAGAGGGCGAAGATTTGTGCTTTGGGATGGCTGCTTTCATATGTGTCTCTGCATTTGGATATGCATGTTTCTGGAGGAATACATGTGTGTTTCTGGGGATATATGATAGGCTTCGTTGTGCGATCCTTTAATGAACAATTCAATGGGCTAAGGAGAAGGAATGTTAGAGAATACTCTACTACATAAAAATGAGGTTTTAGATTTACAGCAATAGTTTAAAACTAATATCTATCATGCAACATGGCTGTTTAATCATGTATGATTCATGACATTTATTTTTAACGACTGGTAATGTGTGAGGTTTCTTTTCAGTGGCTTAAGAACCACAAACAGAGTAATTACATATTTCCTACTACAGAAACACAAATTCTTTCTATCAGCTTTGGGTTAGTTAATTCATCTTCTACTGTCTTGCATGTACAATGAGTCAGCTGATTCATCAAGTTCATCTCTAAGTGCAGGCCTCCTTTCAGGATAAAAACACTTTTAGGATCACTTCTTCTATGCACAGAGGTTAAGAAGGTTGCCGTTCCTCACTGTGCAAGTAAAGAAATCACCTCTCAAGTGGTTTTAATTTTTTTTTACAGAGCTAAACTATGAGGAAATCAAATCTCTTTACTTCTTAAAATTCTTAACATTCTATAAAAGCACTTTAATTACAAGCATGATACAATTGAAAGGCATCCTAAATTAAATCTTATCTTAGCTCTACCTTTATTTACTTTTATATAATTATCCTGATGAAAGACATAATTATAGCATTACACCAAATTACCAACTCATGTTTTCCTATATTTCCTAAGTGGGAAGACACATTAAAAATAGCCAAGAGTTAATAAAAAATAAATGCTTAAATTCACAGTTCTAAGATATTCAAGAAATGATTCAGCTCTATGAAAACAGAATTATTCTTTCATTTGGAAACACAAATAGTTTACTGAAAGAAATACAAGTAGTATGTGTATAATTATAACACAGAGGACTATCTTAAAGTAGTCAATTAATTGGCAAACCCAATGAAAACTTCAGCAAAATTTGATATTTGGCACTGTGTAAAAAAAAACCAAAAAACCAAAGGCTGTTTGAAACTTGTCAACCTGTTTGTGTTGTGTCATTTAGACTGAATCAATGTTTTACCTTTGTCACCTTCTTTGATGTCCACAGCATGCAATTATGACTGTTACAGAAAAGAATGATCTCTCATTGTGAAAATAACGGCAGATGTTATAAATCTGACATTCGTTAAGAAATGGATATGGTGAAAAGCCTCTACTTCCCCAACAGTGAAATGCTTCTGAATCCATGCATACATACATGCATACATACATACATACATACACACATATATGCATACATACACATATAAAACTACCCAAACCAACTTGTTTCCCCTAAGTTATGATAGACATCATTCTAAAGCAATTTAATCATTTTTGGTTCCTGTGAAACAGATAAGGATGCCAAAAGTTCATGGACGATAAATAGGTATGCCTTTGAATTGTCACTTATTAAAGCATCACCTCCTTCTGCCTATGTAAGACGTTCGACTCCTCTGTATGAAAAGTGTTTTAAAAAGGTTCACCCTTTCATGCATGTAAACTGACTTCTGAATCTCATACATTTATGTAGGGAAAAACAAAGACAAAAAACAAACAAACAAAAAAACAACAACAGTGAGCAAATAGCTGAGCTGGCTCAAAGAGTCAAATAACCCTTGAATGAGAAGGAAAGGATCCATTATTTGCCTTTAAATTCCAACCAGTAGACTGTCTCATTAAAGAAAACAGATGCCTCTGGATGAGTCAAATACTTTCAGAACTCACTCAACATACTTGGGAAAGATGGATGTGTCAAAAATGACGAGGGTTTGTTTTGTTGAAGCAAAGTCCTTTGATCACTTGGTAAATGTGCTAGTCTTGGGTTAGTGAAAAGAAAAGTGATTTAGAGTCAGAAGACCTGGGTTTGATATAAAGCTCATCTATCATCCAGAAGGTCTGGTGCAAGCCATCTTACCTTTCTGAGCCTGGCTTTTCTCATCCATAAAATGGGATCATGCTACTTGTAGTGAAGATCTTGTAGGTTGTTTTAAGGACCAAATGTGATGATGATATAATACAGGTAAAGCACTTTAAAAATCTTAAAATACTATATACAAATATAATTTATCATCATCATTACCACCGCAACAAGCACCACCACCATCATCATCATCATCACCATTATCATCATCATCATCATCATCATCATCATCTCTAAGTCCTTCTAGCTCTAAATTCTATGTTCCTAATCTTCCACTAATCTGGAAATTTCTACTCTTCTTTCACTATGCTGCTGACCAAATTTCACAGACAGTTACTTAGATGAAGTTGAAGTTTTCTAATAATGGCCTGAAGGCCATTACAAATATCCCTTCCATATCATGGGGGTTAGAGGCACAGTGCCCCTGTGATCTGGAAAATTCATGTAAAATTTTTGGCCCTCCCTTCATAGGAGGTATTCATATAAGAAGTATGAATTTTTCCTTTTTGTTTTATGGAGTGTTTACAGTACCTTACTGAAAATCTGAAATATTTGGTCATATTTCAACTTTTTTTTTCCAATTTTTTTTAATTTATTTTTTTTATTTTTAGTTTTCAACATTTACTTCCACAAGATTTTGAGTTCCAAATTTTCACCCCATCTCGCCCCTCCCCCCACTCCAAGATGGCATGCATTCTGAATACTCCTTCCCCTAGTCTGCTTTCCCTGCTATCTTCCCCCCCCCTTCTCCTTCTATTTTCCTGTAGGGCAGGATAGATTTCTGTACCCCATTTCATATATTTCTTATTTCCTAGTTGCATGTGAAAATATTTTTTTTAAACATGTGTTTTTTTAAATTTTGGGTTCCAAATTTTCTCCCTTCCTCCCTCTCCACCCACCCTCATTGAAAAGGCAAGCAACTCAATATAGGCTATACTTGTGCAGTTATGCAAAACACTTCCATAGTAGACATGCTGTGAAAAAGTAACTCTATTTACCTTAATCCTATCCTGCCCCCCCCCATTTATTCTATTCTTTCTTTTGACCCTGTCCCTCCTCAGAAATATTTGCTTCTGATTACCCCCTTTCCCAATCTGTCCTCCTCTCTATCATCCCTCTACTCTCTTGTCCCCTTTCCCTCTTCTTTTCCTGTAGGGTAAGACAGATTGAGTGTGTATGTTATACCCTCCTTAAATCAAATCCTATGAGAATAAGATTCACTCATTTCCTCTCACCTTCCCCCGGTTCCCCTCCATTGCAAGAACCTTTTCTCTTCTGTTTTTTTTTGTGAGATAATTTACCCCGTTCTACCTTTCCCTTTCTCCTTCTCCTAGTATAATCCTCTCTCATCCCTTAATTTTATTCTCCAGATATGACCCCTTCATCTTCAACTCACCCTGTGCTCTCTATCTATCTATCTATACATATAATTTTTCCCCTCCAACTACCCTAATACTGACAAAGGTCTCACGAGTTACAAATATCATCTTTCCATGCAGGAATGTAAACAGTTCAACCTTAATAAGTCTCTTACGATTTCTCTTTCCTGTTTACCTCTTCACGTTCCACTTGAGTCTTGTATTGGAAAGTCAAATTTTCTATTCAGCTCTGATCTTTTCATCAAGAATGCTTGAAAGTCCTCTATTTCACTGAATGACCATTTTTTTCCCCTGAAGAATTATGCTCAGTTTTGCTGGGTAGGTGATTCTTGGTTGTAATCCCATCTCCTTTGCCCTCTGGAATATTATATTCCATGCCCTGTGGTCCCTTAATGTAGAAGCTGCTAAATCTTGTGTTATCCTGATTGTGTTTCCACAATACTTGAATTGTTTCTTTCTGGCTGCTTGTAATATTTTCTCCTTGACCTGGGAACTCTGGAATTTGGCTACAATATTCCTAGGAGTTTTCCTTTGGGGATCTCTTTCAGGAGGAGATCGGTGGATTCTTTCGATTTCTATTTTGCCCTCTGGTTCTAAAATATCAGGGCAGTTTTCCTGGATCATTTCTTGAAAGATGATGTCTAGACTCTTTTTTTGATCATGGCTTTCAGAGAGTCCAATAATTTTTAAATTCTCTGTCCTGGATCTATTTTCCAGGTCAGTTGTTTTTCCAATGAGATATTTCACATTGTTTTCTAATTTTTCATTCTTTTGGATTTGTTTTACAGTGTCTTGATTTCTCATAAAGTCACTAGCTTCCAATTGCTCTATTCTAATTTTTAAGGAAGTATTTTCTTCAGTAATCTTTTGGGCTTCCTTTTCCATTTGCCCAATTTTGCTCTTTAGGGCATTCTTCTCCTCATTGGCTTTTTGGACCTCTTTTGCCATTTGGGTTAGGCTATTTTTTAAGGTGTTATTTTCTTCAGTATTTTTTTGGGTCTCCTTTAAGCAAGCTGTTAACTTGCTTTTCATGATTTTCTTGCAGCACTCTTATTTCTCTTCCCAGTTTTTCCTCTACTTCTCTTACTTGCTTCTCAAAATCCCTTTTGAGCTCTTCCAAGGCCTGGGACTGATTCATATTTTTCTTGGAAGTTTTGAATGTAGGTGCTTTGACTTTGTTGTCTTCTTCTGGTTGTATGTTTTGATCTTCTTTGTCACCAAAGTAAGATAATATAGTCTGACTCTTTTTGCACTAGTTGCTCATGATCCCAACCAATTACTTGAGTTTTAAACTCTTTGTTAAGGTAAGGGTCTGTTTCCAATGTGGAGAATGTACTGTCCCAAGCTTTGGAGGTTTGTACAACTGTTTTCAGAGATACCTCTAGGGACCTGAAAAGTGTCAGTTCTTCCAAGGTGCTATGATAAGGGGCGAGGTGTTTTCTCTCCACTACCACAACAAGCTCCACCATGCCGGCACTCCTCAGAACTGTGACCCAGATTCAAGCACGGGCAAAGCAAGAGATTCCTGTCTCAGCCCTGGCAAAGAGATCCTTGCAATCCCCCTCTGATCAGCCACTCAATTATCCCTCAGTCTGTGGGCCGAAAGCTCAGAAGCCAGATGCTGCCCTTGGGGCGGCTGAGATCTAGCTTCTTCTCTCACCGCAGTAACAGACTTTTCCCACTGACCTTCTAAGTTGTCATTGGTGTTCGTGGGATGAGAAGTCTTGGAACCGCCACAGCTGCCTGTGATTCAGTCCTCTGAGGCCTGCTCCAGGGTCGCTGTGGCCTGCACATCCACGCCAAACTGTGCTCCTCTCCCAGCCCGGCGTGATATACCTTTCTGATCAGCCATCCAGGTTGTCTTGGGCTGGAAATTTGTTTTATTCTGTTTTTTTGTGGGTTCTGCTGCTTTAGAATTTGTTTAGAGCCATTTTTACAGGTATTTGGAGGGGTTTGGGGCAGAGCTCTAGGAAGTTACTGCTTTCCCTCCGCCATCTTGGCTCCGCCTCTATATTTCAACTTTTAAAAAAAGAAAATGTGTACATTTATGGCATTAAAAGATAAAATATGTTGATATTATACAACATTTCATGCATTTCTGAGTTTCTAAACTCTTCCCTGTGTTGTCTCTGGCCTTTGCATTTTGCCTGTGATTTCTGCAAAACCCCCAAAATTCCCATTTCATTTCTTATGCTGAACCTTGATACACTGAAACTGTGATGGGGAAAGTCTCCATGTAGAAGGGATAACTGTACATTCATGATTAGAGTTTGTAGCATTAAGATTCAAAGGTTCTATATCTGCTGTTCCCTGAATGCATTCCATGATTTTGCCTCTAGATCAGTTTGTCTAAATTTTCAAAAACCCATTTGTTTATGGGTGAACAGCTTTGAAAAGAATGGTTCATCTTCCTATGTCTCTTTCCTGACTCCAAATTTTAACTCATTGTTTTCTCCATCCAGGATACCTTCTTTCTCACAAATCTATCTACCAAAATACTGCCCTCATCTTCCACGGGTCAGCTAAAATATGACACCACTATCTTCCAGAGAGGAACTCTCTATTCTGAACTGCCGATGAGTTGTACCTCCTATCCAATCCAATTTAACAAATATTTATTAAGTATTTAATATGTTCAAAGCACAGTGCTTAGAATGAAAAGACAAAAACAAAACACAACTTACTCTCAAGTTTACTGGGGGACACAACGGGTATATGGACAAGTATATAAGAGATAATTTGAGAAGGGAGAAAGTATGAGGAACTGGGAGCATCAGGAAAGGTTTCAAAGATGTAGTCCTTAAGCTGGGACTTGAGGGAAAACAGGGTTTTTTCAAAGTGGAGGTGAGGAGGCAGTGCTTTGCAGGAAAGAGGGATGACCTATATAGGCATGGAGATGGGAGATAACTTATTGAATTGGGGAAAACAGCCAAATTTAGCTGGAACAGAAAGTGCACAAAGTGGAGGGAGGGATGAAGGAAACTGGAAAGATGCAAAAGAGTCAGACTGTGGAGGGATTTAAATAGTGACTGAGGAGTTTCTACTTTATGCCTAGAGGCAATAGGGAACCATTGAAAATTTGAATGATAATAATAATAATACAAGAAATAAAGATGAGAGTAACTGACATTTGTCTATATAAACCAAACCATAATCCTGTCTGAAACATCCCTGGGCAAGGATGCCTCCAGTGAGGCAGGATGTGTGCACTCCCAAGGCAGCCCACTCCCTTTTTACATGGATCTAATTGTTGGGAACTTTTTCAGCTGAGCAAGCCCAGATTTACCTCTTTACAACTTCTACTCATTGCTTATAGTTCTGCCTTTTTGGGACAAGCAGAGAAATTCAATCTCTTTTCCACATGACATTCCATCAAATATGTCAGTCATTGTGACTTTTCCAGGCCAAACATTAGCAGCTCCTTCAATCAAGTCTCATGTGGCCTCAGTTGCAGCCCCTTCCTTCTCTGCCCTGGTCATCCTTCTTTGAATGTTTTCCAGCTTCTCAATATTCTTTCTACAACAGGGTGACCAGATTGAACGCAATGCTCTCTCCACATAGGTCCTGATTAGGGCAGAGAGTATAATGGGGTTTTGGTCATCTTACTTCTGGACACCACACTTATCTTAGTGTATCTTACTTCTGGCTGCCTTACTGCAGCCATACTGGGTTTGCAGTCCAACAAAATACCCAAGTCATTCTCAGTCTTATATTTGTGAAGTTGATTTTTTGAACTCATGTAAGACTATAATTTATCCTTATTAAATAACTTATTAGATATGTCCTAATTAGCTCCAGAGCAGTGGTGTCAAACATACAGAAACAGGGGTCATTACCTCGTATGGGTTACATATTGATGTCATTTTAAAACATAATGTTACCTATATTATATTGCATTTATATTTATTTTGTTAAATATTTCCCAATTCCATTTTAATTTGATTCAGGCTGCTCTTTTAGCACCTTTGCTCTAGAGCATCCAGATCTTTTTCTATCCTGACATCCAGAGTTAGCTAATCCCTTACAACTGTGTGTCATCTGCAAATTTCTGAAATTCTGTGAGTTTGTAATTTGATAAGCATGCCACCTATGTGTTTATTCAAATAGCACAGGACCAAGGACAGATCCCTAGGACAAACCATTGCAAATCTCAAACCAAGATGACATTGAGCTTTGAATGAATATTCTTTAGGATTAGCTATTAAATCAATAGTGAGTTCACCAAACTATCCTACACTCCAACCCCTAAAATCTCCACTTTTCCACAGCAATAGCATGAGAGGTATTGTCACACAGGGGCCAGGGAGAAGGACTTGCCCTGTAACTTCACCGGCTTAGGGGATTCCTGGATGAAGAAACTCCCTCTACAAATGCAAGTTGGCACCTTCTTTGAAACTTATAATTTTAGAGAGTTGCCTAGAACACTGAAAGGTTTAAGTGACTTAAAACCACAAAGCTCACATGGGTCAGAAGTGGAACTTGAACCTAGATCTTCCTGGCTTTGAGGTCAGCTATCTATCCACTATTCCCTACTGCCTTTCTGCTTTGCTGAAGTCTATAGAAACTACATATAAATGCATGCTCCTGCTTGATCTAGTAACCCTGTTAAAAAAGAAGGTGAGGTTAGTATGGCATGATTTGTCTTAATAAAACCATGATAGCTCTTTGTGATCACTGCTTTCTTTTCTAAATGTCCTCCAACTATCCCTCATGCATCCTAAAATGTTGCCAGCAAACAGGCAAGTTCACTGGTCTATAGTCTGCAGATTCCATTCTCTTTCTTGTCCCCCCCCCTTTTTTTAAAGATTGAGGCAGCATTTGCCTTTCTCTAATCCTGAGACACCTCTCATGCTCCCCATAATCTTTTAAACATCACTGACAGTGGTTAAGTAATTGCATCTATCAGTTTGTTCAGTATCCTAGGATGTGAGTCATCTGGGCCTGGTAACTTGAATTGATCCATAGAGGATGTAGGTGCTCTATTACTATTTTTTTTTTGTATTATCCTTTCCAGCCCAAAGATAATTTTTCTTGGGAAGAAAAAAAAAAAAAGAAACAAAATAAGAATTGAGCATTACTGCTTTGTCTCCATCATCTCCTCTACCATGGACAATGGTCCTTTCCATGGGAAATTAACAATCTTCTTATCCTAAGAAACTTTTTTAAGATCTTATTCATGTATTACTAGTCTCTGTGTTTCAACTGACACATTAAATACGTTGTATTGAAAGAGATCAAGTTCTTTCATCTTAGGACAAGAGGCAGGTCATTTTTTTTTCTTTTCCTCTCTGTAAAGCCATTTTTTCCCCCTTCAAAAATAAACATGATAGAAACCCAGGAGAAATTAACTCAGATTCTTTAGAAAAAAGAATGTACAAATTCTTTTAGCTAGGATAGTTCTTGCCTGAGGCATTGGAAAAATCTCGCAAGAAGTTAGGGTTACCATTTTGTCTCACATCTATTATCCTTCAAAGAACACTCTGCAAAGTAGCAACAACAAATCAATTTTTACATATAATAGTCTTAAGGGAACTCCCTAAACAAAGACCCTCTCTTCCTACTTTCCTATCCTTTTTTTCTCAGAGTTTCATAGTGTAATATGAATAAGAACAGTGAAAGAGGTTACAAGGGGATATGTGAAAAAAGAACCATCGTTTTTCCTTTAAAAGTAGAGTACATTATTAACTGAATTTATATCATTATGGGAAAAGCACTGTGGTAGCCCTAACGCCTTACAGAGTAAAAAATTCCCATTACAAAGCACCTCAACATCTGTGAAGTCCTTTCCTCACAGCAACCCCATGAGGTAGAAAGTGTAATTATTATGATTCTCATTTTAGACCTATTCTGAGAGGTTAAGTGATTTGCCCATGAGAACACAAGCTAGTCTGAGGCAGGCTTCAAAACCAAGATCTCTTGACTTGAAATCTAACACTATCCACATGAGGTATTCACTCATTCAAATATATATCGAGCATGTATTACAATCCACAGCACCTGCCAGGCTTGAGAGATATACTCCAGTCCAGAAATAGTTCGTAATCCAGTGCATTCTGCACTAACACAGTATGTATTATATTTCGGGCTACTTGTGTTTTTAGGATATGCTTAATGGAGAAAAATCCCTTCAAGTGAAATAATACTAATATTAAAACACCTTGTACCAAAAAATTTATTAACTGTCAAACTTTCATTCTGATTATTTATCATAAAACAACATAATAGAATGATCTCCTTCAATCATAAAAGAGACATATTTAGGGGTAAAGTAGAAGAAATTCAGTTTGATTTTTGAAAGTATAATGTTTAATGTGTCCTATGAAAAAATAATTATATTTAGTGATTTTAGACTTGTAATTACCTGGGATGAATAGCTAGGATGATTACAGATTTTAGTGCTGAAGTTATAACCTAGCACATAATTAGGCCTATTGGGAGTCATATTCAATATCTATATCAGTTTGTCTGCTTTTTGAAAAAGAATGTATTTAAATAGCTTGGCAGATTCTTCTTTTCTAGAGGATGCATATACATTTATGTGCTCATATTACATTACATTGAATTACTTTACTAGCATATGTTGTTAAACACAAACCAGTATGCAAAGGAATGACAGACAAATCAAGCTTGTTAGTTTAAATTTGGCTTTATATCCACAGTCATAATAACAGTTATTAAAGAACTAAATAGAAATGATTCCCCCAATATACAGCATCGGGATGCTATATTACACTTACATTTTCAAAATGCTATTCAGGTGTGTCTGACTCTTTGTGATCCCATTTGGGTTTTTTTGGGCAAAGATATTGAAGTAGTTTGCCTTTTCCTTCTCCAGCTCATTCTACAGAAAAGGAAACTGAGGCAAGCAGGGTTAAGTGATTTGCCCAGGGCTAG
The DNA here is from genome assembly GCF_900497805.2 of Vombatus ursinus. Classification (NCBI taxonomy): domain Eukaryota; kingdom Metazoa; phylum Chordata; class Mammalia; order Diprotodontia; family Vombatidae; genus Vombatus; species Vombatus ursinus. The sequence goes on from NW_020954600.1 coordinate 15,958,376, forward strand.
TAAGTATCTGAGGCTGGATTTGAATTCAAGTCTTCCTGATTCCAGGCCCAGGGTGCTCTATCCACTGCACCACCTAGCTGCCCTATTTTCAAAATGAGTTAATGGCTGTTTGCTATAGGAGGCTGATCAATTTTGTATAGAGCTCATTATTGTTTACATTACTCCTTGGTAAAGATTAGAGAAAGTAGAAACTACCACTAAGGTGAAAATATACTTCAAATAAATAATTAATGAATAAAAAAGATAAAGAGAAGAGTTCTTAACCTTCTTAAAGGGGTTTGTGGACAGATATCAGAGGATCTGTGAGGTTAGATGGAAAAAATAATATTGTATTCTTACTTTCACTAACCTCTAATAGAAATTTAGTATTTTCTTCAAGTATGAATTACAATAGATATTATTCTGAGAAGAGGTCCAGTGACTTTACCAGACTGCCAAAGAGGCCGCCCATGACACACAAAAAAGTTAAGAACTCCATGTGTTAGGAACAATTTTTTTTTGAGGGGGTATGTTTGCTCTGACTAATCTATAGAATCTAATGGCTGGACTGTAAGTGATCTGAATACCTTCATGAAGGGAGGAGGGTGGTTCATCTTATATTACATTAGTGGCAGTTCTTGAAAACCGATCCATTTGTTGAACAACTCGTGCAATCAAGAAAGTTTTCCTTTTAACACAACACTTTCATTTTGCAAGTCCTGAGTGGCTTTCATAAACTTGAAGGCTCTGAGCAAGTTACACTACTGTCTTCCCTTTTCAGGATAAATAATATTAATTCCTTTAAGTTCTTCCCAGGCCACCATCTGGGTTTTATATTTTCTGATCTTAAAGGGAATCTTTCTGTAAGGGAGAAGGTAAAGCATAAATAAAATGAAGGTATCATGGTATTCTTCCATCGCAGCATCACAGCTTATTCAAGTCTTCACTAAAGCAAATGTGAATGTTAATAAGACATAGTCAGTCACAAGTACAATTAAATATTCCTTAGGCTATTTTCTTTCACCAAAATCTAATCTTTCAGTTTGTTTACATTTGCCACCAGTTTCTCAAAATAAGGAGAATATGAATATGAATTTTAAAAAAATTTCCATTTGCCAGAGGTCCTTTCTTGCTGTTATTCATAATTTCTCTGCTGATTAAGATGCAGCAGGAAATTCTGGTAAAGCTCAATGGGCATCCTACTTGTTGTCTGATAATGTTTTGTAAATTAAAGAATTTTTTTTCATATGGATCAAATGACTTCAGAACCCCTAACACTGTAGTACAGTGTGCTATACTATAATACAAACATATTTTCTAGCAACTTCAACAGCTGAAAATATTTCCCAAAACACAAGTAGGGGGATTGTGGTATAAAAAATATGAAAATACTTTTCTCCTTTACCTCCACTCCTTTTAAAAGTGTAACCATAACTCTTTTGACACAAATAAAAGGTCCCTCCCCTAGCATATGGAGTAGCTGCTACATCCTTCCGGGGATGCTCTGTAACCATGCTCACCTCAGGCATGCCAAGGAGAAGTGAACTGTCAAAAATAATTTCAATCAGGTGGTTTGGTTAAGGCAGGTTAGTTGTACTCAATCATGATAGATAGTTTATCCCAGCCCCAAACTGCCACTTGAGAAATCTTGCACGCAAAGGACAGAAATTCAGTCATTATTAGTGTCAAGAAGGTATACTGAGACAAAATTTGGTTGGCAGCCAAGAAAAATGAATCAAGGCAGAAAGTGACCAGTTGTATGTTCAAAATTGAAATGGATAGGTATGCAAGGGTTTGAAAATACTTTAAATACCAGGAATGTCATACATTATTAATTATTCATTGATTAATATTTAAGTAGCATCTCTACAGTAATGAAATTTAAAAAGCCATTGTAAGTTATGTACAGTAATGTCAAAATTTTCAATCTTTGCCTCGAGCAATAGGGAAAGAAGCTTCTCTTTTTTTATATAGCAAAATTTCAGAAATTCCCTTTTGGAATTTTGAGTATCTTTTATCCTGTTGAATTTCACTTACTCATATTTTTACAGAGAAAATGAGTCAATACAGAAATTAAATTCTTTTTAAGTCAAATTCAGGATGTGATAAAAATCATAAGGGGGGGTTAGGAATAATAATACAAGGCATCTCACTATGAATACCTTCTAATATATTCTACTGCTCCCTCATAGCAGACACCCACCTTTATGAGTAATCAAAGGCAAGCTCTGGACCCCTTAACTCAGGCCAAAAATGGTCCAAAAGGGATATCCTCAAGTTCCCGTGCCTGAAGTGATGTGCTCTGACAAATCTCACAGTTCTCTCTCTGTGTCACTCCTAATGCACTTGTCACTCAGTATTATCCATCCTCATGAATGACAATGGAAAAGCTTATCTTCCGAACACGTTTTAAATCATCCACTCTTTACAATGGGACCATGAAATCTCTTACAAAACACAAGGCGGGAACTACTTTGACAACAAAACCCCTTCCTGGCAGCTTTATTCTTAATTCCTGTTCAAGGAATAATCTGTTTATTATAAAATCATACAGAACAATATATTAAACAGAATTTGAAACAAGAATAGCTAGTGTGATTTTCAAGCTTACGAGTATTTTTACAACATTTTTATTAGGCTTACTACAAAGAGTTGGTTCCTTTTTCCATGTGACTTAAAATAATTTTTATTTTGATTATTTATTAACTATGAGCAAATTAGCAAAATAATCATAAGTATTTTATTTCTTATAAAGTCTTTAAAATGCCATATGTGAGTCCACAGCTGACAATCAAAGAGGAATGTTCTTTAGTAACATTAAAAAAAGTTACTTTGAGTAAAAAGATACTCAAATCACTTCTGTTTGTTAATTTGGAATGCCTCAAGATTTGTGTCCCACTTCCTTTTCTGGCTCAATAAGAATCTCATCATGCCAAAACTTATTTTCACAACATAATTACATCTTAAGTTTGAATAGGATCTCAGTTCTTCTCCTGGGAGATTCCCTCAAGTCCTCCCCCCCTCCCCCGCCAGCACTGCCCCTAGTCCCACAACAAAGTTACAAAGTTGAAGCTGGCCTCTTGGAGATGCATGCAGCTAGAAACAGGGTCTACCATCTTGATTTATATAATAAAAAATGGAAACTACCAATGGAGATCTTTCTTCTGCTTTTTCTGCTCATAAGAGTAAAACCAAGGGAACAGAGGAAGGGATTGACATTCAAGTCTGACTAGTTATTCTACCTTTAATCACTTTTAGCCTTTTTTAGATTTATAATTTAAATAATCTCATAGCAACCTGTAATCTGAAGCAGAAATACAATTCAAAACCTCCAACACTACACTAAACACAGGTGAAAGTACTTTAAGGAGACCTGCTTTCATATTGCTGTCTTTGAATCTTGCTTTCAGTGTAACAAAAATATGAAATTTGGGTACTGAAATAGAAACATGCTAAGAATATATTTTCATTACAGGCTTTCTAGTCACTGCTCTATAACATTATAAATTATCACATTGTCTTGAAAAGTATTTTTTCCAAAGGATTTTAGAAGAATCCAATTGGCTTTCTCCAGTTGAGGCTGTAAATGAAAAGGATATTGATGAAACTGACGCCATAAAAAAACCATACTTCTATGATCACAGGTGGGCTAAAACCTTTCTGTACATCTAGTGCAAACCTCTCATTTTAAAGATTAGGAAAGTAAAGGCCCTGAAGAGTAGAAGTGGGGTCCCCACAGTCAGATCCCCAAACAAGTGCTTGTTCTGCAGTCAAAGAGAACTAGGAGGGTAAACCCAAGGTTAGAATCACTTTCAAACTGATTCTTAAGAAGAAGTTATACAGAAGAAAGCAACAAATAACAACTAGATTTTCTACCGAATGGGAAATAGAATTCATTCTGAACAGGAAGATTGTTGTCCTTTCATTATATACGTAGACACTGAGCAACAAAATGGAAATACATTAAACAAGTACACTAAACTTATACCAAAGTTACTTAATCCCAACATTAAAGCAAAATTTAAGTTTAATTTGCTCTAAATATATAGTCCTCTGAAGCACCAGTCTCATATGATATCTGTAAACATTCAATATTTATACTCTTTTCTCCTATCAATTTTTATAAGGAATTAAAAGTATAGCTAATACCAAGTTACAAGAATGTTATTTTTGGCTTGGTTGATAAAATGGACAAAGTGGAAAAAGTCCAAGGTCATGGGAATTCTGAAGTTTATCAAAATTCTAAAATTTCACTTTAGACTTTCTTTCTTTACTGAATTATAAATTATGCATGTAAATATTCTCTCCTATTTTAAACTGCTATCTTGACCAAAATATTTTCCTAGGAGGACTCACTGAATTGAAATCAAATGGCAACATGGAGCCTGAGGACCTGCTAGCTTTGTGTATTCAAGAAAATTGTGAGGATGAGAATGCTCTGGGCACCCCAGGGGTCTAAAGGAAGCGATATCAGTGGTTTGCGATAATATGAGGAAAAACTGAACTGCCATGGAAAAGCAACTTGACTGCTTTTTAACTGTCATCATCAGCACCCCATTTCCAGGCAGCAAAATTGTTTCTTAAACTGAGAGTCATATTTAAATGAGGAAAATTAGTAATGGAATTCATAACACTTTCAAAATATTTTAATAACATCTACAAACACACTCAAGACCTAGGAAATATAAATGAGATAAAACCAAGGCTGCATGCTGGCATTTTGTATCAATGTGGCCCTAAACACTGGAGAAGACTGGATGTATCTTCTCTCTCTTCTGTGCTTTCCTCCAATCTGTTAACTCAAAGTAAGAATTTAGATCAATTTGATAAACATTTATCAACTTGCTACTGTGTACAATGCCCATTCTCAGGTGCTGGGGATCCCAGGAAGAAAAAGACCCTGCCCCTACCCCCAAGGTAGTGGCTGTAAAGAAGTGAAATTGAGAAGATTCTAGGTCAGAATTCAATCCCTTACGGGTAACTAGGACCTGGGTTAAATAACTTCATCCTTCTGAGTTTCAGCTTTATAACCCATAAATGAGTGTGTTACAGTAGCCACCTCACAGGGTTATTGTGAAGATCAATGGATCATGTATAAAAACCACTGCAAACTTTTTAGTGTGATATAGATTACTGTTATAACCTAGAAGCAGTGGTAAGATAAGGGACGCAGACACTACAAAGTTACGCCAGGGTCCCATGGTACTGGGAGCAGACTAGGACCACAAAGTGTTCAGTACTATACTCAATATACTAAGCAATCATCGTATCCTTCAAGTTTAACTTTCATGTGTAACTGGGGTTAGGGAAAGAGCTTTCTGATGAGAGCTGCATATTCTGAAGTGGGGACCCATCTCCCTTCCCATGCTCGACGGTAGCTATAGCCTAAAACGTAGGCTGCCGGGACATGTCAATGTCAATAGGTAAATGCTGGGCCAAAGGGAGTGTCCTTGGATCTGAGCATTTGGGGTGGTTTTTGTCTGCTTGGGGGCTTTCTATATTCTTATTATTACTTCATCTGACAGATCCACCCTGGGCCCAAACTGGGCTGCTCTTCGTAGCCCTCCTTTTTTTCTGGAGTTGCATTTTAGGTCATTATTTCTAACACAGATCATGTAATTTACATTTCATTCTATTAAGACTATTCTATTCTATTTAAATCACTCCCACATTGAAATAAAATGGGACAATGCTAAAATTTGTAGTACCTCAAAAATATATCATTTTGTATTATGAAGATAAACAACGTTTTTTAATTCAAGTTATATTAGAGTCAGTCAACTAACATTTAACTGCTAGAATGTACTAAATCATATTTTTATTTTCTTTACACTACTCCCTAAAAGCAAGCCTCTGTGGAAACTCTCTTAAGTCTTTGGAAGTACACTAGAAGAACCAACTTTTTATATGGTAAGAACTTAGAGGTTAGGACTATATTTAATTTGGTGGAGACAGTGCCCAATAATGTTCAAAACCACGCGGAGTTTGGGGACCCCAAGACTCTCTGGGCTCAGGGTACTCAATGGCATTAAGTCCATATGAAGTTTTGCTAACTGTTCTAGGACACTGATGGACAATTCAGTACACTGAGAACAGCACCTATAGGAGTGGGATTGGATTCCCAAAGCCACCATTTTGGCAGTGGGTCAGTTTAGGGTTTCTTTCAACCAACAAGGAGAGAGAACACACTCCTGGAGCGATGGCCAGGACTTTTACAGCTCAGCATTTCTTTTGGAAATACTGTGAGGATGGTTGGATTGGATGCTGCTTTTAGCAGCCTCACCTAAGTATGATACTGGGGCATCATTCTCATAGGCAGGACAATAAGGTACAATGAGTTTAAAAAACAATGCAACATCATTCATTCCTCTTCTAATTAAAATATTTCAACTGAAACCTTTTGTTGAACACACTAGAGGTAGTTGGCTTTGAATACAGTGCCTTAAGCTTTTTCAATATTAGTGACTCACAGTTAACTTTAAAATACTCAGGAGTATAATCAGTTTGTATGTGTGTATTTGTTTCATTATTTCATCGTTCAAATCACTCTGACTTGGAAAGTGAAAATCACAAATGGGATAGTGGTAAAATGGCTTTTATTATGAAACATTTAATAGGAAATAGAATTTACATAGATTTTAAAATCAATGATTCCTCCTGCCAAAATTAACTATTTTGGCACTTAAGAGGTATGAAAAAAGCAATTTATTTTAGCATCAGTGGTATACTTGTTCTGAAGTCTTGATTTATTAAAAACCAGATACTTGAACAAGTGTTCAATATAAAATATGTTGCTTATTTCATATAGGACACCATCATATTGACAATTAATTGTGGATTGAGGAGGGCTGGATAGATGATCTATAAAATCTCTTATGAGCTATGATATTTGACATATGATAATTAGTTTTATTCGTAACTTAAGCTTTTTATCCTTATGTTAAAAAAATTTTGAACTTTGGAATACAAAAATGGAGTATATGATTATCATGAACCATTAAGAAGAAAAATTATGGTGTTAACATTAAAGGAAATTTGACCAGCATAAGCGTTCCACGTTTCTTGCATCTATTAAAGCTTTCCAGGTTTGCTTTTTTTTACTATTACCGAAGATAAATATAAATATATATATACATATATATACACATATAAATACAGATTAAATAGATTAAACTTTGCTCATGATTACATATGAATAAAAAAATAAAGTTTCTCTGAATGCAAGGATTATATGTTTTAAACAGTTCCTTTATTTAATGATCTACATTAAGTATATAACACCACTGCATTTGGCTCTTCTCCACATTTGGACAATTCGTTTATTAAAATATTAATACACTAGTGCTGTGCTACCCTTGCTTTTTGCCTCCTGAATACAAGCTAAGCTGACCTATTTATTTACTGCCTCCACAAGGGCAATCCATTTTGTGCTGTAACACTGACCCTTAACACAGATCTTGTAAATGAATAGTCCATTACAATATGGACAAGTGACCTTTAATTGCACCAGGGTGGCTTTGTTACATGCTTTTTCAAAGCCATGCCATAGCTACAGTATTGAAATTTAAAATATTTCTCAGGATCATATACTCATACAAATGACAAAATTAAAAGTGTCATTAGTAAAATATATAAATGCAAAGTGCTGAGGTATTTAATGAAATGCAAACTGCAGCAATTCTTCTAAATACTACAACCCAGAAAGGTAAACCTTTAGTCTACTTTCATTTACATAAAGTCATGAATATTTAGAAACCTGGTATGTTGTTCTCTGAAGTTTTTCTGAATATAAATGAGACTTAAAACATTTTCTGAATCAATAATGTAACATTTCATGTAATATTTGATGAAAAACAATGAACACTTATGAAAAATAAATTTCCTACTCATTTCATTCTTGGTGGCAGTTGAAGATATATCTGACAGTGTTTACATTCTGGGAGTATACTTTTTCCTTTAATCTTGGGATGGTTGTATGGCACAAACATTTTTTACTTTCAAATGGGTGTTAAAAGTTTGTTTCATACAGAAAAAATAAAGTACTGCGTAACAGTATTACAAGCATTATTTTATCTGAGCAAAAAGATTTTAAGATAACTCAAAATTTAAGGCAAAATTTCAATTTGTTTCTTCAAAAATTTCTGAAAGAACATAATAAACTTTTGCCAGGCAGTCTTTGATGATACCAAAATAAAACACTCAATTTTATCTCTCCCTGTTCATATTTTGTGCCTGATTTCTGGAAGGCTCATGCCAAAATGATTTAGTTTGATTTTATTTAACAATGGTAGGCTAGCCTGACAGCCCCTGACAAAACAATTCAGTGAATTACACCATACTAGATAAAAAAGAACCTAAACTGGCTACTACATCAAATGTAGCTTGGAGCAAAGAGTTATGATCAAAGCAATTTTGCAAAGAATTTTATATTTACCCTAAAATTTTCCATTAGAGCAAGTACTGCTGCAATAGTGTAGTGGCTAGGTCCAGTCATTCTGGAAAGCAATTTGAAACTGTGCCCAAAAAGTGACTAAACTGTGCATACCCTTTGACCCAGCTAAACCACTACTAAGACTATACCTCAAAGAGATCAAAGAAAGAGGAAAAGAATCTTTCTGTACAAAAATATCCATAGCTGTTTTTTTTGCAGCAGCCCCAAACTGGAAACTAAGGAGTTATCTTCCTACTGGAGAATGGCTAAGGCTAAGCAAATCATTGTACATGAATGTAATGAAATACCGAGAAATGATGAAATGGAAAGTTACAGAGGAAACTGGAAAGACCTCTATGAACTGATGAAGAGTGAAGTGAGCAGAAATAGGAGAACAATTTATCTGATGGCAACAATATAGAGAAAATCAACTTTGAAAGACTTTAGGACTCTGATCAATAGAATGACAAACCACTAAACCAGAAGACTGAAGATGAAACATGCCACTCAACTCTAATCTGAGTGGTGATGAACTTAAACGCAGAGAGACAAATTTTGGGACACGGCCAATGTGGGAATTTGTTTTGTTGAACTATGTATGCATGTTTATGATGAGGGTTTTGTTTTTCATTGTTTTTTGTTCAATGGCGGCGTAGGGGAGAGGAAGGGAAGCAGTGAGAGGGATAGATTATAAATGCATGTAAAAATGAATGAATAAATTAAAAGAGTTTAGCTGCTAAAGTCGACGTTACTGCATCTTGGTTTCTTCTAAACAACATAATCTCAATTCTTCCCAATGTCGACATTAGGCAATGCCCAAAAGACTTTTAAAGTAAATGTAATAAAGAATTTATCTATTATTAGGCCTTGAGTAAAACTACATACACAGAGATATGTGGGTATCTCACTATCTCACTATATTAACATTAAAAAGTACAGGAAACTATCACAGATACTATACTCAGAACACACTGCTTTCCAATCAATTACTGTAGTCTAAATATTTTTAAAAACCAACAATTTGCATTTAATTTCCTATCTCTTAAGGAATAATCAATTTCCCTGATACACCAGAACATAAAAATTTCCACTAACACTGCATTAAGAATGAAGATGTTAGGCCATTGCAGAAAGACATATGGTTTAAATCTTAATCTTAAAAACACTACCCAATTAAGTCTATAACAAACGATACTGATTATTTAAAAGAGGAAAATGTTGTGACTTTCAAAATACGTGAATTGCAGGTGGCACCTAAAATCTACAATGAACAAGAGGTAACAAAATTGGAAAGACAGAAAATGAAATTTGTGGAAAACCTGTTATTTGGTAAGCTGAATATCTTTCACTTACTTCACAGAGTTATTGTAAGGCTAAAATGAAATAATAATAAGGTGCTCTGAAAAATGTACAGCGCAATACCTATATAAGGAATGACTGTACATAAGCTAAACCCGGTGATGTAAATAGCAGGTTAAAAACATCTGCAAAAAGAGATAGGCTGAATGACAATAATGCAATCAATTTTTATGTTTCGTCTAAGGAAGAAATGAATTCTATTCTAAATGCAACAACTATATTTATAAACAAAATTGGTAAAAATTTGTAAAACACATCAGTGCTGCTGACTGATCAAGGGAAGCAGGATTTCATGTCCCAGACAAGAACTGAAGCTTTTGAACTCCCATCCTCCTCCTTTAGTCGGCTGAATCCTGTCTACAGCGCAGTGTGGTTTCCACTGGATCAAAGTATTATAATTCGTGATCTATAGTTCTTTTAATTAGATAAAAGGATCACAGATCTATGGCTCAAAGGACTTTGGAAATAAACAAGACCACCTTCATCTTACTGATAGGGAAACTGAGGCCCTGGAAGGCTATGTAATTTGCCTAAGATTCCACAGTCATGAAAAGTAGATCTCTGGGATCTGAACCTAGGTCCTTTGATTTCTAATCCAGTGTTCCTAACTGAATAAAGGATAAACAATGACTGAATGCATAAAAATTTCTTCTATAATGTACTTTATTAGTAGAGACTGTAAACTTGGAGGGACTTTTAACATTAATGCTGCAACATAATTCCAAATCTTTCCATAATTTGTCATCTAATTCCTCACAGAAGATATTGTGAATAGGCCTGGAGGATTACAAATTGGAGTTTAGAAATACAAAGCTTCTGACTTTTGGTGGTATGCAACATTTTCCAACATAAATGATAGCAAGGATCAGCAACTTCTTTAATTTTGGATGCTACCAGCGTGGCCAAGCCACATCTACATGGTACCATGAGGCCCTGTTAATGTGCACATTTCAGTGCCTGGCACTGTGGGTAACACAGAAAGGCAAAGTCAGCTGTGTCTCCATAGGGAGACAAAGTGTATTCAACAACTCTCCAATCTGTCCTATTCAAGGCATCCTACTCCATTTTTATGCTTTTGGCAGGACCATCGCTTTAGAACTAGAAAGGACCACAGAGGTCCAGTCTCCTCATTTCACAGGTGAGGAAATCAAGGGTCAGCAAAGCTAAATGGCTAACCCAAGGACACAGAGTTAGCAAATGGCAGATCCAGATCTCCGATGTCCTCCATCAGTGATCTAAATGGACAGCCTTATCCACTCTGGTTGGGTGGGTTGTGTCAGGGGAAGCTCCAGCAGCTAAATGGCTGAGGTATTTCCACAAAGGCTGGATCATTATGTCTTTGACTCATTACCACCACCACCGTCTCCTGGGATCACAGGCAAGACAGCTATGTATTTCCCAGGTACATTCAGACAATGAGGGGAAGGGCCTGAAGTAGGTTCTTTTCTGTTTTGCATTTTCTTTGGATCCTGGTCTCAAAAGGGAGAGGGAGAGGCTCCATGGCACTATACTGGGCTATGAGCACTCTTTTGGGGAAATCCCTTGGCATCCACAGATTCCTCTGCTTTCTACAAGTTCCTCACCACAAAAATATAGTTTTCTTTTACTAGCTGATTAAAAAAAATTGTGAAATAGCCAGTACTCCCATTTTTGAAGGTTTTAATGTCTAATTGATGTACTATGTAAATTCTCTGAAAACGATGCAACATACAGCTAGCATTTCTATGGAATGGCACTCCAAGTTAATTTGCAAAAAAATCACAATCTGTTTGAAAATCACTCAATTAAAATAACTGTAATGGACATTTTTACAGCAATTTAAGATTTCCAAACTGCTCTACATACATTTAAGAATTTGATCCTTATAACAACCCATGATTTAAGTACTACTGGTATCATTATCTGTTTTGCAGATGAAGAAACTAAGGCTCAGAGAAAGTAAGTGACTTGTCTCTGGTCACACAGCCTAAGTGCCAAATGCAGGGCTTGAATCCAAGACTGCTGATTCAAGCCTAGTCTTTGTTCTACAACGCGCCACTCACATGTAAAAAAACAATTTAATGATATTATAATACATATTTCTTGGGTTTAGATTTCTCTGACTTTCCTAGTCATAAGTTTAATAATTCTACATGGTTATTAACATACACACATAAAACATAGTTGACCAAACATAAATTTATTTTAACTATCTTGTCAAACTCAGTAATGACGTCCTGGCAGAAAAACTCCGAGGAAGCATGTGAAACGAGTACAAAAGTAAACAGGCCTTAAGCTGCCGAAGGGAAAGTCAGCAAGATGGCAGCTTCAATCACTTGGAATAATACTAAAGCTGCCCCAGGCTCTTCTCAGAATGGAAACATGTCACTATTAGTGCAATAATTCAACAAATCAGAATGCAAAGAAAGGAACACTTATGTAATCACATCAGCGGAACAGCACTTTACTCAACATTTAAGTGGAAAATAATTATGAGGAAATTTCCTTTATCTAAAAAATTGTAAGTGGACATAAATAACTTAGGAAAAAAATTGTTTTTCCCTCAATGAGGCAAAAGATTTTAAAAGCTTACCTTTTAGAGACAATTTCCCTTCATATTCCCCTTATGGAATTATTACAATAATGACAAATCAATTTTTACAGGGAGGTGGCAAGCTGAAAAATTGGGACTCAGGATTCCAGTGAAAAAAGAAAGCATTCATTATTATCCTTTTTAAAGAACCGATATCATAATCTATTTAGGTGTTTTACTAGGAGAAACAGGTTGTCATAACATTTAAATACGAAGTAAAAATATTTCAAATATTTGGGTAACTTCCCTAATCAGTAAACTTTCAGTGTGTGTCTAGTCATATAGCCATCTTCTAGTCAATCATCAGAAAATCAAAGGCAAATTGGCATGACTCAACCCAAACTTTAATACCGCATGATTGTGTCGTGTAAGCTTGTTTTGGTGGAGAGCTAGCTGCTGTGGTTTTAGCAGGGAGATTAACAACCGGACCTAAGCTGGCCTCCAAACCTTGTCCTGCTGATGCCTCAAGCTCTTTGAAGTCTGACCATCATACCTGGCAAAACATCAGTGGGAACTAGGATGGTGTCAGATCTAATCAAGTTGCCTGCCTCAGCATAGCTAACTACGGGGTACACTAATTGGCCCAATTGCGGATTATACCTTTTGCTACAGATTCAAGACAATAATTTAGTCAAATGATGGTTTTTATCTCTTCTAATTAAGATTCCAAAGTAGAAAGAAATAGGATTAGACAGGTCAACTTCAAAATTGTGTCCCCCTAAGGTGGTATGCACTTTTGATAGTTCTATTATGATGTGTGAAATATACACATTCTATTATTAACCTTAGTACTAGGAATTCTGGGAAGATTATGCACCACTACTGTACCTATATCACCAATATGTGTTATCTTTTATACATTAACCTAATTTATTGAGAATAAGTGTTGCAAGTGGCAACAGAATAAGAATAAGTGATATATTAAAATACAAAAATGTAGAAAAATTTGAGATTATTATCATCACTCAATAACTTTGACTTTGGTTGACTTCTGACAAAAATAGTGTACAAGTTGTATTTCTTTAACTTTAACAACTAAAGTGACTTAGATTAACAATTAATATACCATCTAGAGCCTAGCAGAGTGCCTAGCACATAACAGAAATACCTATTAAATTCTTGTTGCTCAATCATCTCAAAAGTGTATTAACCTTTGATTTCTACTACCATGTATTAAATCCATTCCCCTGGGGATGAGTGACCCATCAGACTATCTGCTCTTCCTCACCCTATGCCAACTTTTTTGTAAACATACCCACAAACCAGTCATTCTCTATCTTCTTTCCATTTGGGTTTAAAACATGCTACAGAGTTAGAAAAGCTGGTTCATGGACCACAGAAAGGATATCTGAACCACATTGAAATGTTCTAATGTGTTATTACTCTATTGGTCTTCGAGAGAATATCAAAAGGTGAGTATTTCATCAACTAAAATTACTGAATATGAATAGGCTGTATTACACCATTATGACAATGATGATTTATTTTACCGCTTACATTAATATCAGTCAATCAGAACAAGCATTTTATTGAAATACTTAACCCAGGAACCACGCTAAGCACTGGGGATACAAAGAAAAACAATAATATGCTTTCTGCCCTCGAGGAGTTCATATTCTAATGGGGAAAGCATGTAAATAACTACGCACACATAGACTATAGACAATATAAACGGAAGGTGATCCCAAAGAGAAGGCACTAATGGTGGTGGTGGGGCTAGGGACAGGGCAGGGAGGGGTGGACAGGACAAAGAAAGATCTTCAGGATCATTTCTATTATGTAGGGACATTATAAAAACTGTTGTTGTTTTGGTTGTGTCCAACTCTTCGTGACCATAGACCATTGCACAAACCAATAACGTCTATGCGGTTTTCTTGGTGAGGATACTGGAGTAGTTTGCCATTTCTTTCTCCAGTGGATTATGGCAAACAGAGATTAAGACTTGCCCAGGGTCACACTGTTAGTAAGTGTCTGAGGCCATGTTTGAACTCAGATCTTCCTGACTCCCGGTCCAGCGCTCTATCCACTGCGCCACCTAGCTGCCTCTATTATAACAACAGTAGTTTAATAACTATTTGTTAACTGATGTAAAGTTAGGATAGAATCTCTCTTTTATGGCATATGTATATCAAGGGAGGCTTTCTCAGCTGCTGTCAATTTATGATTAAGCAACCTCTGAAGCTGAGATAAGGTTTAATTCAGATATTCTTAGAACTCTCCTCGTGCTTTGCTTAAGCCAACAGACCCATATATTTATACCTTAAATAAGTTAATATTCTCATCTTTGGTTTAAAATCACATGGCAATGTCATATATACATACACACACACACACACACACACACACAGACAGACATACACAGAGTGTCATTTACTTTTCTATACACAATATAAAGTTAGAATCTCAGAATGATGGTGGGCATCTCTGCCTTTAGCTAGTCCGGCACTCAGACAATCAGCCTGTGAACACCAGGAGAGAAGGAACTTTCTGCTTTTCTTTGTATCCTTAGTACAGTGCCTGTCACATGGTAGCTACTTAATAAAAGTTTGCAGGTTCGTTAACAACACAAATCTGACTTCTTGCTGCACTTGCCCTGGTAGAACCTAATGGAATTGGAACTCCATGCCACGAGGCTTTGTAGTAATACTTTAGTGGAAATGTGTCAATTTTAAACTATTACAGTTATCCCTTCCACATTGTGGGGGTTTAGGGGCAAGGTGTCCTCATGATCTGGAAAATCCTTGTAAAATTTTCTGGCCCTCTCTTTGTACCAGAGATAAAGTTTGAATTATTATGGTAGTAAAGGATAAAATATGTTGCTATTATATAATACTATACATATATTTTATGCAATTCTGAGTTTCTAAACTTTTCCCGTGTTGTCTGCTGGCCTTTGCCTGTCATCTGCAGCTTCTGCAAAACTCCCAAACTTCCATTTAATTTCTTATGCTGACCTGTGATATATCAAAACCCTGATGGGAAAACCATGATGGGGAAAACCATGATGTGGAAGGGATAACTGCAGAACGTGTTAAGCTGGGATCTTGAAAATGATAATGATAGCAGGTAGGAATAATGCCTGGTTGAATGACATTTGCAAATGAAAACCCAGAAACAGTCCAAAATTGACTAAGTAGAGAGCTAAATTGTCTTTTAAAATCACATTTCATTTTCTTTTAGGAACAACAATATTATCTTACATTTTTATAGCACTTTAAGGTTTCTACAGCCTTTTCCTCATAGTCACAATGGGTTCACAGTAATTGTTAAAGTAGAGAATCCTAAGCAAATACAGATTTATGAACATTTAAATAAAACTATTTCCTCAGGATCAATCATCATAGACGGTAAAGCAAAAGGCCTCAGTCTTGGGTTGTATGGCTTGTGACATTTTTCGTAGTTCATCTAAGTATTCACAGCTCCTTGGTATTATTAGGAACATAAATTATCATCACTCTAGAGAGTGCTGGTTGACACAATGCTGGAGAATAGAGTGTATTACATTCCAACAGATTCTTCAACTTAAGCTTGAGAGAACACTGGACCATATCTTCCTAGACCAAACAAGAAAAAAAGGCTCCCCTCCACCTGCTTCAGATTACCCAGGAAACCACCTCAAAGTCAGGTTTTAGCTGTTCCTTGGTAGCCCCAACACACAGCCCTCAGGCACAAAGTAAGTACTTAAGAAATGCCAAGTTCTTCAAGTGACTGCTGCCAAAATATGTGTTCAGTGAACACTGACTAGGCATCTGTGCAAGGCATTAGGTTGGAAGACACAGGACAGAATGGCAGAGGTTCTGCCCTCCAGAAGCTTACATTCTAATGAAAGGAAAGACCTGATAAAAATCAGTCTCCCACAAAGGAGAGTGAGATGACCGCATGATTTTTTCATGTTTTTTTACATACATAAGGACAAACAGGTAAAGGCTGATGTAGGGATTCAAAAAAAGGAGAAAAAGATGTTCAAAAGACTCTTAGGCTGGGGGATTTCCTGGCTCATTTCCCCCGTTCCCCAATTCTGTCCTCTAAGGGATACTGGGGATGAGGTTCTGTCCTAGCCCAGGAGCCCTATGCAACAACTGTCTCTATGGAGAGAAGAAAGATCTTTCTCCTTGGAGCCAATGTTCCATTTAGAAGGAGCATCAGGCTCATTACTGAATATTACAGCTTAAACTAAAGAAGACTTCAGAGGTCATGGCAGGGCTTGCTTCTTTAGAAAGCAAGCTCAGGAATTAAAAGGGATTTATACTTGATCCACATTAAAAAAAAATGTGCCACTTGTTAAATTATTTTTTCAATATAATAATCCCTGAGAAATGTACTTTCAAACCATAACCAATTCTATCTCAGTTTTAAAAATATGAGTTCAACAAAGATTTTGGTGTCATCCTTCCAGATGTATACGTTATACTATACGACTTCGACATGATATTGAGGACACAATCTAATCTTAGGTGTATTGCATGATTTATTGACACCACTCTATTGGATTAGTTACCAATTAATGTGAATATTTTTATTTCATGGCCGCACTGAAAATGGTAGTGCAGATAAACAAATTGCTTGGGGTGTACTTCATGCACAACTTTGTATGGCTACAAACTATAAAAAGGCCCTGATTTGACCGTTAGACAGAAATGTGCTAAATATGCCATTTTGATGGGTCCTGCATAACTTTTGCCTTCGCAATTTCAAAAGGCTCTTCGTTTGTTTGTTTACCTCCTTTCAAAATACCACTTCTTCGCCCTGGCAAAATCCATTACAGGTAGAATGACAACAGCCTGGATTCATCTTCAGCTCCCATTGCAGAAAATTTATTTCCTCCAAGAGCTGAACTTACTCAAATGAAGACCCATCTGAAATATGTTGGTTGACATCATCTCAGTGTTTAATCTATCTATTTCCAGAACAATAGCTTTCTTCCTTTCTTTCAAAGAGTTCAGAACACCCCTGATACATATTGTTCTGTCCCTGGGCCACTAAAGTACTTTGAAAGGGGGCCTTCTGGCTAGGTTTTTATAGCAACAGGAAGTGGCAACCTTAGATCTGGCTGTCAAAAAAATCATCTTGTGAGGTTGGGATCATGCTAAGAAAAAAAAATCAATCTTATTAAATATAAATTTAATTTAAAAGAAAATTATGAGGCCTACTTTTCTATGCTAGAATAAAATTATAATTTCATCCTCCTAAAACTTGCATAAACATTTTGGTACAAATCTTAGAAGTATCAGAAGTGAAACAATGCCTGAACAATTATAGTGTTGGGTTCTATTTCAAGAGTCTCTTGAGAAGTGAAACAAATTAGTAAAGGAATCACTATTTCTACGGTCTCCTTCATTTGGCTTTAAGTGGTTTTTGAAGGGAATATCCTCAGACGAGAAACTTCTAGCACTCATGCAGAGATGACCTGCTTAAAGAATCGGCTGCCTGATTAACTATTAACTGCTCTCAATAGGATTAGATAATTAAGGACATTGATGACCATTAATTAGGAGGAGGGCACCTTAATTTGTCACTTGATAGGGCCCTTACAATGATTTATAGGTTAGTGCTACTTGCAAATGCGAAGGGAAAGAGAAAAAGAGAGAGCACCATTAAGTTACCTTATCAAGTGGCCAGCTAAAGAGGCCAGAGGGTCACAGAAGGGCCAAAGTGGTCACTTAAGGGTGAAGTCCCAAACACCAAAGCAGTGCCAAGCCACATTGACCATCATTTGGTGATGAAGTAAAAAATATGCTAATTTATTGGTGGCAATTCTCCCTTTTTATGGTTTCAAGCAGTTAAGACAAGTGGCCTGCTTAAAAGCTTTTCATTTGAAAAGAGATTAAACAAAATGGTTTGTCAGGGCTGCCTGGCTGTTTTATGTCTTTGTTAAAAAAAAGGAAAAAAAAAATAGCACCCAGTATACCGATAACTGTCACATCACACACACCATGCTGTCTGGCTGGTCTCTCAAGCCTTTATTTCATGGGTAAATATAGCTTAATAGTTCTATATTCCACTGCTCTTTGCCAGATAAGGCTGAAATAAATCTTTTATATTACTGCCTTCTGTCAGTACTTGCTTACATAAAAATCACGGTGAAAAAAGTTAAAATTTAGAAATTTACTTAAGGATATTGGTGTAAATGATACTGCATTTAAAATGACACATAAGAGCTAAAGGTGACTTCAGTAACAGGGAAGAAAAACGGTTTCCAAATGCTGATCTCGACTCCTCCCTGAGCCCTGCAGCCCGGGAGGTGCATCTTTCACAAATGAAAATCTCCCTATAAGGGCAACAGCAAAGAGCTACTTTCCCACCCACAAGCAATCATTCATGTTTAATTAAAATTTCTCCGGATATCTTTGGAAGTAAGCAGGTTATATTTATTACCAAAGTTTACAGGGTTGTTTTCTTTTTTTTACATATTTAAAACCAAAAATTAATTGTCTGATTTTGTATAGTAAAATCATGAACATTTTTACAGAGCAAAAATAAGACAAAAACTCTATCAAAAGGGTTCAGAAATCATCCCCCCAAACAAAAGAGAGAAATATGCAAAGTATTCCCTACAATTACGCATAAAGATCAGAGACCCTACTTCCTTTCAGAATACACAGAAGCAGAGGGGCTTCTGTCTCTTACCTCAATGGTGAAGACTTTCCTTTGGAGTTTGAAAGCAAGGTCCTTCGTGTCGGACACATCGCCAATCAGGCTATTGAGCCGGGGGATCTGGTGTATGTGAATCAAACCTTGCAGAAAGGAAATTAAAAGAAAAAAATTGAGAAAACGCTGTCATCAGATGCATAAATTAGAGAGTCTGACAGCAGAATTCTGTATATTTACACACGCATCCTCCCCTTTTTAAACTGGAGCTTACTACCAGGAGCAATGAAGCAAACGGTGCGATTATACTCAAGTAATCAAGCAGAATAAGATAAACAGAAATCCTTGTGCGAGGAAAACTAATTGCACTTTGGTACAGAAGTACAGATGTAAAGAGGGATCTTAATACTTGTCAAAACTACAGCCGGTTTGTGTGTGATTTCCGCTTGTATTTACAGTAAGCAAACACGGCTATCACCTTGCCTGCTGCCCACTGCACCACTGAGTGATCTTTATTTTATTAAATGCACCAGTAAGCAGCCGGCAAAACAAGGCTTGGGGGTGACTGATAACTGGGGAAGTGCTAATGAAAAGTATTTCATCGTGCACCTTATTAATGACTTGACCAAACCGGGGTAGGAAATGACATTTCAGAGCACATTCGAGGCTGGAGCATGAACCCCGATGCCATCCCAAGCCCCACGTCTCTGCGGCACATCAGACCTCTCTGGAGCTGCGAGGCGCTTTATAGCAGCATTGGGCAGACGGTGAGCTCTGCCCTCTCTTGTCAACGGAAACTCAAGCTGATTTTTTCTGACAAGGACATTGGAGGGTTTCAGTGCAGCTTAATGTAGTTTCTGAACAACCCTTCAAGGGTCATTTTCCACAGATGAAAACTAGGAATGTTCTTTACTAACTTTTCTCTGCCTTAGCTTCTTCCCTATTTAGTAGTTTTCATTGCAAGGCATCTGCATTCTAAGCAAGGGAGAAGCAAATTCCAAACTGCAGTATATTAGAAAAGAAATTTGATGACAGAACACTTGCTATGAAACACACACACACACACACACACACACACACACACACACACACACACACACACACACAC
>NW_020954600.1:15978422-16195719 GCF_900497805.2 Vombatus ursinus
CACACACACACACACACACACACACACACACACACACACACACACACGAAAAGCCGTGTTTAGCCATTTCAGATTGTTTGGGGACTTAGGAGGGGGAATGTGCTGTATAGTGTACTTTACTAACTTCCAACTGCACTATATCCATCTATGGAAAAATATTCTCAAACACAATAAATGGCTTTCGGGGGGGAGGGGAAAGAGAGGGAACTTCTTATTTGGAAAAAATATATATATATCTATCACCTAGCTTAGAGGTAAGATTCAGGTAGACAGCCCTTAGGTCTGAAACTAAAAAGTACAGTTGGCACCGTCTCAGACTTACTTCAATAAGCAAATTTATTGGAATAAAACTGCCTGGTCGTCGTCCTTTTATTTGACTGTTACTTATTTTGACCTCTGGCCCTTTTCCTACAGAGCTATTTGGCCAGCTAGTACATCTGAGTTTCTCGCAGAGTGAAATGAATAACTTCAGCTGAAAACTTTGAGCAACAGAGCCCGGCCTAATCCTCAGCTCTGAGTGCCCAATATGCAGCAAAGAGCAGACCCTATTCACTGTGAACACAATTTTAATTATAAGAATCTGGGAGACTTCTTAAATACCAAAATGGCATCATTATCACTCAGTCCTTAAGGCTTATAATAGTTAAATTCTAATGGATGGACAAAAAAAACAAAACAGCAACAAAATTCCAACAACATTTGACATGGATGTTTTCAAAGAACATGAAAAAAAAATCCCTTGTGTTTAAAAAAAAAAGATCTTGCAGAAAACAACCTCAAAATCCTCCTCTCATAAGAATGATTAGTTCTAAGGATAAATCCACAGCATGTCAGCATGGACACGTCACACAGGAAGCTCTGACACAAGCAGGTGATCTCTGGATCTCTGGCAAGTCATCTCTGGAGCAGGTTTTGTCCCAAGCTCATTTCTTCAAGTAGTGATTGGAAGGACAGGATAAACTGATGGTCGGGTATGGACACTGACTTTAGCAAGTACAGATGGAATTTGTTGTGTTCAGTGTCCTTATTATCTCCACCCAAACGCCAGGGTGAGTGGGAAACAGGGCCACTGTCTGGAAGGCTTCTAGCCGGCTTCCTTCCAATGAGCTGCAGTCAGCCGCTGAGCAGGAGGTTTCCATGGGATCACGGCGCTGACTGCCACAATCATCACATCAGTAATTTATGCAAACTCAGGGCACCATTCTGGATTAGCTTAAAAACCGTCTGCTATTCAGTTTTCTGTATCCATTTTAGATCGGAGCCACACAGATCTTCTAGTCTTTTGGCAGCTCTACTATAAGAATCTTTTTGCTTTTCAAACTTTTGAAAATTTGGTTACCAAATGACTAACTACAAGCATAGCAACAAATCAGTTAAAACTGAGAAACTAATCTGCTGTTGCTCGAGTAGGCCAAAGTTATTTTGAATTTATTTAACAAAAGAGATGATTTGTGACAAATAACCTTTTTGCAAGTGAAAAGAAAAACTACCAGCATAAGCAAGTTTTGTACGTAGTAAATTTTAAATAATATAAACATGTGCACATTTATTCAGTTAAGCATACATGTTATTACTTCAGTTTGAAACCTAGCAGATGAAAACTATCGATTTCACTGCAATTTTAGCTCCCAGTTCAAATTATTGCCCAATCTCCTCTCCATGTGAATTCCCCAGAGCCTGCCTGTTAAGATGTACATCTGACTGAGCCATGCCTTAGTAATAGGGCTTGACAACATGCAAGGAGTGGCCATGCTTCTTCTGCAGCCTTAATGCACTTTGCCGAAAAAATAGCCTAACTCAGGACTAGTTACAAAGGAGGTACCAGTTAAGAAGTAGATTTGAAATGAAGTCAAATGCCGGTAAATTACAGATATTACAATTGGACAAGATATTTCCAAGTACTAAAAAATGGTACTTACCATGGAAATCCTTATATAGAGAACTGGCTTCTCTCTCAGAACCGAGAAATGATTCAAGACCAACTACTGTATCCGACAAGTTTCTAACTCGTGCAGTAATTGCTTTATTCTGTAAAACATGGAAAAATACTAATTTTTAAAATTTTACAAATATAAGCAACATTCATACAATACGATTTTATTTATTATTGATAGACTGAAGTAAAATAGGAAAAAAATGGAGAAATAAAGTAGAATGCTTCAGAGAGCTGTCACTACGCGAAGCGATGCCTGAGTCAACGTGCACGCAAGACCGTTTGCAGGGGCCAGGGCTGGTCTCAGCAGTGAACAGGAGCTGGTTTTCTGCTGTCTTTAGGTCAAGTCTGTGCTCATCAATAGAGCTTCTTGATTCCCAGGCAGCTTCACCCACTGCCTCTTGTGGGCTTGGCAGACAACAGGAATCAAGGGAGTAGCAGGGAATACTATTCAGGATCAGCAGAGGTCTCCTTGCCGCCTGTCAGCTGGGATGGGCTCCTAGGCCTGCAACAGCTGAGGTCTTGCTATGGAATAGAAGAAACCCTAAAGGATTCAGCTAAGAGGCTGCAGGTCTTGTTGGGTTATTGAGTCTCCTGCCCTGTCTCCAAATGCTGCCCCTTGGTAATTGGGTCAAGAACAAAGGCACAGTAAAGAATGCAAGCAACCAACATAGGACCAACAAACAGTCCATGGTTTGTTCCTCTTGAGGCAACACCAGCTGCACGAAAATACTGCATTATCATCAATGCTAATAATAAATCCTGTTACTACAACATTGAATTGTGTCATAAATAACTGGAAGGTAAATTCTCAGAGTATATCCATCTGCAGAGCAGCAATGGCTCTGAAAATACTCAGAATTCTATGTCTATCTGAATGTAGGTATCAGCCTTGGAAAGCCTTGACAACTCACTCAACTAAATAACATAAAGACTGAGTATGACTTTTAGATTTTGACAGCGATGAGACCAGACAAATGTTATGTATGAGAATGTCTTAGACATGCTTATTCTGAAAAGTTTGCTCTAAGTTGAGGATATTTTTACTCATTTAATTTGATTTTAAGATTTTATGAAGTCCCCATTTCAAACACTGGTCCAAAATGTCTTCTCCTCTTCTTTGCATCTTAGACACTTTGCATCTTAGTGCTTGGTACATAGTAGATACTTAATAAACGCTGGTTGACTAATTAGTTAGGATTAGACTAATAGTTTAAAAATTATCATTGAATAAAGAAATATAAATTCAAATAGTTAAGAAAATTTAGCAAATCCTCTACTTGTGTCCATAGATGAGGAAGGACCAATGATGGTCAAGGCATTATGCTGAAATTACTTGCCTACCTACACTACATGTGGCTTAAGGGATTTTCCATAAGTTGGAAGGCACATTTGTCTTTTTTAAAAAAATCCAGCAAAACTAATTAAAATTAAAAAAAAAAAACCCAAACATGAGGAACAAGCAAAAGTAATAGCACAACTTAGACTTGGGAATACGTATTTGTATGTATATGTGTCCACATCTTCTTTAGTAAAGAAAACTTTAGAGTTTTCTATGTAACGGTGAGAAAAGAACTGAGATTGATTACTTATTTTCATCCATTTCCTATTGAAGATAATCCTACTCCAGAATAACAGTGTCTTCATACACTAAATACACATCCTTTTCAGCATTTCTTTAGCCAAAGACCACTATATCAAACTCATCCAGGTTGGGTTTCAGCCAGTTATTCTTCACCCAAACAAAAATGTCTGCCAGACATTCCAACAGCTGGGAGACAGTTCACAGTGAGTCAACTTGAAAATGATTCATTGTGCTTAGTATTGAACAATGTTGGGGTGGGGGTGGGTCAGTATTGGAGGGTGAGAACGAGTGGGAGATAAGGAAAGACAACCAGCAGGCGCTCATCACTTCTTCAGCCCTCATTTTTGGGATAAGCTCAAGTAGGATGAGTTCCACTGTCATGGACTGCAGATGAACATTTGTTAATGTCCTGACAAATTTCCTAATCAAAAATGTCAGCTTTACTGTTGTCTATCTAGAAATAAGTAGGCCTAAGTTTAGGAACTAGATATTGGAAACTGTAGGGATGAAAGAAATAGTTTAGCAGGACTCTAACTGGCATTTTAGTCACCTAAGTCATCTTTTCCAATGACTCTAAAAAGGCATTACAGAGGGTATGTAGATATGTGATTGTTATGAAATCTCTGCATATTTTAAAAATTAGGATTTTTTCCTCCATCTCATCAGGAGGATTCAGACTGGTTCATCTACTCTCTATTTAGCTAAAGAGGGTCTCTCTCTCTCTCTCTTTCTCTCTCTCTGTTACATCTTACTTTTTCACCAATTACTTCCATAATAGCTGGCTGTCATTATCATTTTTAAAACTCCATCATCTGCTGGAATAATATCTAGGAAACACTCAAGAAGGAAATCTAGTAGCCAGTCTGGAGAAGAAACAAGTGAACTGTTAACTGCTCCAGGCTTTGGCAGCATTAAGAGCTATCTATCTAGGAGTCCCTCCTTCCCCAGGAAGTTGGTAACCATCTTTCATTGTTTCATTTTTGACTTGCACAGGCTTACCACCTAGCTATTAACAACAAACCGAGTTCTATCGTAGATGCTTGCATGAAGTGAAAGAACAAGAATAAACCATTAACATTAAAGGACTTATATTTAACAATGACTCTTACTGCTCTCTGCATGCTAATTTTGGTAAACAGTTTGTTTTAAATTGTGCAGGAAGCCACTTCGAATGGGAGAGTTGTGCAGCTATCAAGAGGATGACTACATGGTACAGAGCTTGGGAAATTATATATGGTTAAGACCTGCTCAGTTTTTGACTGAGTTAACCTTTATTTTCATTACAAGCTCATCCATCCTTCTGGTTTGATCTGGGACCAAAAAGCATATCTCTGTAGGGCAATGTGCAGCATAAAAAAGTTTTAAAATTGCATTACAAGTTGCTTTTATGCCAGTACTTTTATTCATAAAGAGTAAAATGCATGCCCCTCTCCATCTCCTTAATCTCATCTTAAATTTCCTCCATTTTAATGGTCTTTAAATAATAATAGTAATAACAACAATATTAAATGGCTTTTTGATTGAGAAGCCATTTTTGATTGAAAAAAGAATCCAAAGTTACCAGCTTAAAAAAAAAATGGAAAGCATAAAAACCTGCGCCGTATGGAGAATGCAGCATGGACAATTATTGTCCTAACAATCCCTGTGTTTGAAGAGATTCAGCAGGATGTTTATGCACAGGCCTTGGAGCCTGAAGCTCCATTTTGCGTTCACTTGGATTCTGGTTGCCTCAGTCTTATAGCATTAGGTAAAATGTTTTAATCGCAATATAGTGAGGGATTCAATTGTATGGTGCATACTTGGACACAGGGAATGAACATAATTATTCACAGTGAATTTGTAAAATTTACACTTCCCAACATGCAATGTCTAGTGACAGGGCATTCAGCCTTGGTTAACATCAGTGCATTATTCTGATGGTGGCAGTGTATGCAAGGCATGCTGACATCACCAACATACGTAGCACATACTGCCGCTCATCATTTTTGCCCATCTGGACTTGAAAATCTATCAGAGCTCCAAAATCCCTCTTGCTCCATACAAATCTCCATCCAGCTACTCAGTGAAAGTTGGCAGTTCTGGAAAGCAGCCAAGACATGGCTAGGAGGGAAGCCAGAAGAGGAGAGAGCCAGTGGCCAGCAGTTTTAAGAGGGTTTTTTTGGCAGCTATGAAAGGCATTGTTTTAAATTACATAAAAAACATATTAAAGTTCCCA
The DNA here is from genome assembly GCF_900497805.2 of Vombatus ursinus. Lineage (NCBI taxonomy): Eukaryota > Metazoa > Chordata > Mammalia > Diprotodontia > Vombatidae > Vombatus > Vombatus ursinus. The sequence goes on from NW_020954600.1 coordinate 15,984,156, forward strand.
GTTGCATTGTGATTTTATATGAATCATTTAAATTAAAACTTATGATATTGTTGCAAAGGTAGAAGCAGATTAAATCAGATCTCCTGCAGTGGTTCTACTTTTGCCCTTGACTCACGTGTTGGTGTTTTGGTTCCTAATGTTTCTTCTTTGGTTTTGCAGAAAGTGGAATATTTTAAAGGCCTCTTAACAAAATCCACTGAGCCAACTGCGAAATCAAGGAGATGCATTTTGCATTGCTTTTCCATTTACCTCACTAAAACACCCAATATGTACTTTAAAAAGGGTTCTCAATCATATGGTGAAGATTAACATGTTAAAAATCAGGCTGCCTCTTCCATTGTCATCATTCATCCAAAATCAAAGTCAAGCAGAAGAGCTCAAACCCTAGATATCTGTCTCACTTTCACTACTTAAGCCATGAAGTCCCCAATAGTGTAAGACACAATATATCAAAACAAAATGTACTTCCAAGAAATATTGTAATAGCAGTATCAAAAATTAATTAACCCATACTAACTTAATCATCATGAAGCTTGAAAGGAATTAGCCAATTAGCATAATGCACATATGCGAAGCCTTGGCTAGAACAAACCCCATGGTTGCTCACTTTGCACTCAATTTTGAGTGGAGGCAGCAATCAATATAATACGAAAGACACAGCTCCCAAATTTGAAAGCATCAAGCAACATCACAACCCTAAAGAGAATCCAAGAAAGAGAGACAACCAAGTAAATGGAAAGCATGGTCAAATGAATGCGGAGGAAAAATGATAAAGGGATAACCCTGGCTCTTTGGCCAGAGTCAAGGGTACACGTTTAAGCTGCTACTTCAAGATGTCTTGAATCTATGGACTTACTATACAATACTGCAAGTAATTAAGGTTCATAAAAACAGTAAGACTGGTATTGCCAACAGCTGATATATATAAGGCCATTTTCTAGAAAAATAAAACATAGATAACATGAAAATATCCAGAAATCATAATGTCCTTGTAACATCTTAAAATGCTTAGATCAAAGGATTAAAACACACTGAGGGCTAGTTCATCACAGATAATCTCTACTTAAGAGTAATTTATTTACTTTTTAAATAATTTAATTTTTGGCTCAAATTATACAATTAATTTATACTATTTTTTCAATATTCTTCAAAATTTTTTCCCCAGGGTTCATAACTATTAATTAGTTCTTTATTCTACCAAACAGCTCTTTACAAAAAGGAGGTAGGGATGGTTTTGTTCACAATTTTAAAGTTATTGAAATATGGTTGTTATAATTATACATAAATTATATGTGTATTTACAAGTGTTAATTGCAAAAATACAAACTATATTTAACTATTTTTATTTTCAAGATTGAATATAATTGTATCATCTATGAAACTACTGATAAGAGATTATGTTAAAATGGTGGCAGTATTTGATTAAGAAAAAAAAAATTTCCAGGTTCAACATTCTGATCTAAAACTAGAAAGGTTCTTACAACAAACTATAGTAAAACATTTTTTGTTTTCAAGGCAGAAGACTGCATCATCTATGAAGTTAGTGATGAGCAATTACGTTAAATTAGTGACAGTCTTTGATTAAGAAAATGAATGTTCCCCAATTCAACATTCTGGTTATAGGACCACAGATCTAAAGAGAGGAAAGGGGTCTAACAGGTCAAATAGTTTCAAAGTCAAAGAATACTCATGTAAGAGTAGAAGGGAATTTCTGGAACCTTCTATAATTCAAAGGCCAACCCTGGATTTTCTTGGTCATCTCTCCTTATTTGAAGAAATTAAAAATGAACCCCAAGAAAAGAGCTTTGGTCTTCTTTCTAATCCACAGAAGTTCCAGGACTTTTACTTGTACTCTAGGTGAAGGATGAATTGAAAAGTCCCTTCTGGATGATTCTGCTAAGTTAATGATAGTAAAATCCTCATTTCATGCACATGCAAAATAAATGGCACAAGGAAAGTGACAAAATTACTAAATATAAGACACTGGTCCATCTTTTTCATGTGTATTAGTCAATAACTTGGGATTCCAAACCATGATATATAGACTTTTTGTTGCTTTTTATAAAGTCATTTCAAGTATACTGTATTTTAAATCATTTAGAACAAACTTTAATTTTGATGGACTCAGGGTACCGACAACACACAGACCATACATACAACATTCTTATATGTTGGTTAGAGAAGCTGCTAAGTGTAACGGTTAGAGCACTGGAGCAATAGACAAAGCAATGGACTTTGGAGTCCAGAAGACCTGGGTTTGGATTCTGCCTCTGAGACCAACCAGCTGTGTGATTGTGGAACATGTCACTTAACCTCGAAAGCCTCTAGCTTCCTCAGTGACCTCTAAGGTCCCTTCTAGCTCGAAATCTATGATTCTTGGTAAGCCTTGAATTTAAATATCACAAGTAGTTGAAGTAAATCTTATGTATTTTGAAAATGGTCTTGACAATTACAAAGTGTGACTCATTTTAAGCAGCTATGATGATCACTGGCTACTGCCTAATTCATGATGGCTAGCTATATAATACACTCAAGGCTTTATCCAAGCAAACCTATATTGTAACCAAGCAATGGATAGGATGAGGCGACAATCAAAATTGCAATACTTCATTTTAGATGCATATTCCCAAACTCCACAAAGCAGTTAGGTGCAGCTTGTGAAAATGACCTTTTTTTTTTTTTTTCCTGGGGAACACAAATGATATTTAAGGAGCATTTTTCTAGTTTTAAAAACTTGACAAGTCACAGAATTTAGCAAGTCAGAATTTGTCGCCTACCATTTTCTTCTGGAAACCCTAAAAACACAGTTGACAGATGTCCAAAAACCCAACCCAGGCTGGCTAAACAATCACTGATATCCAAACAGTCCAAGGAACATCCAGCTGATATTGGTGATGCAGTGGCAGGTTAAAGATACTAAAGTTTAAAATCAGCTTACGATCAACCCATATCGAGTATAAAATTATAGCCTGTCATTGGGAGCAGGCTGACAAAGCCAGGTCCAGATGGGAGACTGGCTGGGAAAAATGCTGAGGCAGGTGGGAAAATGATGGGAACCTGATGGAAGACAGGACTGCTCCCTCTGCTGGCAAGGCCCTCACCTGCTTTAATTTTTAACTAATGACTTGCTTTTCTTTAATTATTTAGAACATAACCCAATAAATAATGTAGAGTATTCCATTCTCAGGCTGCTACTATGCGTTTGGACATTTCTGAACTCATTGTGCCCTATATTTTACCAGAATAATTTGTCAGAGCTATAGGCTCCAATGCTTCACCAGGGGTCCAATTATTTATCTTGTAATTTAATTGCATAATAAACATGTGCAAATCTAATTCTACTCTTAAAATATCAAGCCCTTTAAAAATTAAAGCCATCTCTGAATTATTTCATTAACATATATTTTCATCTAGAAAAATATTATAGAACTCTATGCTTTACAGCTTCTTGCTCAGGCTTAATATAATGTATCATAATGAAATAATATAGAAATGAACCAAATAAATCAACTATACAGGATACAAGAAAACAGCATGTCAGAGCAAAACAGAAGAGATGTACAGCGCCAAACCTATCTAATGACCTAATGATGTGAGTTTGCAGACATTATGTACTAATGTGTGGGGAATTTGGAGCTGATGTTTATACAAAAACTTGCTAAATTTTACAGCAAAAAATTATTCGTTATTTGATTTGTGATGTAAGTTAATAGCTGCAGCAAAAACATTTAGTAAAAATCTGTTCCTAGATTCTGGCCTATCACCAGAAGCTCCCAGAACAGGAGGGATCAGCTTTTTCCCCCACTGTTCTCCTCTGAATCCTGGCTGAAAAGACACTCCAGCTCCCAGCCTTCCAGAAGGCTCCATCCCAGGAATCCTCGGCTGCCATTTGGTCGGCTGATTTTAATCTCACAGGACTTTCTTACAGTGGCTCCACTATGCTGAACTGGCACACTTGCTTCTGGAAGGGAGTTATTATTAAACTTGTAGGTCAATTGTGGCACTAACAACTCTTTGGAAGCTTTCAGCCACAGTGTACAATTTGCTGGTCTAATTAAATATTAATTCCAAGTGTTACATTTTGTGGCTAAGAGCTTTTATTTTCCATTATCAGTCTGGAAGAGAAAGAGGTTACAAGGCTAATTTAATCTGTCTTCCCCATCTCCCCCCAGCATTAAAGCTTAACTACATAGGGCATAAAAACATCATTAAAAATGCAACAACTCTTTATATAACAATAATAATGTAATTAATAGAGAAGACCTAAAGCATAAAGGCAGAACATAAGATTTGATATAATAACTTGAATATCATGGATAATGCCAGCAGCTACAAAAGTTGTAGCAACCATGTTTTGTACAATCAAGTTTCAGAGATAGTCTTATTTTGAAGAAAAATATATCTCCAAAGATTTAAACATAAATGTGCAACTACATATAGGTGAAATTTTAAACCTAGATTTTTCCAAAGAAATCACACTTAAGATGGAAAAAAAAAAACCTCTTCAATTCTGGAAAGTTTGCAAAATAAAGGAACATATAAAAAGGGTGGTGGTTTTTACTGTATAGTAAAAAATTACTTAAGATAATAAATTAGAAATATATGTATATCGATGATAAATACATATATGTCCCTCCATCTCTATATTCTGCCTCTCTATAGCTATAGAAATTGGTTATTTAACCCTGTTTGAATAAAGTGAATGAATACACAGGTTCCCTCCTCCCTTTTGCTTCCAGAACAGTTGTGTCCACCATGCCTGGACACTGGGCATTATAAAGACTATGTATGTGGTTCAGCAGCCAAAGATTCCATATGCCCAAACAGATGACTCTATTTCCATACTGTGATAGGATATTTGACTATTTAGACTATTTACACTTGAAAACTTTGGGTCTAAATGATACTTCAGCTATTGATAACAACAATAATAATGTTAAAGCTACATTAAAAGAAACAAAAGAAGAAATTAAAAATACTTTAATTTCTATAGTCTGATAAAATGTTCTCTGACTGGACTAACAAAAGTGTCTAAGTTACAGTGGTTATTTCTTGTTTTTATGGTGTATTTTGATTTATATTATATATCATTTAGAGCTAATATTTAAAGGCAACTTAAAATAATTGCTATCAGTGCCATATTAGCGACACCATTTTAATTCTTATGTTTTTATATCTAGAGTTGTCTGTTTGGAGATTATCTTTCTACAGAGTTCCAAATAAAACTGTCCAACAATATAAATTAAATTACTACATGAATTTGTGAAATTAATAAGCATTTAAACCTATGCATGATTAAAATTAAATAAAATAACTTTAAGTGAACAATTTCATTTTTAATAACAAAGAAAAAATCAGGTAGACAGAAAGACTTAAGGCATCAAAACTGTAAAAGGAAAGTTGCAAATAAACACTGGTAGGATCTAGTTAAAAGAAAACTGTAGACAATTCACACACTCTTAGAGTATAGTAATATATAATAATATAATATATAGCTCTAGAGTAATTCTAAACATTCACAAACCAGATAAAATGACAAAGAAAACATTAAAAAATAGGGCTAGGTTTAGTGGAATAAAGTTTAACTTTTTAAAAACATTTTCTTTATGCTAAGACACTGTCACTATTTACGTGTGTTTTTGGTGGCTGACAATACCTACAGGATTATAAGGAAGACTGAGATAAGCACAGGCTGGTCAGAAATCAATAGAATGTATAATCTCAAATACTGGCACGATGTTTTTCATAAGCATTTATTAGTAAATAGCAAGAGATTAAATCTTTAATTTCATCATTAAAATTTCTTCTTAAAGTACATAGGAAAAAAGAGCATTTAAAATATTTGGTGATATGACATTGCTACATTTCCCACAAAAATGCTCACATCTTCAACTAAATCAAAAATATAACTGAACATTTTACAGTTGTGAACTCACAAAAGTATATTAGCTCTTCACTGTGCAATTACCCTTAGTTCTTTTTTTAAGAATAAAAGATTTCACACTGAGTGAAATTCACAAACCCATAGGAGTCCATGTTTCACAATCCCACATTAGTGGTAGGTTCTAAAGCAGTCTGTTGCTGGACTTCAGTTTAGCTGCTAAAATATTCAGTAGGAACACAGAGGTCTGTGGATATGAAAAGGGTTGTTTTCTGAGTATCCCTATACTCAATGGGTCCAAAGGCCCAGTATAGTAATATCGTAAATCAATTTCCCAACCCATCAGTTTAAATATGGATTATTATAACACATTAACTAAACTTCATTTGGTTTTGAAGGGGTCCCACAACAATCTATTTCTTACTGAATTTGCCTTAGTCAATTAGCTACCCTTGGCATAAGCTAGCTGATACTGAGAGGTAACAGTGTTCTCCAACGAGGCAGATTTATGACTTAAGAAAGATGATAAAATCAGTATAGACTGAACTGTTGCAAAGCATGGTGATTTTATGATAACAACTTGTGTGAGGCTTTCACTGAACCAGCATCATATTCAAATCCTTGACTGATATGGAATCCTTTTAGATTTGAAACTAATCCTAATTTTAAGCCAACATTAACATTTTGAAAACAAAGCTAATGTACAAAAATATTGATGATTTTTAGAATTTTGTTAGTAGTTGGTATTATTATTTAGTCTATGTGATAGCAAGTAAGTTTTCATTATTACACTATTAGCATTCAAACTTACAAGGAAAATTTAAGCTACACTTGCATTTAAAATCATATTTATTTTAAGTCATTTGAAGCCCTGAATAATCCACAATAATAAAAAGTAACTTTTTGAAAGAGAAAATTTAAAAAGAGAAAATTAAAAAGAACAAAGTAGAAAATTAACCTTTCATCAATTATTTTAATTGTAATTTTGTATCTATAGTCTCAGTACTTCCAATTCATTTAAAATATCAATCAAACAAAACTTGTCACATATTGTGTGAACAAAATGTATGAAGCAGGCACATTTTATTTTTATTCCTTTTTTTACCTTTGCCAATTAAATCTTTTCCTCCAGTCAAGAAAGCAGTACATTTTATATTTCTTAAAAAGATGAAAGTTACTGGGTGACCATTTTTTTTTCTTAAGCATAAATTTCATTACTGGAAATCCCTTAAAAGAACTTCGAGACTCAGATGCCCAACATTCCTCTTAAAGGCTGCTAAAACAGAAGCAAAAATAAAGCAGATAGAAGATTTCTGCTTTAATTTGGAAATGGAAAACACGTTCAGCAGCTAATTGTAAACCACATTCTTCACTCTACAGACTTATTTTATTTTTTTCCGGGCCTGCCAAGTGTGGAAGTTAAACAGCAGCATACTGATTATCTGTCTCAAAGTTATCATCTTGCAAAAAAAAAATCTCATTAAAAAGTCAGGGCCATTGCAACAATCGTCTGCTTGCTGTTACAGAATAGAAAAAGACTTGGGATACCGTGGCTGAGAAATAGAATCATAACTTTCCTTTCAACATGTGAATTATTAATGTTTCACACAAATTCTTAAAAATGAAGATAAACTAGCATTCTCACTAATTTGTGAATAAATCAATGTGTAGATATGTAAGGAGAATATTTTCTCAGAAATACTCAAAAAAGAAAAAAAAACACCACCACCACCACCAACAAAAAAAAACTCCCCACTCCATCCCTTATAAGAGAGTTGTGAAAGGTTGAGTTGTGAGAATGTGAGCAGCTGCCGTTATTCTAACTAAAGGTCTGTCTACTGCTCAAGTCTGAGAGACCACATGTTCGGCTGTCCTCTCATCTTGCCATCCTCACCAATTAACTATCAACATGGAGGGCCATACACATGCTCTCCGGGGCTCTTTAACAGGCTTCTTGGCGAGTGGAACAACTACACAGCAGGACTCTGGGAACGGGGTAATACAGGATATAGGCAGCCTTCAGGAGTTTTGCTCTTCCTAATGACAGTTCACTCCTTAGTTCAGTGTTTAACGAAGGTTGTATTAAGTTCAATCATTTCCACACAGGTTTTTAACACAACATGTCTGAGCAGATGGCTAAAAAACTGTACAGAGAAAGTAAGTAATTTTGTCATCATACTTTTTATCAGGAGCAAAGTTCTTTGGTTTGTTTTTTGGAGTGAACGCATTTTAAGACATTAATAACATACGTGATTTTTCAATTCATTTTTTCCCCTCAATGGCACTTGGAATAGTTTCTCTATATTTATTTCAAAATATGCTTGCTTTTTCCCTCTATGTTATCTTGCAAGTAAGGAATCTTTAACCCTAAACAAACAAAAAAGTCAAGGCCTGAGGTACATGCAGATTATTCCAGATTAAGATTTAAAAATCATTCTTGTTTGCTTTACTTGTCTTATTCTACTGTAACAATGGGTTAACAGTGAACCTATGCCATTATTTTCCCCATCTTAACTTTTTCTCCTCTTTACAATTTCCTTAACTATGTGTTACTTCCCTACAATGAAATTAAACATGGGAAGAATGCCAAAAATACAATAAAGGGTAACTAATCATTACTGTACAAGCCTGACAGAACATTAACAACTAAAGTAAGAATGCTGATTGGCTGCTATACAAATGGAAGAAATATGAATGTTCTGTGCACTTTTAACACAGGAATCCTTTATGTCATAGATAAAGGCTTTACAGTGACATTACTATTACATTGTAAATGATGGAATCCTTTTTTCAAGCATCCCAAATTTAAGCCTCTTCTCTTGCATTCAACAACCATTTTGATAATAACTCCTAACTGTCTAGAGCTCTCTCCCAAGGATCCTATTCTTCAGGTATTCATTCCCAGGTCTTCTACTCTCTCTTCTAAGTTGCTGCTGCTATTGTACTAGGTAGGTCTACCTTAGTTAAGCACTCCTCCCCGCACCTGCAATATCAGTTACTGTGACACACTGAAATCCTGGCCTTCTCAACTCTTACGAATTGTTCATGCTAGAACAGAATCAAGATGAAAAGTGAGTGAATAATTCTCTTTATAATATCAAGATACTGTCAGGGTTTACTTGGCCTCCTGACTGTTTCTGGCACTGGCCCGCTGGATTCCCTCACACCAAAGAGACAGACTAACTTTGTTGGTGCCTTTCTTTAAAGGAGAAAGAAAACTGGAGAACTTCATTGGTTTAAATCTTTCTAGGCTGCTCAGGTTTCTACGGCTCATCTTTTGTGGTTTGATACTTTTTGGTGACTTTGTATTTTTGGACTCTGCTAGGGATAATTCTGGCTTCTAAGTGATGTTTGTAAATGTGGCACTTCCTGGTTCTGTATGATTATTTGTATTCATCTTTCTGACAACCCACTGCCAATTCACTGGATCTGGAGCTGGAAGGGGCTTTATAGAGCAATCTATTCTAACCGTCTCATTTTACAGATGAGGAAACTGAAATTTCCCAGAGGTGAAATGACTTGCCTGACATCATAAAGGGAGTAAGTAGATGAGACAGGATTTGAACCAGCCTATTTTGTAAATCTGATGCTTCTTACACTCCATCACGATGTCTGAACTTCTGTCTTAGGTTATGACAGCAGAGGTTGACCTATCTTAAACACTAAAGAGAGCTCTATATCTGGCTTTACGTAATGCCTAAAGTTTTAAACAAACTACTATATTGTCATATAACTATTTAAAAATGATTATCTTAAATTTGAGGTCCTATGAACTATGAGTAATTTATTAGAAAACAGTCTCTTTTTTTTTTAGGTTATCTGATGCTAGACTACAAAACTGCTATATTCTAAGAGAGTAAAGCTGTCTAGGGAATACAGATAATTTTTCAATTTATTATAACAACACCTCTATTAAACTTTAATCTTCATCTATCACACATAATTTCATATTCTTACCCAAATCTTAGTTTCTTCATATTTTCCTCCCAAAATGGCCTCACTTTTGAGCTCTAAATCTATAATCTTATGACTTCAAATTGTTTTACTATCATTATTATTTTGAGCGCGGAGCCAAGATGGTTGAGTAAAAGCAGTGACTTGCTTGAGCTCTCCCCCAAACCCCTCCAAACACCTATAAAAAATGGCTCTAAACAAATTCTAAAGCAGCAGAACCCACAAAAAGAATGAAACAAATTTCCAGCCAAAAACAGGCTGGATGGTTGAGCAAAAAGGTCTATCGCACCTGGTGGGGAGAAGAACGCAGTTTGGTGTGGGCACACAGGCCACAGCGACCTTGGAGCAGGCCTCAGAGGACTGAATCGCGGGCAGCTGTGCCGATTTCCAGACTTCTCAACCCGTGAACGCCAAAGACAACTTAGAAGGTCAGTGGGAAAAGTCTATTTCTATGGTGGTGAGAAAGGAGTGCAGGATCCCAGCCTCATTCCTTGGGGCAGTGGCTGCTTCCTGAGCTTGCAGCCCTCAGACTGAGGGGGAATGAAGTGGCTGATCAGAGAGGGATTGCAGGGATCTTTCTGCTGGTGCAGTATTCTCTTGCTTTGCCTGTGCTTGGATCTGGGTCACAGTTCTGGGGGCAAGGAGGAGCACTGGCTTGGTGGAGCTTGTAGTGGCTGTGGAGAGGAAACCCTCCTCACAGTTCCAAGACAGTAAAGGGTGCTCATAGACCAGAGCATAGGCCAGGAAAGGAGCAAACACCTCGCTCTTGATCATAGCACCTTGGAAGAACTGAAAATTTACAGGTCCCTAGAAGTATCTCTGAAAACAGCTGCACAAAACCCCTGAAGCTTGGGACAGTATATTCTCCACACTGGAAACAGACTCCTACCTTAACAAAGAGTCTATAACTCAAGTAAATGGCTGGGATCATGAGTAAGCAGCGCAAAAAGAGTCAGACTATATTATCTTACTTGGATGACAAAAAAGATCAAAACATACAACCAGAAGAAGACAATGAAGCCAAAGCTCCTACATCCAAAGCCTCCAAGAAAAATCTGAATTGGTCCCAGGTCATGGAAGAGCTTAAAAAGGATTTTGAGAAGCAAGTAAGAGAAGTAAAGGAAAAACTGAGAGTGATGCTAAAGGAGACCCAAAAAAATACTGAAGAAAATAACACCTTAAAAAATAGCCTAACCCAAATGTCAAAAGAAGTCCAAAAAGCCAATGAGGAGAAGAATGCCTTAAAAAGCAAAATTGGCCAAATGGAAAAGGAAGTCCAAAAGCTTACTGAAGAAAATGCTTCCTTAAAAATTAGAAAGGAGCAACTGGAAGTTAGTGACTTTATGAGAAATCAAGACATTGTAAAACAAAACCAAATGAATGAAAAAATAGAAGACAATGTGAAATATCTCATTGGAAAAACAACTGACCTGGAAAATAGATCCAGGAGAGAGAACTTAAAAATTATTGGACTATCTGAAAGCCATGATCAAAAAAAGAGCCTTGACATCATCTTTCAAGAAATTATCAAGGAAAACTGCCCTGATATTTTAGAACCAGAGGGCAAAATAGAAATGGAAAGAATTCACCGATCTCCTCCTGAAAGAGATACCCCAACTTCTAGGAATGTTGTAGCCAAATTCCAGAATTCCCAGGTCAAGGAGAAGATATTGCAAGCAGCCAGAAGGAAACAATTCAAGTACTGTGGAAACACAATCAGGATAACACAAGATTTAGCAGCTTCTAAGTAAAGGATCTGGAGGGCATGGAGTATGATATTCCGGAGGGCAAAGGAGTTAGGACTACAACTTAGAAACACCTACCCAGCAAAACTGAGTATAATCCTTCAGGGTAAAAAATGGTCATTCATTGAAATAGGGGACTTTCAAGCATTCCTGTGGAAAAGACCGGAGCTGAATAGAAAATTTGACCTTCAAATACAAGACTCAAGTGAAACATGGAAGAGGTAAACAGGAAAGAGAAATCATAAGAGACTTATTAAGGTTGAACTGTTTACATTCCTGCAGGGGAAAATGATATTTGTAACTCATGAGTCCTTTGTCAGTATTAGGGTAGTGGGAGAGAAAAAAATAGAGGGTACAGGGTGAGTTGAAGATGAAGGGGTAATATCTGGAAAATAAAATTAAGGGGTGAGAGAGGATTATACTGGGAGAAGGAGAAAGGGAGAAGTGGAATGAGGTAAAATATCTCACATGAAACAGACAAGAAAAGGCTTTTACAGTGGAGGGGAAATGGGGGAAGGTGAGAAGGAATGAGTGAATCTTATTCTCATAGGACTTGGCTTAAGGAGGGAATAACATACACAATGGGGTATGGAAATCTATTTTACCCTACAGGAAAATGAGGGGGGAAGGGGACAAGAGAGCAGGGGGTTGATAGAGGGGAGGGCAGATTGGGGGGAGGGGAGGGCAGATTGGGGGGAGGGGATAATCAAAAGCAAACACTTCTGAGGAGGGACAGGGTTAAAAGAGAGAACAGAATAAATGGGGGGTAGGATAGGATGAAGGGAAATATACTTAGTTTTTCACAACAGGACTACTATGGAAGTGTTTTGCATTACTACACATCTATAACCTGTACCAAGATGCTTGCCTTTTCAATGAGGGTGGGTAGGGAGGGAGGAAGGGAGAAAACTTGTAACCCAAAGTTTTAAAAACACATGTTAAAAAAAAATAAACAAATGATAAAAAAAAATTATTATTTTTAATTTTAGTTATCTCCACCACAGAGGGCTAACTAATCAACTTCCATTTTTTGCATATTGTTGCTTTCATCTTTAAAAAAAAATTTGTCCTCAAATATTGACTGTGTTATTATCAGATCAATCAGTCATTAGCAGAACGGAATGCTGCCAGGCCATCAGATAGAAACATTAATATACTGTGCCCTTCTACAGTCATTAAACAGGGACGAAATTCCTGTGGAGCAGGGGCCAGCCATCAACTGCTGATTTAAATTTTTAAACAGTAATAGCAACTTTAACATAGGGAATTTCAAAAAATGAAGAATTAGTTGTTGTCAAGGTGAGTTCAAAATAAGTACTTTCCTCTTACCTAACTTACTTGCTTTATTAGCTGATTTATGACTGATTAGATAGCAATATAAACATTTTCTTCTGAAGAGCTCAAATTATTTGGATATTAAAATTTTAAACCAAACAACCAAATTTCAGCTCTAAAATATTTTTCCATTTCAAAATAAAAAAATAGGAAGATAGGAGGATACCTAGAGAGAGAGTAGGAAAGAGAAACATAAAGAAAATGAGAGCAATCAGATAAACACAACAGATTGAAATCCCTGGTTTTCAATGTAAGTCTCCAAAATGGCGGCACATACATTTCATTAAGATGTACTAATGTTCACAGTCTTTGCATTTTGAGCTAGAAGGGATCTTATAGGCGAGCTCCTAATCCAAATCCTTGATTTTACAGATGACGAAAATGAGTCTAAAAGAGGTGAAATAAATGTCAAAGGTCACACACTGATCAAGCCTGGATTTCTGAATCTGAATCCAATGATCAATCCAAGCAACACATATGGCAGTGCCTAAACTTTTGTTTTGGGCATGGAATTAGGACTTATTTAATAAAAATCAAGCAGGTGAAACAGTGAAGGATTTTTGTTCAATACCAAAACAATCAAAAGGGAAATACATGTAGAACTAGGTGACTGCAGTAAGACGAACACAGGAGCTGGAAGCAGAAGATCTGCTGGTGAGTCCTGGCTTTTCTACTTCCTAGGGTGATAAGTTATTGCCCCTCTCTGTTTCTTGGTTTTCTTCTCTGGAAAAAAAGGCATTGTTCTAGACAATTTCAGATCCCTCCCAGTTCTAGATCCTATTTCACTATTCTAAGGACTGAACATTGTGAGCTCCCAGACCAAAGCAATAGCGTACTGTTCCACGGTATGATATGTCTTTTGTGTTTCCAGTCATCAGGGTTCTACTCGGAAGTCACAGTCATATGGGTATTTACTAGCAGGAAGAAGTCACCAGTTGAATGAGTTTCTGCTGCAACACAAAGTAAGCACTTGGAAAGATTAAATTTGTCAAGATGATAGTCCCTTTCCTACTACAACACTAAGGACATATCTAGAGGAAGGGGTACCATTAGTATCCTTCCTTTTAAATATTACAAATGCTAAGAAATATTGCATTGGTCTGAATATAAGCTACATCCTTCTCCCATCTCTGATATGTAAAATTAAGTGTGGTCTTTATTTTTCCAGTGTAAATCCAAATGAACTTTAAAAAAAAAAAAGCTTTCAAGGAAATCTCATTTAAGAATTCGGCTTATATTGAAGAAGACAGAAGGGAGCGTTTATTCAGACCAATTTAATATGCAATGTTTCACAGACAATAGGAGAAACTGTTAATCTAGAAGAATTCTCCAGGCATTTGAGGGTTAAAGAAAAAATTCTAAAAACGATATAATTTTGCAAAGCGTCGTCCAAGTTCTTTTGCCCTGGAAATAGCTCAAGAAAAGATATATGTTGTAACTACCATTCAAAAGCCTTAGTCATTCCTGATTGAGCATCATGACTTAGAAAGTCCCACAAGGAGTATGCAGAGTCACTACTTCACACAACTCACAACGAGGGGAAAGAAAATGATAATAACATCAAATACTAGCTAAACATAACATGTAAAATCCCATTTGCAAAAACTCAATGAAATAAAAAAAAACAATGAGCGATCTGATGGTATTTTTTTAAAATTTAATTTAATTTAATTTTTTTATTTTGATTTATCAATAATCACTTCCATATGCTTTTGAGTTTAAAATTTTTTCTCCCCCTTCCTCCTCACCCTCCCCAAGACAGTGCAAAATCTGATATAGGCTATACATTTACAATCATATTAAACATATTTTCACATTAGTGATGCTGTAAGTAGAAATTAAAACCAATAGGAGGAACCATCAGAAAGAGAAAACAAAACTCAACAGAAGAGAAAAAAAAATAACAATTCGGCTTCCATAGTTCTTTCTTTGGGTGTGGATAGCATTTTCCATCACAAGGCCTCTGGAGATGTCTTAGATCCTTGTATTGCCAGGAAGGGTTAAGTTTTTCAATATTAGTCAGCATACAACGTGGCTGTTATTGTGTACAATGTTCTCTTGGTTCTGCTCACTTCACTCAGCATCAGACCATACAAGTCTTTCCAGGTTTTTCTGAAGTCAACCTGTTCATCATTTCTTATAGCACAATAGCATTCCATCACATTCATATACCACAACTTGCTCAGCCATTCCCCAATTGATGGGCATCCTCTCAATTTCCAATTCTTTGCCACCACAGAAAGAGCTGCTATGAATATTTTTGTACATGTAGGTCCTTTTCCCATCTGTGTGATCTCTTTGGGATATAGCCCTAGAAGTGCTATTGCTGGGTCAAAGGGTATGCACATTTTTATAGCCCTTTGGGCATAGTTCCAAATTGCTCTCCAAAATGGTTGGATCATTTCACAACTCCACCAACAATGCATTAGTGTTCCAATTTTCCCACATCTTCTCCAACATTGATCATTTTCCTGTTTCGTCATGTTGGCCATTCTGATGGGTGTGATGTGGTACCTCAGAGTTGTTTTGATTTGCATTTCTGTAATCAATAGTGATTTAGAGCATTTTTTCATATGACTATAGATGGCTTTAATTTCTTCATCTGAGAACTGTCTGTTCATATCCTTTGACCACTTATCAATTGGGGAATGGCTTGTATTCTTACAAATTTGACTTAATTCTCTATATATTTTAGAAATGAGGCCCTTATCAGAGAGACTGGTTGTAAAAATTCTTTCCCAATTTTCTACCTTCCTTCTAATCTTAGTTGCATTGGCTTTGTGCAAAAACTTTTCAATTTAATGTAATCAAAATTATCTGTTTTGCTTTTCGTAATGTTCTCTATCTCCTGTTTGCTCATGAATTCTTCTGTTCTCCATGGATCTGATAGGTAAACTATTCCTTGCTCTCTCAGTTTGCTTATAGTATCAGCCTTTACATCTAAATCATGTACCCATTTTGACTTTATTTTGGTATATGGTGTGAGATTTTGGTCTATGCCTAGTTTCTGCCATACTCTTTTCCAGTTTTCCCAGCAGTTTTTTTTTTCAAAAAGTGGGTTCTTATCCCAGAAGCTGGGGTCTTTGGGTTTACCAAATAATAGATTACTATAGTCATTGACCACTGTGTCTTGCATACTTAACCTATTCCACTGATCCACCACTCTGTTTCTTAGCCAGTACCAAGTAGTTTTGATGATTGCTGCTTTATAATACAATTTAAGATCTGGAATGGCTAGGCCACCTTCCCCTGCATTTCTTTTCATTAGTTTCCTTGATATTCTGGACCTTTTGTTCTTTCAAATGAATCTTGTTATCATTTTTTCAAACTCTATAAAAAATTTTTTTGGTAGTTTGATTGGTATGGCACTGAATAAGTAAATTAGCTGAGGCAGAATTGTCATTTTTATTATATTAGCTCAGCCTACCCATGAGCAACTGATGTTTTTCCAATTATTTAGATCTGATTTTATTTGCATGAAAAGTGTTTTGTAATTGTGTTCGTAGAGTTCCTGGGTTTGTTTCGGGAGGTAGACTCCTAAATATTTTATAATGTCTACAGTAAGTTTAAATGGAATTTCTCTTTCTATCTCTTGCTGCTGGGCTTTGTTGGTAATATATAGAAATGCCGATGATTTATGTGGGTTTATTTTATAACCTGCAACTTTGCTAAAGTTGTTTATTATTTCAAGTAGTTTTTTACTTGATTCTCTAGGATTCTCTAAGTATAACATCATGTCATCTGCAAAGAGTGATAGCTTTGTTTCTTCTGTGTCTATTCTAATGCCTTCAATGTCTTTTTCTTCTTTTATTGCTAAAGCTAACGTTTCCAGTAAGATGCTGAATAACAGTGGTGACAATGGACATCCTTGTTTCACTCCTGATCTTACTGGAAATGCTTCTAGCTTGTCCCCGTTACATATTATATTTGCTGAAGGTTTTAGATAGATGCTATTTATTATTTTAAGGAAGATTCTCTCTAGTGTTTTTGATAGGAGTGGGTGTTGGATTTTGTCAAAAGCTTTTTCTGCATCTATTGAGATGATCATGTGGTTTCTGTTAGTTTTGGTGTTGATATGATGGATTATGCTGATAGTTTTCTTTATATTGAACCAGCCCTACATTCCTGGTATAAATCCTACCTGGTCCATAGTATATTATTCGTGTGATAAGTTGCTATAATCTATTTGCTAATATTTTGTTTAAATTTTTTGCATCTATATTCATTAGAGAAATTGGTCTATAACTTTCTTTCTCTGTTTTGACTCTTCCTGGTTTAGGTATCAGCACCATATTTGTATCATAAAAAGCATTTGGTAAGATTCCTTCTTTACCTATTTTACCAAATAGTTTATATAGTATTGGAATTAATTGTTCTTTAAATGTTTGATAGAATTCGCATATAAATCCATCTGGCCCTGGAGATTTTTTCCTAGGGAGTTCATCAATGACTTGTTCAATTTCTTTTTCTGAGATGGGGTTATTTAAGTATTTTACTTTCTCTTCTGTTAATCTGGGCAATTTATATTTTTGGAAATATATATCCATTTCACTAAGATTGTCAAATTTGCTGGCACATAGTTGGGCAAAATAATTCCTAATTGTTGTTTTAATTTCCTCTTACTTGGTGGTAGTTTCACCCTTTTCATTCTTAATACTAGTAATTTGGTTTTCTTTTTTTTCCTATTAGATTAACCAAAGGTTTATCTATTTTATTGTTTTTTTCATAAAACCAGCTCTTAGTTTTATTTATTAGTGATCTCATGGTATTCCTGCTGGAGCTCCAAAGTGGTGGTGTTTAACAATCATTTGGCTAGCTATGGTCAGCTATCTTGTAATGTTGATGTTCATAATACAACATCTAAGCTATCATTTCTACTGCAGCATCGAATAATTCTCGCCACTGTTAAAAGCTTCCATAATCAATACAAATGAGGATTTAATTACTTTGTGATGACTGTCTTCTAAAGGAGCTCTCCCCCATGCCTCTTGATTTTCCTGGTTTCCTTCAAGACTCAGCTAATATCCCACCTTCTACAGGAAGCCTTTCCCAGTCCTCTTCAATTTTAGTTTCTTCCCTGGGAGACTACCCTAGTTCATCCTGGATTCATCTTATTTGTACATAGTTGTTTACAAGTTGTATTCCCCATTCTACTGTGAGCTCCTTGCTAGCTCGGACTGCCTTTTACTTTTATTTGTATACTCAACATTTAGCACATAGTAGGAGTTTATTAGTGCTAGTTGACTGAATAATAAAAACAAGTGTACAAACAATATCAACAACTTTAGTCTAGGATGATGGCCCCACACTCTTTAAGTATCTTTAAGATACTTTAAGTATCAGGAATAATTTTCATCTCAAGGGATTTTATGAACTCTCACTGATTGAAAAAATACAAGATAAAAAGTTAATATGTGGGGCAGCTAGGTGGTGCAGTGGATAGATTTCCAGCCTTGGAGTCAGGAGGAACACTTGACACTTACTAGCTGTGTGACCCTGGATAAGTCACTTAACCCTGATTGCCTC
The DNA here is from genome assembly GCF_900497805.2 of Vombatus ursinus. Classification (NCBI taxonomy): domain Eukaryota; kingdom Metazoa; phylum Chordata; class Mammalia; order Diprotodontia; family Vombatidae; genus Vombatus; species Vombatus ursinus. Next base: position 16,002,597 of record NW_020954600.1, read on the forward strand.
ACCAAAAAAGCCAAAAAATAAAAATAATAATAATAATAAAATTAAAAGCTACTATGTGATTCAGAAATGCTCTTAAATGAATTTATATTTTATTAATCACAATAACACTTACATGGTCTAAACCTAGAGGTAGAGAAGCATGGTGACTATGGAGCCAGCCTTAGGGTAAAGAAAACCTCTCTGTACTAGGAAATTCTCTGAGAGAGTAAGTGGAAGAGCAGGTAACAGTCTGAACTGGTAGAGGGAGTTTGTCCTGGTTAACATTTAAGGTCTTTCATAACCTGTTCCTCCCCTACCTCCCACATTTCTAATTTTCTTATGCCTTACTCACCCCCATGTACTCTGGGATACAGTGACATTTACTTCCTGCTGTTCTGTCTCCTGATTTTGGTTATTTTCACTGGCTATCCTTTAGGTTTGGAATCCTCTCGCTCCTCATCTTCACTTTCTGGCTTCCTTCAAATCCTAGCAAAAATTCTACCTTCTACAGGAAATCTTTCTTGTCCTCCATCAATTCTAATGCTTTCCCTTTGTTGAATATTCCCTATTTATACTGTATATATCTTATTGATACACAGTTGTTTGCATGTTGTGTTCCTCCAGCCATGGGATCCTTGAGGGCAGAGACTGTATTTTTATTTGCATCCCCAGAGTTTAGCCCAATGCCTGGCACACAGTAGGTGCATAATAAATGTTTATTGACTGACTGACTGCAATAGAGCTTTCCCCAACAGTCAGTCATAGTTTTTGTTCCAGGTCAGTGAGCAGATTACCCTAGGTTCATTTTCAGGAAATGCTAAAACAGATAATGACCTAGAAGAGTGGGGAGCCAAAGTGACAGAGTGGAAGAAAGGGCTAGATCTGGAGTCAGGGGAGGCCTGCCTGGGCTCCGAGGGGACTAAGATGTGAAGCTCGGTGTGCCCATACCAGGATGTGGCAGAGGCATGCCTTAAACCCAAGTCCTCTTGCCTCAGAAGCAGTTTTCTATCCACTATGTCAAGCTCACACACCTACCAACTGTCTTCTTGAAGAAAGTGCAAGGCTTCTGAATAATCTCCAAATCTTTGGCCATCTTCCTTTTTTAATCCCAAACCTGTGAGCTATTTTTCTATTTGGCTTAACCTCTTTGACTTTTGGCTTCTTCTATGGCAAGAATATGCATCTCCATATGGATACTTTTCAGTTCTTTCAGTAGTGGCCTCCCTGAGCTCCAGTCCCACATCACCAACTGCCTGTGGACATTTTGATATGGTGTCCTATAGTCATCTCAAACTCAACATGTCTGAAACACAATTCATTAACTTTTCCCAAAACTTATCTCTCATCTGATCTTCCCTATTTCTGTAGAGGTCACCATCTTTCCAGTCAATCAAGTCTGCAACTTTGGTATATTTCTTGACTCCTTTTTCTAGGTTACCCCATACATCCATTCAGTTGCCAAATCAAGATATTTCATATATGTCCTCTTATCTCCACTAACACAGTGAAAATGCAAGTACAGGCCCTCATAATGTCTCTCTCGGACTACTACAGCAAGTTCTAATTGGATTCACTGACTCAAGTCTCTTCCCACTCCAACCCATGCTCCACAAGGCTGCCGAAGAGTTTCCTCAAATTTAGGTCTAACCATGTGACCCCTACCTCTATCTTCCTGGCCCCTGCCATAAATTCCAATGGTTATTACCTCTAGGATCAAATAGAAGCTCCTCTGTTTGGCATTTAAATCTTGGGCACCACCTAGGCCCATCTTAATTTTTCAGTCCTCTTACATATGACCCACCCTCCATGCGCTGTGCAATTCAGCCTACTGGTCTACTTACTGTTCCAGAAACGTGACGCTTTCTACTTCTAGTGCTTAGCACAGCATTTGAGCCTTATTAACAACTTAATAAATGCTTGCTGACTGACTGATTCAAAAACTTGTTCACTGTGATTCAGGTTTGCTGAACTGCAAATGTGACAAAAATTCATGATATCTGGATGTCACACGATGTGTGCTAGACAAGAAAATTGAGAACACGGCACCATATCAATTAGACAAAAGCAGGAATTTAGGTACGTTAGGTATAGAATCAGGAAGAGGGGATGAATTTGTAATTTCATTGGTATAGGGAACTCCAGGATGAGGAAAGCCACTCTAGCAATGTAGGTCACACCTTCTCCACAAGTGAGAGTCTTCAGAGAGCTGAGGAGCGAATACAGTGAAAGTGTAAGTGACCTTCCCAGGGCTCCAGAGCCAGTGTGTCAGAAGAAGTGTGTGCACTCAGGTCTTCCTGGATCTAAGGCCAGTTTTCTATTCACTATGCCGTGTTGCCTCTCATTAAGTAGAATAGTAAAAAATACAAATTGAAAAATGCTGATAACATGCAAAGATATTAGTAGGCATGATGAGCCCTAAAAACATATGCTATCATTATTAGAGAGACGGTAAAAAACAAAACAAAACAAAACAGGCATATCACTACTATATTGATTCTATTAGTTACACTGGTAAACAACAGGAAAAAAAATCACAAGTGACATCTTATATGAAGTAAAATGACATATTTAGTCTATTAACGTAGTCTAGTTAAGTATGTAAATTTAGTATTCTGCTAAGATCCACATCAAAGACTCACTTGATGCCTTGTTATGGCACGCTCTTCACCTTGGTACTTAAAGGCTCTGCCAGCAAACTGACAACTTTGGCAGGTCCCACTAAATAGGAAAGGCTTTGTGAGGTGACTCAGCAGTATAGCAGAGTCACCATCTGAGTCTGGAGACACTTATCACTGATAAGTTAGCTAGTAGGTGGTGATTTTATTGTGGGGAGTAGAGGGGTGGGGGAAAGGCTGAGGGGAAGTGTGTAGAGAAGCAATTTATCCACTTAATGGACTAAAACGGTGACTGTTTAAGAAATGTGGTAGGGCAGGACCCCACTTTTTACTTATGAAGAAAATCAACAATGAAAATATAACTAGGGTGACAGTCATAAACGATAATGACCTCATGCCAATGAAAGCACTATCCACCAGAAGGTCACAAGTAGCCATTCTAAGGCCTGTAAGGGACAAAACATCTCCTTAAACACGGACATATTTCAGGAATGGTAGAAATAGTTATTATAAAATTTGATGACTAAGGAAAGTTTGGTTCTGAGAACTGTTATGCCAATGGTTTCCAATCTTTTCCTGATGGGAAACTATGTCTGATTTCTTGGATGTCCTAAGACTGCTACAGAGGAAGACCAGGGGAGTTGGATGCTAGTGACAGTAGGGAGGTTGGTGGGGATGAGACAAGGCAGGTGGCTCTAAGGGCTTTCTACAACTCACGTACATGAGGGCAGAGCTACGGAAATCAACCAATCAGTTGGAAGAACATGATCAACCAGTGGTAAGTATTGCGAGATACAGAAGAATAGCATTTTTCAGTGATGGCAAATGAGAAATTTAAAAGATTAATAAGATTAATTCAGTGACTTAATTTCTTTCTAGTGCAAGATTGTTCTCTATGGCATATGTTTACTGGTGCAAAGTCCTTCTATTCCCCCCAATTTGACTTCTTATTTCAATTACGATGCACAATGTACCTAAGCTTTTGAGATGCTATAAAGCATGCCTAAAGAACACGAGCCCTGCCATTAATTTACTTAGTAAATGATACAACTACGTCATTGGCTTAAAAATATCAAAGGATTCTCTGGTTTTGTAGTACCTTTTAATTTACTCTGTTATCTATGTTGCAAAATTTGGTCTGTCTTCCCAGTATTTCCCCAGTAAGTTCTGCCATTTCCCCAGCATTTCACAACCAGCAAAGAATTTTTAGGTGGGTATAATATAGCATGAAAATATAGCTCCACTAAAACTCCTTTAAGTGTCTAAGGTTCCTTTATCTTTAGATGTCATTAAAATGGAATTTTGGAACATTACTTGTTGATGAGGAAGAAGAAATGGTGCATTACTCTGAGGTGTTTGCCACACTTGAATAATCTAAAATCTGCTATTGCATTGAAGAAAGAATATGCAAATCAACAATCACCAATCAATCATCAATCAACCAATAAATATTTTTAAGTGTCTACTATGTGTCAGGCACTGTGCTAAACACTGGTTGGAGATAAACATAATTTATAAGAGATTTTACTATCACAGCAACCTAAAACGTCAGAAACACGGCCTTTGAAACAATGTGACAATAATGTGAAACAATAATTTGACTAAATATCTATTAATGCTTCTTTTTTTTTAGTTTAAAAATATACAACTAATTTAAAAAATTCTTCATTTTCCTACCTGAATTAGATGTGATGGCACTGTGATGACACAGGCTGAGAGGGACATTCTGAGAAGACCACGGAGGACATACAGGAATCTTGTAAGACTATGCATATGTTCAGGGGTGTCAGCACAGCAGATGTCATCTCCCCACAAAGGTGAGCCAAGACTCTGAATCCCAATTCTTAAAATGTTTTTTTGTTTTTTCTAAAAGACAATGGAAGAAAGTAATTTCTTAATCTTTTGATTAATTGGAAGGAGCATATTTATTTTACATGTGTCAGAATACACTGTTTTATTTACATAAAGACTTGGGATCAAAAATCAAAAGTGAGGTATAATGTAAAAATTAATTGATCAAAGTACTGAAAAAAATCCGTTTGCTTCAGGTATTTATTAAAGCCAGGCAGTTAGGTAGTGCAGTGGAAACAGCGCCGGGATTAGAGCTGATCTTTCTGAGTTCAATCTGACCTCAACACTAACTGTGTGACCCTGGGCAAGACACTTAACCTTGTTATCTCAGTTTCCTCATCTGTACAATGAGCTGAAGAAGGAAATGGCAAACCATTTCATTATCTTTGCCAAGAAAACCCCAAACGGGGTCACAAAGAGTCCGACACAACTGAAATGATTGAACAACAACATTTATTATAGCTAATATTTTACTATAAAAAGTTATGAGAATAAAATTAATTTTCCCCTTTTGAAAGTTAATTATTTCTAAAAATATGAATGTAACTATCAAATCTCTATTAGTATAAAAAGGTAAGAAATTGTATTAGCTTTACAATTCACATAAAACAATGAAGGAAAGTTCAAATAAGAATTTTCAAGATTAATTCCTTTGAAGTTCTTACATTAAAACATGAAAGCTCTTGGCTAAATCTGTGTTATTTAACCACAACTTTTTTTCACTGTATTCTATTATAACTGAATGTTGATGGTAGTGATGGCGTCTGGGGGAGGGAAGGTTAATCTTAATTCTTTATCTCTGAAAAGGTTCAATCTTATCTTTATTGTTATGAAGTAATTAAAAAAAATAAACTTCCAGGATCTTACAAACAATTTGTATTAAATTTGCTCATTCAACAAATAGTTGTTACGCACCTCTTAAGTGGCATGCACTATGTTAAGAGACAGGTATACAAAATCAAAAATCAAAGTCCCTGACCCCAAAGGCACTTACATCAGGGGAAACAACATGTATCACTCATATCGAGACAGAAGGAGTAAATGCAAGGTATTTTGGCAGGTGTTTTGGGGAGCAGAGCACTGGAAGATCAAGATAGGTCTCATTGAAATGGTAGTGTCTGAGCTGAGTGTCTAAGGAGACCAGAGATTCTGAGAGGCAGCCGCAAGGAAGGACTGTCTTCTGGAAGGGGAACAAGCTTTCCGAAAGCCCGTGAGGGTCATGGGCAAGGGACAGCAAGTTGGCCAGACTGACTGGACCATTAAGTGCATGAAAGGGAATGATGGCTAGTAAGCCTGGAAGGCAGGTTTTAAATACAAAACAGAGAAGTCTGTATTTGACATCATCATCATCATCATCATCCTCACTAACATTTATACAGTGCTTACTATGTGCCGGGCACTGTGCTAAGCACTTGACATATGTCTTCTTATTTGATTCTTACAACAACCCTGCAATGTGGGTACTATTATTATCCCCATTTTACAGAGGAGGAAACTAAGACAAACAGAGGTTATGTGACTGGCCCATGGTCGTATGGCAATGTATCTTAAGTCAATATTGAACTTGGGTCTTTCTGACTCCAGCCTGGTGCTCCAGCCACCGTACAGCCAGCTTCTCCCCAAAGGCAATAAGGAAGAACCGGAGCTTCTTGAGCAGAGGGAGACATGGGGAGACAAAATGGTGCAGGGGAAAGAACCCTTGAGTGTAGAATCCACAGACATCAGTCCAAACCCTCCCTTGTCACCTGCTTCCTCTGTGACTTTGGACTAGGCACAACCTCTCTCAGCCTTATTTTTCCCATCTATAAAATGAGAGTATTGGATCAGAGAGCCTTCTAACATCCTTCCAGCTCCAAATCGATGGTCCAATGAGTTTTGGCAGGTAGATGGGGCCCAGCTTACAGAGGGAGAGACAGGAGAAAGGCTCTGTGGAGGAGGCAGCCCTTGAGTTGAGCCTGAAAGGAGAGGAGTATCCTGCTTGACAGAGATTAGGAGCAAGTATCCATCAGGCACGGCAGCGAGGGCTGGTGCAAATGTGTGGGGGTCAGTGTTAGCTCGATGTATCTGGGGAACAGCAGGGCTGGAGAGCAGAGATGATGAGGGGGGAATGCTGCACAAGGAGGAAGGAAGGGGAGGAGGCAGCCGGACAGGAGGGGATTTGAAATGCTAGGATAAGGAGTTTGCATTTTAACCTCGTGGCAACAGAGAACCACTGAGGGTTTCTAAGTAGTGCGGTAAGTAAAAATTCTTATGGTCAGACTTGTGCCTTAGGAAGTAAAAATCCCAGAGCTGGGACCCAAAGGTATTTTACATATTGACAGCAAGATCCTGGCAAAAGGAAGAGGGGTTTTCACAACCCATAGAGGTGACCCATGCTGTTTGCCAGGGCCAATAACTTTTGACTTGTCAGGTGTGGGGCAACTATCTATGCCATTCTAACAAAGGAGATACTTCTGCAAAGGCTTACATGAGCTATTTTAGTCATAAAACTTTCAAGAAAAACCTGGAGTGAATAAAAATAAACATCTGCCAAGGGTGAACATTCAGAAAGCTATCTGTATAATTCTGACAGGAAAAAAAAATGAAATGAACATGTTATTTAAACATGTTTTACCTAGAAACAAAGGCTTGATATTCTATGATATTTAAGTTTTCTAGAATTTAGATGGTAGGGACCTTAGGGGTAGTTTGTCCAAAGCTTTCATTTTACAAGTAAGGGAACCGAGGCTCAATGAGGTGAAGTGATTTGCCCAATGTCGTGTAACTAGTAAAACAGGGGGTCCAGAATGTGAAACCAGTTTCCTTGATTCCGAATTCAGTGCTATCACCGTAGGCATAGTTTTTAAGGAGGCAAAAAGAATCATAGATTTAGAGCTGCAAGAAAGCTGAGGTTCCACTTAGTCCCATTACTTTACAGTTGAGAGAACTGAGGCCCAGAGAGCTTGAATGATTTGCCCAAAGTCACACAGATATTAAATGGCAGAATGAAGCTTCACTTTCAGCTCCTCTGATTCTCAATCCTAAGTTCTTTCTAGCACCCAGAAGGACGTCAGCTCTCTCTGGGCATGGTGATCCAAACAAACACAGGGAAATCCCAAGACATTCCTGGTTTAGCACCTTAACCACCAGGCCACGATAAGATATCAGTTACTTCTGCATCAAAGTGAACCACTCAAAATGATGCAGAAATCCTATGAAATTAAATTCTTTAATTCTTCCAACAGGTATATCTCAGCCCAATGAACCTGATCCTTGAACTCACAAGTAGGCAAGCTGCGTGTTCTACTTTATTCAGTCAGTATCTTGTGGATGGAAGAGAGCAATAATAATTAAAGGGTTTAAAAGTTAGTTTGGAGAGAAAAGATGAAAAGGAGTCATCAGCACATTTCAACAATGGGAAGGGATTCTGTAGTTTAGAGAAGATCAAAGGAATGTGCTTGTGTCACAGTGGCAGGGGTTAAATCCATCCTGGGAAGGCACCCCAGGGATGCATGGGTACTGAGCCTCGGCCATGGTCTTTCTCCAATCTTCCTTTCTGGGTACTATGGTAAGCCTAGAATAGGCTATTACAGATACGAGGTGCCCTCTTATAGTAAATAGAATGGATGGGCTAATGCTTTCCAGCAAGTGGCAAATATCGAGGGATTTTGTTGTTAGGGCAAATAAAGAGAAAGAGTTCCACAGAAAAGTCACTTTTAACCCAGCAATTTATGGTAATTCTATGTAGCTTCTGGACGCAGTGACTCAAGCACAGATAACACTGTGATTAAGTCACATCTAGGGATGGTCACTGGATCACTGCTGTAACACTGAAAGGGCCTTGGAAGGGTGTTTGCTGATAATTGCTAGAATTTCAAAGGTATTTCTGGTGGAAGGGCTGGGAAAAATGGGGAGAAGTAACTCTTCAAAATCTGAGCAGAGTCTGAGATCATCAAGAATTCCTGTTCATATTACACACTGAAACTGTAGTTTTGTTTGGAGTCTCCAAAACAAAAATGAGACATGAGGGAAGCAAAGAAGGAAGGCCATGAATAAGCCTGAAGGGTAGGGGTAAAATGTATAATTAAGGGATGGCAGCATCACTTTGTTAATACCTGTGCCTATGTCTGATAAAGTCACATCCAAGTCATTAACTCAGTATCATCACTATCATCATCATCATCATCATCATCATCACCATCATCATCACCATCATCATCATCACCATCATCATCACCATCATCTTCAACACCATCATCATCATCATCACCATCATCATCATCATCACCATCATCACCATCATTATCATCATCATAACCACCTTTATCAATATAAAATACTTAGCAAGTGTATAAATGAACATGCTGCTTATACTAAGCACTGAATGTAGAAAACAACTTCAAAAACCTTGGAATCACAGCAAGATACCCTGACATGGACAAATATAGAGCAGAATTAAAATACTAAACCAAGAGATGAATGACTGGCATAGCAATTAAATACCATATAAGTCAAGAGTGAATTCATGCTATGGGGAAGGGACAGGATATTACATAAGCAGGATAAGGATTCAGAAGAAATAGCCATGTCTACTATGATAATGATAAAGGAATATTTAGATTAATTTTACAACTTTAAAAATATACAGAAGTAGATGCTCTTTTTAAGGAGCCAAATGATAATCCAGGAGGTTTCTGATGTTTTCAGGACATGCTTCCACACCTCTAATCAGAGCTCCCCACAGCATAACTATCACATCAGAGGCCATGGTAGGGTTACACATTTATCCCTGCAATGAAACAGACTTGCACGGTGATAAAAAAAACATTAGAAAAAGTACTTTTTTTTGGTCTAAAGAAGGCAGTTAACAGTGAGAAAAAACATCAATTTAAAATTTCTGAGGCGTATTATCCCTATGTTACACTACAAATTAATGAGAGTCATGCTTGCTATTATGGAATGAAATAATTAGCTAAGCACAAGAGTCATAAAAATTGTTCCTGTGAAACTGAGTTCTATTTAAATTATTAGAACTCTTTAGGTTAAATATTAAGTTAAATTAATTCCAACGTTGTGTTTTCATTGTGCTTTTAAATTTATACTGTGAACTGTTTGTATAGTCTTAATTCATAGTTTAAAATTAAACTGAATTATGACGGCAGTTTGTAAATATGTCCACTCCATGCATTTCCACTGATGAAATGCACTCTCTCATTAACTGGCTGTGTTAAATATTTCCTATTTCTTTTCTTTGGAAAATAAATCTATATGTCCTCTTCTAAGTAGCTGGGTTTTGCTGGGGGGGAGGGGAGGGAGTGGTGAAGTTGAAGAGGAAATAGGCATTTTCAATTTCTAAAATGGCAGGAATTTAAGCTTTAGGAAATTACTTTGAAATTAGAATGATGATTCTTGAAGAAGCAAATGATAAATGAAAAAACTCTTAAAACTCATCTAAAATTTCTGAGAAAGAAACAAATTGAGATTAAAAAATCTCTATGTTAATTGTCTGGAAAACTGGCCTCAAAATTAACCATAACTTAGAAAGAGATAAAATGAGAAACCTTTCCATGGATTATTCTTAGCTTAATAGCTTTCAATGTAAAGATTTCTGTGCCTTTCATTTTCATGAAAGTCAATGATTACGGTAGTGGTGGGATTTTTTTTTGCTAATCAAAACAATATTCAAATTATGGTCAGCCAATTATGATATTTTGTATAACACATAAATATTTTCTAGAATGTAAAGACATTTTCACACCTAACATCTAAGAAAAATAAACATGATTTCATTCCAATCCAGGGGCAGCTTGCTTACTGCTAGCTCCTGGGGTTGTGAGAAGAAAGGGAAAGGGAAAGGAGAAGGAGGAGGAGAAGGAGGAGGAAGGGTGGGAGAGACAGAGAAACAGAGAGAGAGAGAGAAAGAGAGAGAGAGACAGAGAGAGAGAGAAAGAGAGAGAGACAGAAAGAGAGAGAGACAGAAAGAGAGAGAGAGAGAGAGAGACAGACAGAGAGAGAAAGAGAGACAGAAAGAGAGAGAGACAGAGAGAGAGACAGAAAGAGAGAGAGACAGAAGGAGAGAGAGAGAGAGAGACAGAGAGACCTTCTTTGCTGCCGCCTTTGCTTTCTGCACGCTGTAAAGTTTCCTGCTTTCAGACCTGCCATCCTATTGGAGGAGCAGCAGCTCGGCCCACTGTACTGTGGGAACTGTTAGGACATGCCTGTTACTATGGTTACCACAGCCCGTCGGGGAGAGGTGCCTGTCAGGGACCAATTTACCTCTCCAGACGGGCACTGCCACCAAAGGGGGACATGGTGCCCTTAAATCTTAGCAGAGATGGAAACTGGAGCAACAATGGGCAAAACAAAATTACTCTAAACATCGGCTACCACAGAGAAAATCATCAGGCAAAAAAAAAAAATCTCCAATGTGGTTCTATTGATATGTGTAAGTAATGAGCAACCCACACAAACACGAACCCACTGTTCAAACTGCACGGCAAAGTGGGACACTGAATTGTTACATATTCTTCCACAAAGAAAGCACTAAACTGTGTGTGGCGTGGGGTAGTAAAGTTCACAAATGTATTTTAATCTATATAAATTAGAAGAATATATATGTTTATGTGTGTATGTATGTGTCTGTGTATAGTGTGTGTGTGCATATATATGTATGATAATTAGAAGAATGTATATATATACATATATAGCTAATAATGTTTTCCCTCCCCCTTGAGATTCATATAGGAAGGACTTCTTTATTTGAACTAATAAAAAATCATGATGTTCTGAAAATATGACTGCCTAAACAACAGAATTTTAATGCTATAGTAAGCATCTAAATGATGGAATAGAACAGAAATAAAGAATTCTGGGTGAAAATGGGATTTAGAAATAAGTTTCCCCTTTCATTTGTTTTATATATATATATATATGTATACATATATATATATATATATAAATTCTGAAGATCTTCCCAAAATAAATGCTTAAATTTAAGCCTTCTGAACATTTACATTTTAAAATATTTTACAATGCTTCTTTTACAGTGAAACGAGAAACATGATTTTTAAATTCAGTAATATAATCCACAGATTTACACAAAGAGAAATAAAACTTTGAAGATGATTAATTTGAGTATAAAGGGAATTCTGAGGGGAAGTCCTGAGTAAAATATAAAAAAAAAAAAATCTTCCAGAGTGTTCTGCCTCTTGCATTTATTTTTTAAATATAGTAACTTATCTATTTTAGTAGCTGCCAATAGGCACTTGCAAGTAATTATGGCTGACAGTACATTTGCACATCCTACTTGTACCCAGGGAGAACAGAGTTAAGACTCCAAATGCACATTAACATAGGAATCATGGCAGTTTCTGCTCTGCTTGTTTACGTCATCTCTGCTTGGAAACAGCCTGTTCACTGTTGATTATTCCAGGACCTTCTGGGTCCACCCCTAGAGAGAGCTTTGAAAACAACATTCTCTATGTGATTACAGAAATCACTGAAGGTGCTCGGTACCTGCGGACAGGAGCCGTCGAATCCTTCCTCAGACACGATTCTCTGGATGGAGTGAAGAAGCTTTGTGTAGCCATGGGTCAGAGCACTGTGGGTAAGAAACAGCTCATGGAGTATAAATGAGTTGATTGCACAGCACATACACAAAAGTCAATAAAAGTATTAGGTGATCTTTCAGTTCTTGAGCCACAATGAGTTTAGCATTTAAGTAAAAGGTGTAAAGGAATAAAGTTATACTTGTGAAGATCCTAAATACAAATGAAGATATTCTGAGAACAAATTGCAATTGCCTCATGTTAACTAGTTCAGTGCCCCTGATACATTGGGAAAGGTAAAAATCTGCAGAGACTAAGATGGCTTAATTATGTCAGGCTCAGTTACCTCCTAGAAAATTAATGATTTAGTGAAGCAACTTAAAAGCTGAAACCACTACAGCATTTCAGGAGTAATCATAGATAATTAACACATAGTTAATGAACTGCTATGCCAAGTACACCTGATCAATGTCCCGATCACCTGAGCTCATCTTCTAGCAGTTTTAATTTTCTCACAACAACCTGCTTTAATAATAGTAATTAAATAACTTGATATTTTAGCATAAATGAAGAAAAATAGGCACAGTCTCCAGTGAATTTAATATTTCCTCCTTTCTTTTCATATACACACACATATGACTATTAGGATAGTAAATTTTTGGCATACAGTCTAAAATTATTCACATTACAAATATTTCTCTCATAAACATGGAAACTCTTCTCATTACTGTTAGCATTTTGAAGCATTTTATAAGCATTGTGAAGACTAAGTTAATAAGGTTCTGGAGAATAGCTGTTCCATGTGCACTTAAGCAATTTTGTGGTACAGGACCCCAAGTATCTGCTTTATGGTGAAAAGCCATAGAACAATCATGCAGACAAGAAATGCTTCAAAGACAGACTAATGTGTAAAGCAGTGAGACACGATCGGAAAAGCTAGCCAATATAATAAAGAGACTGCACTAGTGTGAGGAGATTGGAGGCTAGCTGGCTCAGCACACACATCTGAACAACTCTATAAAGGCCATTATTGTCGATTAACATTTGGCTATCATCCACAGCTGGACACCTAGAAAGATGTGGGACATACGCAAAGATTAGCCTCTGCTGAATGTAAAAGGAGCAGTGAAGAATGAAAACATGTTTACTACTCTGTTAAAATACTGTGTACACAGAAAAGAAAGGTAAATAAAGGTACCTGTAGGTAGCAGCAGCTATCATTTTTCAAAAGGGAAGCTCTACTTGCAAACAAAGTGAAAAGGAGAACGTCGTTGGGAGGAAACATCTCTAATGGGCAATAACATCATGATTTTATATATTAACCTGTGTATGTCTGTGTTAGTGAGTTCAGTTGACTAGAACACAGTCTTAATTTTTGAATATGATGGGTTCAGTTCCCCTATGGGCCAGTAAATTTTGAAAAGGAGCAAAAAACAAACCCAACCTATTTTTATGCTGCAGTTTGTATCTCTATGTGAGTTAGTCATTTTACAAATTCAAATGTTGGTCCAAGAGAGCCTAGGCCATAAAAGATGAAATACTTAGGGCATCTTTTCTCCCTGAAGAAGCAGAAATGAACTCAAGACTACTGATCATGGGTCATTAGGAGTTCATATATTTACAAGACAAAGTCTGTTAAGGCTTTCCTCATACACAAAAGGTTCCTCTAAGTATGCATTTTATTGTGTTATTTTTACTTGTCTGGATAAAAATTAGGTGTGATATTGTGTATTTTTATCCTGGAATGCTGTATTACCTACACCACAAACAATATCTGTTGCTTCTGCCACAGTCACACATTCTTAAGTAGATTCAAGTAGGTTCATTTCAATTCTATAAGCATTTCTTAAGTGCCTATTAAGTGTCAGGCTCTGAGGATACAAAGACAGGAAGAGTTCCTGTACTCAAGTTTACCTTCTGGAGGAGGGAGTGGGGGAATGGAGGGTGAGGAATTTAACATGTATACAAGATAATCTGAGGGAGGAAAAAGAGAGCACTAACAAAGGCAAAAGGAGGAGAGGAGAGGAGAACAGAGAAGAAGAGACAGAGAGGAAGGGAGGGAGGGAGAAAGAGGAAAGAGAAAGAGTAGAGAAAGGAAAGAGAGAAAAAAGAGAGACAGAGAGAGAGAGGGAGAGGAAAGAGAAGAGGATAGAGGAGAGACAGAGAGAGGAGAGAGAAATGGTGGAGTGAAGGAGTGAGAGAGAGAGAGAGAGGAGAGACAGAGAGAGGAGAGAGAAAGGGCGAAGCGAAGGAGTGAGAGAGAAAGAGAGAGAGGAGAGACAGAGAGAGGAGAGAGAGAGAGAGGAGAGAGAAAGGGCGGAGTGAAGGAGTGAGAGAGTGAGAGAGAGACAGAGAGACAGAGAGAGACAGAGAGAGAGAGAGAGAGAGAGAGAGAGGAAAGGAGTGTGCATCCCAGGCACAGAGGTGGGGAAATGGGTTAGTGAACTCCGGGGAACAGCAAGTGCACCAGTTTGGCTAGAACGTGGAGTGTGTCAAAGGGAATGCTATGAAGCAAGTCAAGAAAGATAAGCGGAAGCCAGTTTAGAGAAGCCTTTAAACGCCAAACTGGTTAGTTTGTCATTTATCCTAAAGGCAAGAGGGAGCCACTGAAGACATCCCTGTGCTGGGAGGAACATTTTGGCAGGCATGAGGAGGATGGAGTGGAAAGACAAGAGATGCATTCACAGACCAAGTATAACACATGGGTGCAAGATGAAAAGGTCATGAACCGAGCCAGTAGCCCTGTGAGTAAAGAGAAGCGGGCAGATGTAAGACATACTGTGGGAGTAGAACTGACAAGAAGTGGAAGCTGATTGCACACGGGGGCTGAGAGAAAAAAAAGTCAAGGCTGAGTCTGAGTGCTTGAAAGGACGATGGTGGTCTCTACAACAATTGGGGATTTTGGAAGGGTGTTTTAGTGATAGGAAGATAATGAGTTCCAGTTTGGACATGTTGAATTTGAGATGCCCACAGGCAAGATGTCAAGCAAGTAGTCAACCCAGTGGAATTCAGGAGAAAGATCAGTGTGGTGTCACGACTTGTAGCTTGAGGTTTAGTTATGGAGACCTGGATTCAAACGGTATTTCAAATACTTGCTAGGTGTGACTGGACAAATCACTTAATCTCTCTTAGCTTTAGTTTTCTCATCTATAAAAGGAGGTGAATACTAGCAGTAACCACAGGATTGTTGTGAGGATCAAATGAGAAAATGTGTGTAGGATTTGAAATGCTACATAAATCTGAGTTATCATCTTCCTTATTGATAGATTGGGTAGTAATTTGCATAGCGATAATAACTGAACCCCTGAGGAAAGGTGTGTGTGATGAGTTTTCCAAGGGAAAGAGTATGAAGAAAGAAGAGAGGAGGGTACAGGGCAGAGGTTGGGGATACCCACACTCAGTGAGTGGGAGATGACTGATGACCCAGCCCAGGAGTGTGAGGAATGGTCAGACTGGTAGCATGAGGACTGACAGAAATTAGCTACAAAAAAATCAAGGAAGGAGATCAGATAAGAATTGGCTGGGGGTTGGGGGGTAGGGAGGAGATGGTGGAAGGTCACAGTATCAAATGCTGCAAAGAGGTCAAGGAAATGAGGTTTGATAAAAGGGCGCTGGATTTAGCAATTAAGAAATTATCAGTAAGCTTGGAGAGGACAGGCTCAGTGGAGAAGGAGAGATGGAAGCAAGGCTGTAAGAAAAATGAGGTGTAAGAAAATAGAGGCAATGAGTAGAGACACATTTTTAAGAGTCATTAAAGTCTATCTAACATTTCCCTGAAAGAGTCGCTGACTCTGCTGCTGTGAGAACAGCAACGACCCCACATGATATTCATGAAAATATTTTAAGCTTCTTTCTCACTTCAAGGTTGCCACTCTGTTATATAAACAGTGAAACATTTTCTCAAATAGGGTAACTCTTCTAGGAGAAATAAATATTTCCATTACCAAAATTAAAATAAAAAAAAGGCATGAATTTAAATTGGATTGATAATAAATATAAAATCCCTTGATAACAGATATAAAAATCCCTTCTTCTCCCCCCGCCTCCCTTTTCTTGTATTTGTGGTAAACTAGTAACACAAACACCAGGCAGATAAGGTAGATAGATCTCTTTGGTACAATAGTGATGGGATGAGACATAATGAGGAATTTGAACATTACTTTCTAAAAGTTCATATACCATAACTGGCTGAAAGACCCACTTTTTATGGCACATGGATATTTCCCTTGTGACAAGGCTATCTACAGCCCACGCACACTGCAAAGGATGACTTGTGTGTGTTAAACAATACATCAAGGACCTCTAGAAGAAAAAGTAGGCAAATGGATGGCGTTAGGGTGTCAGTGGTACTGTGAAATCTAAAAAACTTCAACATTAAAATATTAAAGGAATCTGAGGCTAACACAGAATGGGTTGCAATCTGTACTAGTAGGAGAGAGAACCACAGCTATGAGATAATGGAGCCTTCAAAGTACTGAAGCAAGTTCAGCTATTATTTTGTATTTATTTTAAATAAAAATCCCAAACCTCCAGTGAACAGTACTTACTAGGAGCGTAATTTTCAAGCCTTGCCTAGAGCACACAAATGTCTTTCCCCTGCTCTACTAAATACTTTACTGAACCTTTTGATAGTGAATTATTATATGTAATTCAATTTATACTTTGAATTATGTACAATGAAAATGTTATTAATAATAATAATAATAGTTAGCATGTCTAGAGATTTGATCCACACAACAACCCTGAGAGGTATGTGCTATCATTATCCCCATTTTACAGATGAGGAAACAGAGGCAGAGAGATGTTGAGTGACTTGCTCTATCCACTGCCCCACCAACTACCTCTAAATGTTAATTAAACCTAAAAGCTGATTAGGCACAGCAAATTTATAAGATGCATATTCCTCTGGAATTATTTGTAACAATATTTATTTGACCAGAACAAATATAATAGTTTATTTTTTAAACTCTTCGTTATTTTAATTTTAATTTTGCTACTAAAATGTTTAAGTATGAAGAGTTTTATATATATATACATATATATATATAAATAACATATATTCTTTTTTTTTTTTGTCTAGTAGGCTAGTAACTGATAAAGTAGGAATTATCAAGAAGGTATCCTGGTTACATACAAACATGATGCTGACTTCCTTACTGATAGTTTCTAAGCATTTAACACAGGTTAGGTTATCAAGGGTATGACAAATAAGCCTATTATCTGTAAGTAGGACCCATTAGGAAAGACAGTTTAAATAGTTTAAGCCGAATTTACCCAGAAATCTGTGTTCTACATAAATATAGCTTCAGCTAAGTTTCTTTAAGGTACATAACAGAAGGCCAACAAATAACAGTCGGCCAACAAGCATTTAGCAAACACTTACTACGTGTGAAGGGCTGTGCTAAGCACTAGATAAATAACAATAAGCAAAGGCAGCACAGGCTTGATTTCTGTAACATTAAATAACTTGTAAAGGATAATAATACATCTCAAGTGCCTATGGTTAACTATATAGAACCAATATATTGGGGGGGTGGCTAAATTACACAGAGCTGCTGGGACTTGAAGAACAAGTTTCAACTTTCTTAGATTAAAAAAAGCAAAGCTGTCACTAATATACATGCTACCAAGAGGGGAATGTAATACACGTCAGGTGCTTAGATGAATTTTTATCTTTTGTCCAGAGTTCAAGGTTCTACACTTGGAATATGTGGCCTCCTTTCATTTCCTAAGTCAAAGGAAAGTAGGAGCAATAAGTGGAAAATGCCTTTTTGGGAGGAAGGAGTTGATGCAAAGAACCAGAACTCTAGCAGCTTGCATCCACTGCACAAAGGGCATAACCAAAAGGTACGCACAATAAATAGAGAAGCGCAACAGTCTGGGGCCATTTAAGATAGGGACAATCACTGAAGTGTGATAACTAATGTTCACAGTGATCTGCCTGTGTTGTGAAGAACAGAGGAAATTGTGAACGATTTAGGAAAGCAGGAAATAGACATTTTAGAAGAAAATCCATAGAAAATCAATAAAAAACAAACACACAGCTGTGCTTAAATGGGTGAACTTCAGTTATCTGGAAAATTTTCTTCTGTGGAACATTTCAATGATCCTGGATGTATGAAATATTAAAATATTTTTTTTTAAATTATCACTACTTTCCCTTTAAGCTTTAAAAACTATGCTTTCATTAAAGGATTTCAGGATTTGGTGAACAAAGTTATATTTGTTGTATCTATTTGGCTTCTGTTTAAACGAGTTGTATCATGAACTCATTGCCCATCTATCCCTCCTGCACCCCCTGCCCATGAAATCCATTCCCTTTTAGGACAGCTTTACTATTAGGAAATGCTTCTTTAAAATTGAGTCAAAACTTGCCTCCATGTAACTTTCCCCATATAGCTCTATCTCTTCTCTCTGGGGTCCAGCAGAATGTATCTAATCCTTCTTCTTAACAAGTCTTTGAAAATTTTAAGACTATCATCTTGTCTATCTTACCCTAAGTCTCTTCCTCTTCAAGCTAAACTTGCCTAGTTCCTTTATCCAACTCGAGAATGTCATGATTTCACATTTCTCTATCACCCTGGTCACCTTTTTCTGAATATCCTCCAGCTACTTAATGTAACTTCTAAAAGAGGACCCAGAGATGAGCACAGCACTCAGATCAAGTCCATGCAGGGCAGAACAGACTGGAACAATCACATCCCTTGCTCTGGAGAGCATACTTCTCTCATCATAACCCAAGTCTCAAGGAGGTTTTTAGGCTGCCTTGTCACACTACTAATTCATAGGGTTTACATTCCCGTGGGCTTTTCCCACCCAATCTGCTTCCTATTCGTGTCTCTGACACCCTAGACTTGTGCAGGTGGGGGTTCGAACCAAAGGTCAGGACTGTACACTTGGTCCTATGAAACATCTTATCCACGCTCATCCACTTTTCCACCTGCTGAGACTTTTTTGGATCCCCATTCTGTTACACAATACATCATTTCTTCAGCTTCTTTTCATAAGAAAACCTGACAGAACAGGGTGAAGGACAGAGTGCTTTTTAAGACCACTGAAAACCTCATTCCATGTTGAAAATGACCAATTAATCAATACTCTTCAAGTTGGATAATTCAACCTGTTCTGAACCTGCCTAACTTTACCATCATTTAGTTCACATCTTTCCAACTTGTCCACAAGGATATTGTGAGAGCTTCTCCAACATCTTGCCAACTAAAAATAGTACCAGCAACTCACATTTATATACAGCTTTAAGGTTTGCTATGCCCTATACATATTATCTTTTCACGTTATCTTATGTGATCCTTTCAATAACCCTGTGAT
This sequence comes from Vombatus ursinus, assembly GCF_900497805.2. Lineage (NCBI taxonomy): Eukaryota > Metazoa > Chordata > Mammalia > Diprotodontia > Vombatidae > Vombatus > Vombatus ursinus. Next base: position 16,021,894 of record NW_020954600.1, read on the forward strand.
ACAGGTGTTATTATTTCCACTTTTCAGGTAAGGAAATGAGCTTAAAGAAGTCAAGGGGTGGGGCAGCTAGGTGGCAGTGAATAGAGCACCGGCCCTGGACTCAGGAGGACCTCAGTTCAAATCCAGCCTAGACACTTGATACTTACTAGCTGTGTGACCCTGGGCAACTCACTAAACCCCAACTGCCCCCCCCCCCACACACAGAGTCAAGGGATTTTGATCAGGGTCACACTGATAACGAGTGTTGGAGTCAGGAAATGAACCAAAGTCTTCCTGACTCCATTACACTATAGTGACTAACATAAATATGAAATCTAGTTATACCATGTCCATGGAATTTTCTCAGTCTTGTAGCCCTGTCAAAAATGAATAGTAACTTTACTAAAACATTAATGAAATATTAAAATCAATTCAGAACAACTCTTTAAGCCTATCCTTTGCCAGAAGACAGTCCATCTATCCATCTCTTCGATGCCTATATTGAGGCATTTCCCTACTACATGAAGCCAATGGGAGAAATGAGATCCCAGGTGGGGCCATGACATGTTTCTCTAGAAAGGCAGGCTCACTGTCACAACACTGGCTCAGAGACTCTGGACAAATTGCTTCAACTTTTTGAATCTGTTTCTTCATCTATACAACAAAGCTAATAATTCATGCATTAAATACTTCACAAGGTTATTGTAAAGAAAGTGCTTTATAAATTTTAAAATGATATACAAACATAAAGTATTATTATCATTGTTGTTATTATTATTATTATTGTTAAAAATATCCCACTTAAAAATCCTGAGAGAAAGGGAGAGAATGTGAGGGGGTTAGGGGGAAGAGACCCATATTTCTCACAGTAATAATTTCCATTTTCTCAAGAAATTATTTATTTCAGTCATCAGAGTTATAGTAATACAACAACCCACTTTTCTCTAGTTCCTAAAGATGTATAAAATACTTTCTTCTTTACAGACAGACCACGGAAGACCCATGGTGGTAATGAGAGAACACTAAATAAAATTTTCAACTTGGTAATCACAATTACCATATACCATTGAAATTCAACAGGTAGGAGATGATAAAATTATTTTAAGAAATTAACTATTCATCTATTTCCATAACCTAGAGATAAACCTAGTAAGGTACTAGCGAATGGAGAATGGATTTGGCAGGGAGAAAAATCTCATTATCTTGATAAGACTAAGTATTAACAATGCTAACAGAACAGACTATACATTATAAACCAAGGTTCCACTAATATTTTGGCAAATTCTTAACTAGATAAAGTATAGTTTGCCTTCAGTTATAAACTCTAAGGAAAAAAAATCAAGTATTTATTTGATCTACAGTTGTTCAGAAAAAAGGTCTATAAAAAATGAGAACCACTAATTCCTCTTCTTTCTATAAGGGATTTCCTCAACCCAGGGGTCTCCCCCATGAGCTACTTCAGCACATAAACCACATCACATAACAACCACTTCTTAGACACTCAGACACTTAGAACCTCAGCCCTGGATTTCCCGATCCATCTTGCAATCTTGGTGCTGACCTGCATAACTACAGATTTATCCTCCTGAAGAACCAGTATGACAATGACTCTGAAGGCAAGGCCAGAACCCAGGGTATGAGGTACCTTCCCATACATGATGCCATCTGATCCACAAGAGTGTGCAGTAGGCAGGCAAGTTTAGCACAAGGAGGTGATGAACTATCTGAGCGTCAGGGTCAGGGACTAAGTCAGGGTCAAGGACAGGGACTGAATTCAGTTCTTTTGACTTCTGGTTCAGGGCTCTTTCCATAGCCAACTGTGAAGAATGGAAACATTTTTTCGTGTAACAAAGACCCAGAGATTTTAGTGCAAACTCAGTATGCATCACCAATGCTGACAGACAAACAAACTTGACAAGGTAGTATCAGCCTGCCTTAAGAGAACCTTGGTGTCCAGAAGAAAGTGACAGCACTATGGGTGCCTCCCCAAGTCAGACCATATCTGGAGTCTGTTCAGAGCAGGGCATCATATTTGACAAATGTCCTGAGAAAGGTATCTATGAGGGCAAAACGCCTTGAGTGTGTGCCAGATGAGGACAGTTTGAGGGAATGGAGAAGAGAAAATATAGGGAGAACATGATAAGCGTCTTCAAGTATCTGAAGGGATTAAACTTGTTCTGTCTGGTTCCAAAGGGGAAAACTAAGGCATGAGTATAAATATACAAAACACTTACTTTTGATTTTATCTTTGCAACATCTCTTGAATACTTGAATTTTGAAATCTCTCTGACACTGTCACTACTCTAGTGCAGGCCTTCACCACCTCATGCCTGGACTATTGTAATAGGGTGTAGTAGGGTATAACAGGGTGTCAAACTGGCGGTGGGTGTAAGTGTCCAAGAAACAGATATCAATCTGGCATAAGGCAAAGCTTTCTGACAAGTGGAGGTGCTAGGAGAGAGAAGAGGCTGCTTTGGGAGGCAGAGAAAGGGTCCCCCAGTGTGCATGACTTCAAAAACATCAACTGAAACTTCTTCAAGCAAAGGCTGGTTGAACATTTGTTGGGGATCTCACGGAAGGGGTTCCTTCTTAGATACTGGCTGGATTAGATAACTTCTGTGGTCCTTTCCAACCCTGAGATTTTGAGATTTTCCCTACAGAGTCTGGCACACAGGACATACATCTGCTGACAATAATGTCTTAGCTACCGCTACTATCACCACTCCTCTTCTTCTTAAGGTACATAAAATATTCCCTTTCTCAAGTGGTAGAAGCACAGCTGAAGATGCCACATCTTGGAGAAAGACTCTAAAATGCATGTCCTTAATTCTATTCCTAAATCTGGGGCGGATGAATGCTGCCAATAATCTAGAGGTTAGGTTTTGTGGATGATTAGAACACGACACACCAGTGCACCTGGACCAGTTCTGTCATCTAGTCTCAGTGCCTTTGGTCCAGGCAGCATGGTCATGGGCAGAGAGATGGTCACTAAATCCACAGGGGCTGATGAGAACACCAAGGGAAGTAGTACAGAGGGAGAAGAGAGAGGGTCTAGTTCACAACTCTGAGGGAGTTTAGAGGGCATGTTTATATTTAGAGGGCATGATATGGATGATGAACCAGCAAGGGAGAGTGAGAAGGAGCAGTCAGAGAGGTAGAAGGAGAACCAGGAGACAGTGGTGTCCCAACGAGTATGAAGGAGAGAGTCAAGGAAGCTGAGGACAGAGAACAGGCCACTAGCTTTGGCAGCTAAGAAATCATTAGTGACTTTGGAGAGTGATTAGGTTGGAAGCCAAATTGTAAGGGTTAAGAAGAAAGCAAGAGGAGACAAGTGGAGGCATCTATTGCAGAAGATCTTTTCAAGGAGTTTAATCACAAAAGGTAGAAGAGATATAGGAGGACTAGTTAGTGGGGATGGAAGGAGCAGAGGAAGGTTTTTTCAGGATGGGGGAGACATGGGCGTGTTTGTAGGCAGTAGGAAAGGAGCCAATAGACAGGAAGAGATTGGAAATAAGTGAGAAAGCAGGAATGACAGAGAGAGGGGGTAAACTGCTGGGGGAGACAGGATGGAATGGGATCATTTGAGCAGGCAGAAGTGTTAACCTTGGCAAGCACTAAGGCCAGTTTATCATTCAGGACAGGGATGAAGGAGGAGAAAGTGACAGAAGACATCTCAGTGATAGGAGATAAAGAAGCCCTTAGCAAATGGCTTCAATTTTATTTGTAAAACAAAATATAATGTTGCCATCACCCACAAATGCACCATTTTTATGTTTATGAGCTCTGAAGCTCCCTTAGCCTATCACAATCAGTTGGAATTCAGCTTCTCGCTCTGTGTTCCAATACCAAAGCCCTGCTTTTCATTAACACTGTGAGCTCTAATCCCTTGACTCCTCCAAGCCATCATCCTTATACTAGCTACACTCTCCCCTTTACTCATCAACCCCTTGGTGAACCACTTTAACTATACACTGTCCTCTTCTTTTGAGTCCTTTGCTCCTTGACAAGCCTTGGCCTTGGATTGTTCTCACCATCCAGTGATTTTGCTCTCACCCACACGCAGCTGAATGAAGGTGGAAAAAATCAGACAACTGTCCTTACTGGATCCACTACAAATTTATGTTATATCACCCCAAATGGGCCCTCACTTTTGCTAGGCAAACCTTTTATACCTCCCTAATTGACTCAATAGATCTCTCCCTACCTACTGTCTGCTTCTCTGTTGCCTACAAACATATCCATGTTTCCTCCACCTCAAAAAAAACCTTCATTTGACGGGGCAGCTAGGTGGTGCAGGGGATAGAGCATCGGCCCTGAAGTCAGGAGGACCTGAGTTCATATCTGACCTCAGATCAAAACACTTGTCACTTACTAGTTGTGTGACCCTGGGCAAGTCACTTAACCCCAACTGCTTCAAAATAAAACTAAAAAACCTTCATTTGAGCCACTCATCCCTGCTAGCTATTGTTCCATATCTCTCTTGACTTTTTTGGCTCAACTCTTCCAGAAGGCCGTCTACAATAGATGTCTCTCACTTTCTCTCCTCTCACTCTCTTCTTAAGTCTCTACAGTCTAGCTTCCAACCTCTGCGTGCTCTGTTTAATTTTTTCTTACCTGACCAGTCTAATGGTTGAATTAATTGTGGTATATGTCAGCTAAGGAAAAATTAAAAAGAGTAGAATATTCACAGATTTATGTAAAATGAGAAAAGCAAATTAACTGATCAAAACTTCTGATCAGTCAGTTCTGCCACAGTTATTAAAATAGTTCACTTCGTTTTGGGTGGTTCTGCTACGTGAAGGTCAAGTAAAACAAACAAACAAACAAACAAACACACAAACAAACAAAAAGGCAGGCAAGGAAAGAAGCCAGTTTGGGATCATAACTTTTTCCCAGGGATAATTCACAAAGTACCCAAATCATACTTTCACCCAAAGATTTTCTTGAGTAATGTAGTTCCATGCTTTGTTCAAACCATTTCCTGTACTTAGAACAACCTTCCCCTTCTCTCTACTTCCCTAACTCCTACCTGTTTTTCAGATGATGACTGATGACTGAAAACACTGTGTATGGTCAGGCACAATTCGCTTTACTCATTTTTCAATGTGATAGGTTAGTCTAAATGTGCTGACTTACTCCAAAGAAAAACATACATAGAGCCAATTATTCAATATTTAGTGCAAATTTCAATTTTTTCCCTCATTTAAAAGAGTCCTGATTTTTACACTTCTTGTTGTTCAGTCATTTCAGTCATGTCTGACTCTCCATGACCCCATTTGAGGTTTTCTTGGCAAACATGCTAGAGTGGTTTGCCATTTCCTTCTCCAACTCATTTTACAGACGAGGAAACTGAGGTAAACAGAGTGAAGTGACTTACCCAGGGTCACACAACTACAAGTGTCTGAAGCCAGACCTGAACTCAGAAATACTGAGTCTTCGTGACTCCAGGCCTGGCATTCGGTCCACTGTGCCATCTAGCTGCCCACAATTTATACACAGATTCATAAATTTAGAGCTCAAAGAGACCTTATAGGTCAACTGGTCCAATCCCCTGCTGGAACATTGAACAGTTCCCTCCAAAAAGGTGAAGTTGTATAGTACATTCTCCAGGACAGTGGTTACAATCTTCATTATGAAAAGTGTGGACAACTATAAAGCATGGTGTTATTCTTTTTGAAATGAACCAGTTAAGTTCCTTTTGGTGAGATGAGCACACACTTTTCATAAATTAAAATAAATCTCATATGGTAGAGCAGCCATTTTCAAAATTAATTTAATTACATGTTTAAAGTTTAATTACATTTAATTAAGCATTTAAGTTTAATAGGAAATAAATGAATGATCAATTAAATGCCCTAAAATGAAACACTGCCTTGTTAATGAAAATCTATGAGTCTTCTTATTCCACTCTGAACTGCTACTTTTTTTTTTGAACTGCTACTTTTCAGAACAAAGGAAGCTTCCTACAAACGTTTTTAAATGTAAGATTGTAGCTTTAAAGAACTGTGTCTGTACAGAATCAGGAAATATAAAATATTACTGTAGTGTTAGCATTTGTGTTTTTCATAATGACTGAAAACAGTTTTATCCTGCTTTATTTTTGAATGCGGTTATACTTTATTTTACATTTTAATTTCATAGTACCTCTTATAGCCTTAGGAAAACAATTTTTTAATGTTCCCATTTTCCCAAAAATTGTGCTTTTAAGGACAAGAAGAAATTTCACAGATTTTTTTTAGTAGATAAATCTGCACTGTATTTATTGAAAAACTTTAATTATCTTTTTGTGGATGTTTTATTAGGTTTTGTTTTCTGCAGGTATCCCTTTGCCTATTTTTGTAATAGGAATTCGGCAGTACTTAAATTTTATTTAAAAATATTACATGTTATTTTATCAGGGAATAAAAGTACTTTAACACTAGGTAAATTTACTAGGAAAATTTCAACCTCTAGATTGATAAGAAACCCCTAAACTGTTACTGCTTCTCATTTCAAAATCAAAGGAATCTATTCAAAGAAGAGTCGGCAGGCTAATCCTACATTTATTTAATGTTTAAAATGTGCCAGATGAAACACGGACCCCAAAAGCTTGGGTTTCGTGTTAATTTTCCCCCCTCTGGACTGACTGATAAATCTTGTTTTCTTATCAGTAAAAGTACGTGTGGTTTACACAGTACAAAATTCATTTTTAGTCATTGTTGCTACTTCCACCCCTCCACTTACACAGCCACCACCCTAGTTCAGTCCCTCATCGACTCTCCCCTAGACCACCACAGTAGCTTCCTAATGGGTCTTCCTATCTCGATTCCCTCCTCTCTAATCTTTCCTCCATAGGTCTAACCTGCAGCTCCTTATTAAATGTAGGATTCACTATAAACTCCTGTTTGGCTTTTAAAGCTCCGAACACACTGATGCCCAGCTACCTTTCCAGCCTCATTCTACATCTCACCCCCTCACACACTGTGGGGGCGTGGCCAAACTGGGTTGTTTGTAGCTCCTCTCACATGGCATCCCATTATCTGTCTTGAAGCCTTAGCTGGAACGTACTTCCTTCTCTCTACCCACCTCTTGGACTAGCTGGATTCCTTCATAGATGAAGCCCTCCTCTACATGCTTTTCCTTTTTCCTTCCAGCTGCTAGTGACTAAAATTGTCTTTTATTTACATTGTAAGTACTTTTATATGTATATATCATATCTTGCAATAGAATGTAAGCTCTTTGAAGGTAAGGACTTTTTAATTTTTTTTTAAATTTCTAGCACTTAAAATAGTGCTTGGCACACAAAAGGTAATTAATTAATTGATTGATTATCAGTATTTTAGTCATTGTTGCTACTTATTAATATCTTAGTTTTAGTGATCTAAAATACTGATAAAATATTCTGACTTCTATAAACCAAGGTGCCAAGAAGCAGAAGAGGTATAAGTTCTGTTTAATAATCAATGCATGGGCACACAGAATGGCTAAATTGACTTAGTCAAAGCTAGGAATGACAGATATCCTGCCTCTGATGCTCTTAAGTCCATCCAAGACAGATTATTTTTGAAAAGAATAAGAGTAAGGAAACTCTTATACTGAGTCATTAGTTAGAAAACTGGAGAAATGATGTGAAAATACACTATGCTACCTAAAAAGCTGTATCTTTACTTCCCATACTTAGAAACAGGTGATAGCTGTATAGCATGAATTCAGTAGAAATGGGGTAGAGACACAGAATTAGTGAAGAAAAATACAAATTGAATATATTACTTTTAAAATAGAGAATTGTTTATTAATATTTGTTACAGAAGGCTAACTGCACTTAGAAGAAACTAGTTTTTCTTGGGAAAATACAGACAATAAATTGTAATCCTCTCTTTTTCTTTATGTTGATGACTAACTTAATAATAAAAATAAAATAAAAAAGAACTGAAATTGAGGATTGCCCAAAAGGCAAACAAAAGGTTCATGGGATGAGCAGGATGCAACAAATTATAACCAAAAAATAACAAAGGAGAAATAGTGCAAAGGATGTCACAAAAGAGCACGTAATCAGAAAGAAAGTGGGCTGATCACAAGGCAAAAGTGAAGGACAACTAATGGGTACCCTGCACTCCTTACTGGTGTCCTTGCAATTTAAAGGAAACTAAGGAAGGCCCTCGACCCCACTAGAAGGATCCTCTGTGATGTACTTCTGGCAGGACATAGCCAAGACATGGATGGGATAAGAATACCCACATCAATGACATCACAGATTCAACGGAGTACTTTAGTCTATCCTGTATGGCAATTAACACCATGATGTTGGAAATGGAGAAATACTCTTAGATTTGGCTTAGGAAAAAAAAGAGTGGGACAGAAGAATAATAACAGGACCCAAGATGAATGATTGGATGGAAAGATCCTTATCATTAAGTCTATTGGACTATGGTAATCAAATATTTAGACCTTTTCCAAAATTGTAAATTTTCTTTCCTCTACTGTCATCCTTTCCTTATTTGTAGCTATTTTAAAATATCTGAAAAAACCTTCATAATTAAAATTATGTATTAAGCACACACTTGCATATGGAAGCTGCTCTGAGATATGAGTCACTGTACTTTTTTTCTTTTCTTTTCTTTTTTTTTAAACAATTTGTAAATTTCTTGTACAGGGCATTGAGTTGTCTGAAGAAAAGGGACTATAAAAGGCTAACAAGTAAAGAAAAATTGTAGTGGCTATTTTAGAATGTAACCTCTTGGCAGGTGGGGATCATTATATTTACAAATGTGTTTGATATAGCTTCTGGAAAGCAGTCATCTAGATGAATAAGTTTTAGGTGTGTAAACAACGGATTTTTTAAAAAAAATTCTAATTTCTGAGTGTCAACAAAGTTTTTTTTTTTTTCCCCAGGAGTGAAGCAAATATTGCTCTTACCATTACCTATATGAATGAATTAAAAAACTCATTAAATACTTATGTGCAAAGGCCACTAGTAATAAATAAATAGATAGATAGATAGATAGATAGATAGATAGATAGATAGGTAGATAGATAAAGCAAGGCAGTCTCTGCTTTCCAGGAGCTCACATTTTAACAAGTAGATGCCATACACAGGACATTTTAGCTGCAAGTCAGATGGAAAGGACCAGAGAAGGTATGTAGATGGGGCAAAGTAGATGGTAAAGCATCTTCTTTAATGCACTGACAAAATCATCCCTTTCTCTGATGTTAAATCATTTGACAATGACAAGGGCTTTGATGGTGAGAACTTTCTTTTCCAGGTCCTTGGAAGCAGGGGCTGCCAAAGTTTAGTCTTAAATTCTACGGATGCTTCTTACCACCAGCTCCTTACTATGAAGCTATTTTAGGGTAAAGCAGGTGACCTGGCAAGTTTTTATTTTTCCATATGTAGTACTGTACTAAATATTATTTGATATGATAGCTTTTATCAAGTACATTTTGTTGCCTATAGAGTACCGATTACTACTCATCTGGACAAAGATTTCCTTTTGCTTCTTCCTGTAGCTGTAAATCTCCATTCTCTCTGCTTAATATACTTCTGTTAAAGAAGAGTGAGGTCAGTGATAAAGGATCAAGATGGTTGTAAGTCAATGGAAGAAAAAAAATCAAGAGATGACAACCCTCTTGATAAAACATTAAATTTAACTTGCAAACAGCAAATACTAGATTCCACTATCTTTGTAACCATCTGTAAGTTATCAGCAAACGCAGAGCTTAATCATTTCACATATTTGGGTTCTGGTCCTTGGGAAAATTCTAATGATGACTTAAGTTCTAAAATATAGCTATATGTTGTAAGATGAGAGAAAAAGATGTCATCCATCAGCACTGTGAAAAGAGGAGTTCCTACAATCGTGGCCTTGGTGGCACAGTGCAAATTGAGGCTTTCAGAAGCTATGCCAGGAGTACACAAACTGGTGAACCTTCCAACAAGCTGGAAATCAACCAATCAATCAACAGTTATGAAGTGCCTGGAATGTATAAAAATCTAGAATGAGTCCGGCGATGGACATTAATGCTGCTGTTTGTAAACTAGCCTGCCACACAAAGGAGTAGCTATCTGCATCAGTGAGGAGAGAATTCTCACCAATCAAATCACAGACTCTTGAAATAGTGAAATGTTAAATCTGTGGAAACTGTAATTGAGTCTGAACTCTGGTATTTTTTTTTCAATTAATATCATCATTGCAAAACAAAGCAGATAAAAATAATGATGATAAGAATGATAATTTACCATTGTAAGTGAGAGTTTTTAAAGTGCTTTCAGACGCATCAGTTTACTGGAATCTCCTAACAACTCTATGGACAGTACCTGCACTGTAAGCAGAAAATCTGGGCTGGAGTACTCTCTCTGAATCTCAGCTTTCTCATGTGAAAAAAAAGAATATTACTACTACCATCAGTAGTACCAGTATTACTGGTACTAGCACTACTACCATTACCCATCTCTAAGGACTGTTGTAAGGACTGTGGTATATAAACTTTAAAGCACTATACAAAATGTGAGTTTATCCCTATTTGTATCTTGCAAATGTGGAAACCCAGGTTCACAGAATTCAAGGTTACTTAAGGCTATACAGCTACTAACTGGCAGACTAGAACCCCTGTCTTTTTTGGGTTTTTTTGGACATTCATTCATTCATTCATTCTTTCAGTTATTTATTTATTTATTTATTTTTAGTTTTGGACATTCACTTCCAGAAGATTTTGAGTTCCAAAATTTCTCCCCATCTCATCCCTCCCCCCACCCTAAGATGGCATGCATTCTGAATACTCCTTCCCCTAATCTGCCCTCCCCTCTATCTCCACCCCTCTCTTATGCCCTTCCCCTTCTATTTTCTTGTAGAGTAGGATAGATTTCTATACCCCATTGCCTATATATCTTATTTCCCAGTTACACGTGAAAACAGTTTTTAACATTTGTTTTTAAAATTTTGGGTTGCAAAATTTTCTCCCTTCCTCCCACTGAATCCACCCTCATTGAGAAGGCAAGCAACTCGATACAGTTTATACATGTGTAGTCATGCAAAACACTTCTATAGTAGTCATGCTGTGGAACACTAACCATATTTCCCTTCATCCTAATCCGCCCCCTGTTTATTCTATTCTCTCTTTTTACCCTGTCCCTCCTCAAAAGTGCTGGCTTCTAATTACCCCCTCCCACAATCTGACCTCCCCTTTATCATCCCTCTGCTCTCTTATCCCCTTTCCCCCTATTTTCCTGTAGGGGAAGATAGATTTCCATACCCAATTGAGTGTGTATAGTATTCCTTCCTTAAGCCAAATCCAATGAGAATAAAATTTACTCATTCCCTCTCACCTTCTCCCACTTCCCCTCCACTGTAAAAGTCTTTTCTTGTCTATTTTATGTGAGATAATTTACCCCATTCTACCTCTCCCTTTCTCCCAGTATAATCCTCTCTCACGCCTTAACTTTATTCTCCAGATATCATCCCTTCATCTTCAACTCACTCTGTGACCTCTATCCATCCATCCATCTATCTATCTATCTGTCTACATATAATTTTTTCCCTCCAACTACCCTAATGTTGACAAAGATCTCATGAGTTACAAATATCTTTCCATGAGGAATATAAACAGTTCAACCTTAATAAGTCCCTTATGATTTCTCTTTCCTGTTTACCTCTTCATGCTTCTCTTGAATCTTGTATTTGAAAGTCAAATTTTCTATTCAGCTCTGGTCTTTTCATCAAGAATGCTTGAAAGTCCTCTATTTCACTGAATGACCATTTTTTTCCCCTGAAGGATTATATTCAGTTTTGCTGGGTAGGTGATTCTTGGCTGTAATCCTACCTCCTTTGCCCTCCAGAATATTATATTCCAAGCCCTGTGGTCCCTTAATGTAGAAGTTGCTAACTCTTGTGTTATCCTGATTGTGTTTCCACAATACTTGAATTGTTTCTTTCTGGCTGCTTGCAATATTTTCTCCTTGACCTGGGAACTCTGGAATTTGGCTACAATATTCCTAGGAGTTTTCCTTTGGGGATCTCTTTCAGGAGGCGATCAGTGGATTCTTTCCATTTCTATTTTACCCTCTGCTTCTAGAATATCAGGGCAGTTTTCCTTGATAATTTCTTGAAAGATGCTGTCTAGGCTCTTTTTTTGATCATGGCTTTCAGATAGTCCAATAATTTTTCAATTATCTCTCCTGGATCTATTTTCCAGGTCAATTGTTTTTCCAATGAGATATTTCACATTGTCTTCTTTTTCTTTCATTCTTTTGGTTTTGTTACACAATGTCTCGATTTTCATAAAGTCACTAGCTTCCAATTGTTACCTTCTAATTTTTAAGGAAGTATTTTCTTCAGTGAGTTTTTGGATTTCCTTTTCCATCTGGTTAATTCTGCTTTTTAAAGCATTCTTCTCCTCATTGGCTTTTTGGGCCTCTTTTGTCATTTGGGTTAGGCTATTTTTTAAGGTGTTATTTTCTTCAGTAAATTTTTTTTTGGGGTCTCCTTTAGCAAGCTGTTGGATTTGTTTTTCATGATTTTCTTGCATCACTCTCATTTCTCTTCCTAGTTTTTCCTCTACTTCTCTTACTTGCTTCTCAAAATCCTTTTTGAGCTCTTCCATGGCCTAGGACTGATTCACATTTTTCTTGGAGGCTTTGGATGTAGGAGCTTTGACTTTGTTGTCTTCTTCTGGTTGCATGTTTTGATCTTCTTTGTCACCAAAGAAAGATTCTGACTATTTTTGCTCAGTTTGCCCATGTTCCCAGTCAATTACTTGAGTTTTAAACTCTTTGTTAAGGTAGGGGTCTGCTTCCAGTGTAGAGAATGTTCCATCCCAAGCTTCGGGGGTTTTGTGCAGTTGTTTTCAGAAATACTTCTAGGGACCTGTAAATTTTCAGTTCTTCCATGGTGGTATGATCAAGGGTGAGGTGTTTACTCCTTTCGCAGCTTGTGCTCTGGTCTATGAGTGACCACAAGCACTCTTTTCTGCCTTGGAACTGTGAGGAGGATTCCCTCTCCACTGCCACTACAAGCTCCACCACACCAGCTCTCCTCCTCATCCCAGGTCCGCCACCCAGAACTGTGACCCAGATCCAAGCACAGTCAAAGCAAGAGAATCCTGCCTCAGCACCAGCAAAGAGATCCCTGCAATCCCCCTCTCATCAGTCACTTGATTCCCCCTCAGTCAGTGGTACAGGAGCCCCAGAAGCAGCTGCTGCCCCAGGGCTGCACTGGGACTGGGGCTGGGACCAACCTTCTCTTTCACCCCAGTCACAGACCTTTCCTACTGACCTTCTAAGTTGTCTTTAGCTTTTGTGGGTTGAGAAGTCTGGAAGCCACCACAGCTGCCAGTGATTCGGTCCTCTAAGGCCTGCTCCAGGTTCTCTGAGTCCTGGTCTTTGCCTGAGTGCCCACACTAAACCGTGTTCCTCTTCCAGCCCGGCATGACAGACCTTTCCAATCAACCATCCAGGTTGTCTTGGGCTGCAAATTTGTTTCACTCTGTCTTTCTGTGGGTTCTGCTGCTCTAGAATTTGTTTAGAGATATTTTAAGAGATATTTGGAGGAGTTTGGGGGAGAGCTCAAGCAAGTCACTGCTTTCACTCTGCCGTCTTTGGTGCTGATCTAGAACCCAAGTCTTCTGACACCTGGCTCTATGCTTGTTTCATGAGACTAGGAGAGACATCAATGAGGGATACACCAGGTCTGGTACCACGGAAAAGAGTCCTAAGAACTTCCTATTGAAATAAACCTAGCTATAATAAATTAAGATCTTAACTGAATTCCTACGTGTCTGAAATAAGATGGCTTCACAAACAGGTTCCCAAATCACTTCATTTATTGTTGTTGTTATTGTTGCTGTTGTTGTTATAGTTAGCATTTTTATACTGCCTATTATGCGTCAGGCACTATGCTAAGTGCCTTTACAAACATTATCTCATTTGACCCACACAACAAGCCTGGGAAATAGGTGCTATTATTATTCCATTTTATAACTGAGGAAATTGAGGCAAATAGAGGCTAAATGACTTGCCCAAGGTCACATAGCTACCAGATTTGAACTCAGATTTTCTTGACTCCAGGCCCAGCATTTTCTCTATTGTGCCACATGGCTTTTCCATCTCAAAATTTCCTCTTCTGACTAGCTACCTACAAACAATGTTATGAAAGAATACCTACTATTCTAATTATAAAAGAATTAGGTTTCTAAGGTTCTGGTCCTTGGGAAAATCCATCCCTCAAACTAAATTCCTTTGAGTCAAATCACAAAACTGAAAGAAATATTTGGACACCTATGAATTCCTGAATACTAAAAAATCTTGCAATTTTCATAGATTTAATAGCATAAATACAAGTTATTAGTGTCATGTTGGTACTGATTTAGTTGAACACCTAATACTCTTGGCTGTATACCATAAGTATAAAGATTGCTGTATTTACACTCCAGTTAGAACTGAGAGCCTTAAAAAACAAAAACTTGACCTTTGCTCATCACACCAGCATTGTATCAGTCTATTGATGACTACTTGGTATTAGACAACATGGCATGCTTGTGTGTCTTCTGTAAAAATGCATTTCATAAAAAAAACCTGAGAATGTGGTATTATTTTATATTATTTTCATTGCTATCATGATCAGAAAGCTATTATTATTAAGTACTTTTCATAGAGAATACTAATAGGCAGTGATTTAGAGCTATTTCATAATTTACTGATAATTAAAGCATCAAGGACTTGTAAATATCTAGTATCAAGAATGTTCAACTGTCGAGAATTAAAATAATAGCAGGGATAAAGGTGATAAGATTTGAAAAAGAAGAGAGAAAAAAAACCAATGTACAATGAAATACAACAAAATGTACACACAGCCATAACTGCTTATAATGTAAAAAATTAAAATTTACTCCTCACAATATGTACTTAACAATTATGAGCCTTTTCAAAGCAAAACTTTGTTATATCAGTCTTTGAAATCTTAGGTCTTGTGCAGGTTATGAACTTACCAGGATTCTACGTTAGGATATGAAGTAATTTCTTCTGGAAGGAAAAATCTGTGCCATTTTGCAGACTGAATTATCTCTTGGGGCATCCTTTTTGACATATCATAATAGTGACCAAATCTTGAAGATGATCCTGGACCAGTCTGATGAGAAAGACTACATGTCATTTTAAATAGTATTTTTTTTTTTTCCAATTACATGTAAGGATGATTTCAACATTCATTTTTTATAAGATTTTGAGTTCTAAATTTTCTCCTTCCATCCCTCCCTCCCTCCCTCCCAAGATGGCAAGCAATCTAATATAGTTTATACACAATTATGTTAAACATATTTCCACATTGGTCATGTTATGAAAGAAGAAACAGAGCAAAAGGAAAAAAAAAACACCAAAAAATAAAGAAAATGAAAACAGCATGCTTCGATCTGAATTCAGACTCCATCAGTTCTTTCTCTGGATGTGGATAGCATTTTCCACCATGAGTCTTTTGTAACTGTCTTAGATCACTGTATTGTTGAGAAGAGTTAAGACAATCATAGTTTATCATTGCACAATGTTGCCGTTACCGTGTACAATGTTCTCCTGGTTCTTCTCACTTCACTCAGCATCAGTTCATGTAAGTCTTTTCAGATTTTTTTGAAATCAGCCTGCTCATCATTTCTAATAGCACAGTAATATTTCATTACACTCATATACCACAACTTGTTCAGCCATTACCCAACTGATGGGCATCTCCTCAATTCATGTGTCATTTTAGGATAGTTTCTTTTATAAGTCTTAGCAGTCGCATTAATTTGCTAATCAAACGATCAATAAACATTTATTAAGCACCTACTATGTGCCAGGCAATGAGCTTGCAAAAGTACAAAGAATGAAATAATCCCTACTCCCAAGGAGCTTAGATGTTAAGCTGAAACACAGCTGAGTCTCTTTAAACATTAGACACCGTCAACAAATTCACAGAGATCCTTGATTACAATTTTAAAATCTCTCACTTAGAGACTGCACCATACTTTAATGCATCACAATGAATTTAATATGAATCAGTTATGAAATTATAAAAATAACTAGGTGGGGTGGCACAAGGGATGGGAAGGTTTGGGCTTACATCCCACCTCTGAGACATCCTGTCTTTGTGACCTTAGACAAGCCCCTAACCTCTCAGCGCTCTAAGCAACTCCTAACGCTATAAGTGGTAGGGAGAGTTTTGGACTGAGAGCTTCCTATAGTAAGGAAATTACAAAACTAGTTTCTAGCCCATAATTATGAAACTGCATGATTATTATCTTGAGTGGCCCAACTGAGCCTGGGAGGTGACTGTCATTTAAAACTTTAAAAAAGCATACTGATCCAGACTTAAGGTTAAAGTCATCTAGATTCCTGTTGCTGAAGGATTCTAGAAAGAGCACTGTGACAGTTTCTTGTTTGGTCGAACCCTGTAATATACTATTGCCCTGATTTCCCTGGAAAAGACTGACTTCAAAACACACACAAAAAGAGGAGAATCACTCCAGAAGCCAAAAGACCTTTATAGACTGTATGTCTTTGATCAGAGTTGTAAACTAAAACTTAGGCCATTTAGATTAAAAACCAAAAAATAAACAATATTTCGTAATTGTTATTAAGTACTTACAATATGTAAATGCCCAAAGATAATCAGTTTTGAATTAAATCAATGCCAAATTTAAAAAAAAAACCATAAAAATTAAAGTTAAATTTTAAATCAATATTCAGTTTTAGTCAAATTAACTCTTAAATGAAGTAATGGAAATGTTCATGCCTCCTTGACGCCATACTTATGCTCCTTTATTTAAAATATTTTACTGAAATGTTTTAGTGTGATCTTTTGAATCAGATTTCTCGCTCTAAAGAGGCAGCAATTAAGTTTTTAATTTCATTTTTTTCTTTAATTTCAAAGATACCTAAAATAAATTTACTTTGGCATTTAACTATTATTAAAACATTGACAAACAATAAATTTTACATTAAAATATATGCTTCATAAAAAACAGAGTATAAAGTTATTTAGTCTAAAGGTTATGAAAGCAATTTAAACAGGGTCTGTTCTTTGGCCTATAATCTATCCTTTATCCGGATTACAGTTCAAAATGTTTTTACTGCAATCTCTGCTAGAGCTCATCTTTTTCTTGTATAAGTCCAAGCCCCCTTAATGTTTTAGAAAGGCCTTGACTAACTGAACTTTGATCTGATGTCTTCATTGAGAAAAGCTCCAGGTTGCCCATTTCAGATGCAAATCCTCACTAAGGCCCCAAAGAGTTTAGTAAAGACAGCGAAAAAGAAGAAACAAGAAGTTTCCAGGATCCTCTTTGAGAATCCTGGGGCACATTGGTGTCCTTAATCCACGCTGCTGCAGGGATTAAGGTAGGTGATAACCTTTCTCGATTCAAAAGAATAAGTAGAGTGCCAACAAACTGGGTGGAGACTAGGATTTGGCTATAATAAAACACCATGCAATAAAAGCCTGGTCTATGTCAGAAGCCTCTGAATAGGCCTCAATGTACCACATTCCCAGGCCTAGTGGGGAAGCTTGCAAAAGCCTACCTGAATCAAGTAAGCATGAATAATCTGTTTTAGCAGACTGGCCATGGAGAGAGAAAGAAAGGGAGACTTTCTACTTCTTTTAAGTTGGACTTGATAAATTTATTAGTGGACTGAGGCTTCCTGGAGTCCTATGAGTGAGCGGGTACAGAAAGAAATGAACTAAATTATCAGTGAACAAAGTATTCTTTTAGGCCACCACTAATTATTAGTATTTCTAATTATAATACTGATGAGACAGAAAACTCATTTGGGGAATGAATAATGGCAGAAAATTAATTTCATGTGACAGTTTATTTACTGACCAAGAATAAAAATAGTTCATCAAAAAATGAAAATAAATCTGTATATCTTTTTGGTTTCATTTAGCTCACTATTTTTAGTTAGGAATTAAAAATTAGTTTGGAATGAACAAATATAGCTTACAGATAGACAATTGGATAATGAGAAACAATTATAACTCTTGAAATCTTTTATAGGAAAAAATCCAAGAACAAAGATTGCCCACCTCATACGCCTCCATAAAAGTAATTTATGGAAATGAATTAATGTATATCTAAACAGATTTCTGAATCCCTTTAAGACTTTTAGGAGTACTAATAAAGAACAAACAATTTCATCTAAAAAAAAAAAAAACCCTGCCCAAATTAAGGTCCATATGAAAAAGAATCCACTTATTCTCATTTACTTAAAAATAAATCCATTTTAAGTCATCATGGTCAAATCACTTTACCACTCCAGGCCTCAGTCTCTGCATCGACACAAAGACGGGGCTCCAAGGATATGATCTCTAAAGTCTTTCAGCTCTAGATCAGGGGTTCTTAAGTTTTTCGTTTGTCATGCAGAGAGCCTCAGGGTACAGACTGAGTCATTTATCAGTCAGTCAATCTATGTTGATTAGTGGCCTAGAATGCGCCAGGCACTGTGCAAAGCACTGCACTCCAGGTACAAAAAATTGGCAAAGGAAAAACTTTGTCCTCAAAGATCTCACAATCTACTGGGAGAGAGACAACAAGCAAACAAATAGGTACAACAGGATAAATAGGAAAATTTGTTGTTCAGTCATGACCAATTCTTCCCATCTGGGGCTTTCTTGGCAAGGATACTGGAGTGTTTGCCATTTTCTTCTCCAACTCATTTTACAGATGACGAAACTGAGGCAAACAGGGTGAAGTGACTTGCCCAGGGTCATACAGCTACTAAGTGTCTGAGGCCAGATTTACACTGAAGTCTTCCTCACTCCAGACCTGATGTCCTCTATTCACTGTGCCACCTACATGTCCCAAAATAGGAAAATTGGAAATATTTGAAATAAGGAAGGTACTAGAATTAAGAGGGGTTGGAAAAGGCTTCCTTTAGAAAATGGGATTTTAGTTGAAACTGGAAGCCAGTTTGGTGGAGATAAGGAGGGAAAATTGCAGGCATGGAGGACATCCAGAGAAAATGTCTGGAGCTGAGAAATGCAGTGTCTTGTAGGTGGAATGGCCAGGAGGCCAGTGTTACTAGATGGAAGAGTACATGGTATGGAGTAAGAAATAACAAGACTGAAATCGGAGGATAGGGCTAGGTGATGAAGGGCTTTGAATATCAAGCACAGGATTTTGTATTTGATCCTGGAAGTAATAGGAAGTCACTGGACCTTATGGAGTAGGAAGGTGACATGGCTGGGCATGGGCTTTAGGAAAATCACTATGGGGAATGGACTGGAGTGGGGAGAGCCTTGAGGAAGGCAGACTAACCAGTAGGAGATTGCAATAGTCCAGGTGGGAAGTGATGAGGGTCTGCAACAGAGTGGCAGCAGTATCAGAGGCAAGAAGGGGGTGTATTAAAGAAGGGAGTGTATTAGAGAGATATTGCAAAGGTGAAATTGACAGACCTTGCCAACTGATTGGATATGGGGGGTAAGAGATAGTGAGGAGATGAGGAAGACACTGAGGTTATGACATGTAGGTTGCAAACCTGAGAGACTAGGAGAATGATGTTACCTTCTACTGTAATAGGGTAGCAGGAAGAGGGGAGGGTTTAGAGGGAAAAGCTAATGAATTCCATTTTGGACATGTTGAATTTAAGATGTCCATTCGACATTTGAGATGTCTGAAAGGCAGTTGGAGATGTGAGACTGGAGATCAGGAGAGAGGTTAAGAAAGGATAGGTAGATCTTCGAGATGGTAATTAAAATCATGGGACTTCCCTCCACTGCAAGGGAGATGTGGAAAGGAACCAAAAAAGAAAAAAAAAAAGCCAACAAAAAAACCCCAACCCCAAAACCAAAACAACCTCTTTGTATCACAGACCCCCATATCCCTTTGGCAGTCTGATGAAACCTACGGACCCTTTCTTGAACATTTTTAAATTCATAAAATAAATTATGTAGGATTACAAAAGAAACCAATTATATTGAAATATGTTTATCAAAATATTTTTTTAAAGAACAAGTTCATGGACTGTAGGCTAAGAACCCTGTGATCAGATTATTTCCTTTATGTGCCTCCTGCCACTATGTTAGAAAAGACAGTCATTATTACTGCTCTGGACAGACTGCAATAGCCTCCTAACAAGTCTTTCTTCCTTTGCTTTTTTCCCCACTCCAATCTATTTTTCATCCATAAAAATATCTTTCTCAGCAGGACAAAAGTCTTCAGTGCCTTTCCATTACGTGACTCAAGTTTGACCTCTTTTGTCTGGCATCTGAAGCCCTCCAAAATCTTTTGCCACCCTATCTGCCCACCCTTAATCTCCAATTACTCTCCTCTAGGCTCTAGAAAAAGTTAATTACTCTCTATACTTTGACTAGACCCTTCATTTTTTTGCCTCCCTGCACAGATTCAACGCCTAGAATGGACTTCCTCTTCTTTCTCTAGCTTTTGGATTTCTCTTCATTCTTTGAGTCCCAACTCAAATGGCCTTTCCTCAATGAAATCTCCCCTAATTCCTAGTCACTCATCAATTGATCATGGTGCTCCCCCTTGGATCTTACAAGACACCCTATCTCACAATCTAATGCACTGACTATGAAAGAATTTATTCTGGCCATCTCTGTTTCTGTCTTCTTCTCCTAGTAGACACTCAACTCCCAAAGCCTCACACTACATTTCTCTCAGTGTCAGGCACAGTGATCCCCTCTAACTGGCACAAAATATTTCTCAGATGAGCAATATAAAAAAAAAAACTCATTAGCTGATGAATATTACTAGTGAAAATTTTTACGGGTTTGTATAGGTCCAGTTTTGCATTGTGAGAACTATTGCCCCATGGTCCACAGACTGATTCACTGCAGTCACTATACCCTTCTCTACATTACTGGTTAGAGTGAAATAGTTTATAAATGGTCAACATTACCTCTTAACAGAAAAACAACTTCTCCCCCCACCCAATACTGATGGTGGATAAACGAGTCATCTTTGTATGCAGAAAATTAGCAAGTTATAAAAAATATTAAGAAATCACACGGAAAGCTTTCATTGACAACACATTCATAATGTACTGTACAATATGATTACTCTTTTCAATCATTCAGACTATACCAGTCTGAAACTTTTAATAGCTATGGCCACAAATGTTTGCTGAATTCATTCACAATTCACAAATTTCACCCTAGTAACTAAGTTTGACAAGCTAGTCCAGTCACCAAAGCTGGAGGCAGCATTCGAAATGGTCAGTGTCTCCAAGTCAGGTATCCTGTCTCCCATGCGGGCACCCAACACTGAGAAACCTGCATCTCCATGCTTCCTTGGGCAGTCCTCGGGCCTGCATGTGGTAGTGTGTGTTGGCTACATGGAAGTAGGTCTCTTTCTTGGTGTTAGGCTCTTTGCTACTGTCAGACTAGTGAGAAGCATCTGAATGGAGGTGTGATAGAAGGTCACTTGGCATGCTGGTGAGCTATCCAGGATTAACTACATTGTGAACAGTGGAAGGAAGCTCTCTGCCCTCCAAGGCAACAGCTCAGGAGTGCTGTAGTTATAGTTCCTATGTTGTATGATAATAGGGCTGTGATCTTTGTCAGAGGGAAGAATATACATGTGGATGAAATGACAGATCCTGGAAATACATACATGTTTTAAGTTGATTCTATACATAAAAGGCACTTCCTAGATGCTTGTGGCAATGACCTGAACATGGAAGTAACCCTAGTTTTTCAAAGATTATGCTCATGGAATAACAACAACAATAACTACTAATATTTGTATAGTGCTCTCAGGTTACAAGGCACTTTACAAATATCTGATATCATTCTCACAACTCCAGGAGCGGTGCTGCCATTATCCCCATTTTACAGTTGAGGAAACTGAGGCAAAGAGTGACTTGTCCATGGTTCCACAGCCAGTAAGTGTCCAAGGCTGGATTTGAATTCCAGTCTTCCTGACTCTGTCTAAGTCCAATGCTCTCTGCCCTGTGCCACCTAACTATAGCAGGTCTAAGCAAGCTGGGTAGGCTTTGGTTGCAGGTCTGGCATTGGGTCGTGTGTCTGCTTTCAAGGATTAGTCTAGACAGTTTTGGTGTGGCTTCTCCCAGTCGGCTCACCACCAGGAGAGAAGAGATTTTTTTTTTTTTGGTCATAGCAACTAATGAATACGATCTAATGTGAGGAAGAGGGGCCACAACCTACATGGGTAAAGTACCTGCACCACTGAATCAGGCCTCTTTGGAACTAATAAAGAAGGACCTGCTCTTGGCACACAAAGGCAAAGGTACAGCTGAGTTGACAAATGATCTCATTTTAGCTTTGGCAAGGCAGTCAGAACAATTCCAAGCACAATCACCTCCTCCCACCCTGGTGGAGGCAGGCCAGGAGTGCAATGACCAGCACTGCCTCCTAGATCTGGCATTGACGTGCCCTCCCCCTGCTCTCTCTCCTCCCAAGAAGCAACTGCAGGAGAGATGCAGACCTCCTTGACCTTGACATTTTCAGGAGCCAGAGCTTTGACAGACCCCTAAAAGAAAGTTTTTGCTACAAAGTCCTTAGCACCAAAATGCTTGGTGTTGTCAAATGATTCAATGTCAGAAACAAATTATAGTCTTAGCAATCAAGATGATACTGAAGAAGATGTGTTGGAAAAAAAAAAGAAGATGTGTTGGTACATCAATGTATGTATTTATGAACAACGGGACTATTGGCCATCTGGACCAGCTGGTCTTATCATATGGAGCACTGGATTCATCTAACTGCCCTGTGGCTGAACCTTTCTATATATGCTGTATCCCCCTATTTTAAAGTGAGGTCCTTGAGAGCAGGGGCTTTCCTGCTATACTATTTATATCCTCAGTACTGAGTATAGGAAGAATTAACCTGGGGTCCTAAGAAAGATTTCAAAGGGTCCATGAATGTGAATGGGAAAAACACTCTATCTTAGTTTTCGTTAACTTCTAACTAAAATCTGGCAATTCCTTCAATTACGAATGTAGGTAATAAAGCATAGTAGCATTATTAGTAAGCATGACTTCACCAACAGAAATCACACGTTTTCATATCACACCGTAGTTGTTACAGATATCACAACATATTGCTTAAGCACATCACTACTTAGTCGTCAGACTTGCTGCTAGGTCACACGTGATCTGTCATACTGTGCAGTGATGCTCATATGACACAGTGGGCCAATTATTAGGGTCCACAGGCTTTACCAGGACGCCAAAGGAGTCCATGACACAATAAAGGTTAAGAATCTCTGACTTAGCTTAATGCTTTGTACATAGGAAGTACTTAATAAATGCTTTCTCATTCATTCATACATTTATTCACCTACCTTGTATTTTCCAAAGTTTTTCTTATGGCAACTCTGAGAGAACATGAATGACTATGTACTCTTTACATTTATAATTTATTTATTTGAATGAATTCAGCAAACATTTATTAAATTCATATTACTTATAATGCTTCAGCTATTTGGAATCCTCAAGGAATCAATAACTGAGGATATTTATATCTTGTACATAAAGAATATTTTACTTGTTTAAAGCAACAAAACTTCTAAAATTCTGGATAAAAGTATTTCAAAAATAAATTGCAGACTTCTCTAACTTCTTAAATAGAGCAAACTGAATAATTCATCATCACAAATAAACATTCATTCATTTAAATAATAAGTAAAATAAATTAAATAAGTAAATAAATTTGTACAGGTATAGGAAAATTTTATACATATGTTGAGTTACCTCCATTTTGGGTAAGTTTTGATAACGCCAGGCTATCTTCATGGAAATATCTGGCTCTCCTTGTGATTTACGACTACTTACATCATCAAGCTCTTTTCTATACTTATCATCATGTAATGGTTCAGGAAGTTCCTAATAAAGGAGAATAACATGTTATTAGAGAATATGTTATTAAAAATTATGATGATCACTAGGATTTTCCAAAGAACTAAGAGTTGTTGTCCCAACTAACAAAAACACAAAGCTATGCCAACATATGCAATTCTGAAATACAGAATGATTGAAGTTAATTTCCCAACTAACTAGAGCTTAAGGCAAATTAATATCCAGAAACCACACAG
Source organism: Vombatus ursinus (assembly GCF_900497805.2). Taxonomy (NCBI): domain Eukaryota; kingdom Metazoa; phylum Chordata; class Mammalia; order Diprotodontia; family Vombatidae; genus Vombatus; species Vombatus ursinus. Next base: position 16,045,879 of record NW_020954600.1, read on the forward strand.
AACCTTTCTGCTTTTTTAGACTACTCCAGATATTCTTAGCCTTATATTTGCTTATACTTCAGATATTTGCAACTTTGCTACTATTCTAAGAGGCAGATATGGCTTTTTTTATTTCTATGTTTTAATCAAAGCTTAGAATTATAATTTACATATTTCTAATTACAGTTAACGTTTGCCATGAAGTAAAAATAAAACATGTGCACAATGTGTTAACTGGTTTGTAATTCTATTTCATTGAAATAACAAAGTGAAATAACCACGATTAAAATAAAGACATTCATCTATCCTGTAACAAATGTCACTTTTGTACCTGCAAGTTTTTGTTTCCCACTTCAACAATGAAAACAAAATCTCAAATCCTCAACATAACAAAAACCATCCAACTTCTATTCTAGGTACCCTTTGGCGGGGGGAGAAGGGGTGAGGAGAAGGAATGACAGTTTGCCTTTTAAATTACTACTACTAATAATAATATTAATAAAAAAATAAGAGCAACAATAATAATAGCTAACATTTATATAGGTCCTACTATGTGCCAGGCACTGTGCTGAGCACTTTACAATTATCTCATTTTTTCTTTACAACAACCCTGGGAGATAGGTGCTATTATCCCTATTTTACAGATGAAGAAACTGAGTCAAACAAAGCTTAAGTGACTTGCCTAGGGTCATTCAGCTACTAAACATCTGAGGCTGAATTCAAACCTAACCCCAAGCCCAGTCCTCCAACCACTGCACCACCAGCAATGACTGTTCTACATGATACTCTCAAGAGAGGGTATGGGGCAAATAATGCAATGTGTAGAGTACGGTAAATTCCACGGAAGAGAGAAAATACTTTGATGGTTTTGGTTTATTTTTGATGTAGCAGAATCAGAAAGTGTAACTTGGCAATGTATTAGACACATGGTCATGTTGTACATCAGTATCTTTGTTCCCAAAGTTGACCACTGCATACTTACATTAGATAGCAAATAAATTGTCTGCTGCAGGTATTGATTCACTTCAAGTGACCTCAAAGTATATTAACTCTACTAAAGTAATTAATAGAAGGAACTAGCTATATTTTTGAAAAATTCCTACCCATAAAATATTTTTGGTTTAGGCATTCAAACAAAACATATGTATGATACAACACATGGAATATAATTTCTTTTTCGATGAACATAAAATTTGAAGGTTCTCAAAAATAAATATAATTATCATATCTGCTGTTCAGGATAATGCATTTTTATGTTTTTTTAAAATTTAATCCATTATTTGTAAAATACAAATTCTATGTTGTTAAAATGTCAACTTAGATTATTAGAAGGCTTCATAATCTCACAGCTATCAGTGCATGCTTATGACAAAATTCACTATTCACCCAACCAAAAAAAACGGAATTCACCTACACATTTTGGCTATTAGAGAAAAGATTTAGGATTTCTTCCGCTACCATTCTCAAGTTTTTATTTGACTGTTTCTTCCTCTTTACAAATATCTCATGGTAAATTAGAAATTTTACTCTATTAGTTTATTTGTGATTAAGGAGAAGGCTCTATAATCATTCTTAAATGAAACCTTTTCTTAATATGACTGTAATTCTCATTAATGTCAGATAACATACTAAGAGAACATGATGAAATTACCCAATCTTTTCCTACAATTAGAAATTTTTCTTGATTTAAAATTTTATGAAACCTTATTAAGAGCAGAAAATTTGTACTCTTTCAAAACTCTTTCATGTACTTCAATCCTTTGATAGAATATAATGTTAATAACATCAACTAATCCAAACTAATATGGATGAAATAGGTTTTTAATAATTAGTCCTTTCTGCTGCATATCTGAAGGTAGGGACGGAAAGGTTCAAATAGGTTAGAGTACTCTAAAGCCAAACACTATATTTTCCTCTGATTTGACAAGGTTGATATGATTGTTACATGGAAAATCATTCTAATTTACCTTATTGAATTATTAGTTTCCTTGAAAAGCCACTGAATATTTTTGCAACCTTTTTGTTTAAATTAGTTTCATATAATTACTTTTTTTCACAAAATAATTTTGTCTTTCCATTCCACCTAATGGGAATTTGATAGATGAAGCCATATCATAATTCCCATTAAGTGGTATTAGTAGATTGCTAAGAGTACAAAGTATGTTACTTTTGTCCAAGTAATAACTATTATAGAGCTACTCAACATTAATTTTACAGAAGATAGTTGCAACTCAGCACAGGCTATATTACCTGCTTCTTCCAGGTTATATACATAACTTTCTTTGTGCAGGACAGGTTCAGTCATAGATAATTCTATCCTGATACTGTTTTTTGGACTCCATCATTTTCCAAGTAACTTCCCTCCCAACCCCGTTTCCAGTTTGTAGAAATGGTAGAAGAATGAGCAACCAACGACATATATGGTAAAGATGTCTTAGTGTTCTGTTTTTAATTTTTTTCTTTTGAGGGAATTCTCACCTTTAATCTACTGCTGCCAAACAATGATGGGAAATAACAGAGAATTACTAATCTACCACCTCATGGTGTTCTTGATAAATGTATCTTCTCTTGTCTCTGAGATACTAAGACAAAGGCTTCTCCCTCAGTTTATAATGCTCACCTACACTGATCCCTGTATGCATGATGTCTTCTGGCATCAAGAAAAAAAGCTGTAGAATTAAATGGCTTATGAGAAAAAAAAAATTGCTCAAAATACTGTTTTAAACTTGGATGGCCATACTACCCACAATACTTACACTGGACAGAACCTATCCCCTGTCTCCAAACAAGGCCTCAAGATCACAAAAACAGAATGATAATTTTAATATATAAGATTATTGAAAAAAGAAAGTGAACAGAAAATTTTGCTATTTAAAGAGTTTAACCTAAGGAGGAAATCACATTAAATTTTCACAAACTAGTTACATATTGAAACACCTATAATTTAAACTGTTATTCTCAGTTGGGAGACTTTTAGGTAATACCTGAAATACTTTTACGGCATGTGTTATCTTTGCTAATCTCAAAAACACAATGGAAATGAGTGCTACTCACAAACCATTGTTTAGGAAGAGATGGTAAATCCTATCTTTGAATTCCTCTAACTCATTAAGCTGCCCATTGTCCAGGGGTTTTCAAAACTCAAACCACAACTGTCAAACTGCAGTATCATCACTTAACAAATGTGTCATCTCAAATATTTCCAGAAGGCAACTTAGTTTATAATATTATTACAAGATAATACATTTTAGACTTTAAGGTGCCTTGGAAAGACATCAATGAAACTTTTAAAAAAAAAAGACTCCTGTGTCTGTTCTCCCAAGTGGAAGGTGTGTGTGTGTGTGTGTGTGTGTATACATATACGCATGCGTTCACATGTGTGAGAATATTTTAAAAAACTCATGTCAGAGGGAAATGAGACTACATCAATCCTGCAGGGTTGGTGCATTTTTCTACTTCAAAACATACTGAAAGACAAGAATCATACAGAAATAGAGTAATAATACTCTTTGGAAATTAAGATGCCAAGAAAAAGGAACAATGGGATTCATCCTGCGATAATTATCTGACCAAATATAAAAACGGCATCTATTCTTCCCAACTCAAGGAAGATGGCCTTGGCTTTTGTCATCTGAGCACCAAGATCCTCAGGGGGAAACAAAGGGAATGACAAATAACAGGATAGCCTAGGCACAAAGAGAATCATACAACAAAACAGGCTAAACAAACTGAAGTCAAACAGAATCTGCTCAGCCCTAAATGAGGGACAGAGCCAGCTTAGGGCAATAGTCTTGGTATGAGGCTCCCTGTTCAAATCCCGGCCCCACGATTGCCTACTAGGCCTACGCAGTCACTTCCCCTCTCTCACTTTAGTTCTCTCAACTCTGAAATGAGGGAATTGGATTAGATGACCTTCAGGTCCTTTCCAGACGTAACTCTAGGACCATGAAAATAAAACCCAGTCGAGGATAGCTTATTTAATACCAGTCCTCTTTAATATGAACAGATCTCTTCCTAAATCCAATATAACTTTTTTGTTTTGTTGTGTTTTTGCTTTTTAATCTTATAAGTAAATGCCATCAAAAATCCTTTGGCGATGGATTTTTTATTATTTCTGTCTTTAGATACCTCAACATTTATCTACCCCACAGGGCTGTTCTGTGGCACACAACACAACACAGGTTGTTCGTTATTATTTTTCATTTTTCTAATACCTTTTGATAGATTTCTGGTAGAAATGGCACTGGGACAATTTGCTGTCTTGTTATTACTCTTACACATTTAATATTCTAAGGACTGCTGCACAGATGGATAAAATAAGTGCTCGTTATTACTAAATACAGGGATTAGGATATAAAATCACCTTCTGTAAGTCTACTAAAATAATTTTTGAGGCAACTCTGTAAGCAGATAGGCCAATGGTTTTCTTTTCTTCCATCATATTTCTACATTTTGGAAGTTGGTTTGATGATAGCCACTGAAAACAATGTTCTTAAATATTAATCGTCAGAGTTATGGTCAGGGGGCTGTAAGTAATCATTTCGTATTGGTTTTGATTTGTTTTATGATAGTGTTTGCTGTGGTGGTTCTTGCTAATGGGCTATGACCCAAGAGTTCAACACCAAGAAGTCAGGCTACTTTTCACAATATGGTCTGTTGCTGAGATGGTACTTGGAAGTCTTCCCAACACTGTAGACTCTACCAGTGCTTGCATTCCATTGGAGTCCTCTTCAAAAATGGTAGGTCATACCCATGCCATGAGGAGGAAGCAGGGCAGGACTTTATTCTTGCTCATTTTAGATATTTTTTTCAAGTAACTTTTATTTCACCACACCACCTCCTGGCACAATAAAAACCCAGAGAAAACATGTGAGCGCCTAGCAGTATTAAAAAATTAATATGTACAAGTTCTAGAATGAACTTTTAGTAACTAATTTTTTTTAAGTTTGTAGAAACAAAATTAATTGCTTTTTTTTTGCTTCATATTTAGACAAACATTCCCAACTTTATGCAGAGACCTCACAAATTATCTCTTTAGTCAGTTGGTCAATAAGCATTTACTAAGAGCCTCCTACGTGCCAAGAACTGTGCTAAGCCCCTAACCTTTCTTAAATTCTAGTTCATTAGACACTTACCTAGCATGATCAAAACTGAATTTTTAATTTTCCCCTCTAAACTATTTCCTTCACTGAGCTTCTCCATTCTATTGATGCTACCAGGATTTCAGTCAACTCAGCCTTGAATGAGTCAGTTGACTCCAGTGTAACCTTTGGCGTTTATATGAAATTATTTGCAAATCCTGTAAAATGTAATTCAAACATAAAACATACATTTCTTTTGCTTTTTTGCTGCCATCACCTTCATTGAAGTTCTCATATTCTCACCTAGACTATTTCAATAATCCCCTAGTTGGGGCATCTGGGTGGCACAGTGAATAGAGAACCAAGCCTAAAGTCAGGAAGATCTGAGTTCAACTCTAGCCTCCAACACTTACTAGCTGTGTGACCCTGGGCAAGTCACTTAAACTTGTTTGCCTCAGTTCCTCATCTATATAAGTTGGAGAAGGGAAAGGTAAACCACTCCAGTAAAACCCCAAATGCAGTCACGCAGAGTCAGGCACGATTCAACAACAACAAAAGTGGATTCCTCTCCCTCCAGGCTCTCATCCTTTTAATCTATGCTACCCATTGTTATGAAATTAATTTCCCTAAAGTAGATCTCAGAATTTTACTCTCCCCCTGAAAGGCCTTGAATGGCTGTCAAACATGTACTCAAATGGATATCTATACTATATAATTAAGGCCTGAGCCTGAAGTCCACAATCAGTTGCAAGGTTCTGCCTTCCCTGCCTCTTCTTCTACTACATGTACCTTATGTTCTAGGCACTACTGAACTACATGTTCTAGGCAAACTATCCTTCTCACTTTTCCTTGAACCCAATGCTTTCCGGATTCTGTGCCTCTGCCCATGCTCTTCCCTCCACATGGAATGCTCTTCCCCTTCATCTCTGCTTACCCAAATCCCATCACCTTCAAGGCCAAGGTAAAATATCATCTCCTTCAAGATGCCCTGACAACTGGGCAATTACTCTGGTTCTGAATCGGCAGTGTCTCCTGTACTTCCTTTATGGCACTTATCACATTCATTCTCTTTGTATCGTAGTAACTTGTATATTTTGCTTTCTTACCCATTCTCACTGGAAGTTCAAAATATGAAACATTAAATATATTGTGTAAAAAATTCTTCACCCTAGGGGGCAGCTAGGTTGCACATTGGATAGAGCACAGGCCCTGAAGTCATGAGGACCTGAGTTCAGATTTGACCTCAGACACATCACTAGCTGTGTGACTCTGGGCAAGTCACTTAACTCCAAATGCCTCTCCAAAAAAAAAAAAAAAATCTCCACCCTCACTAAATAATCTGAAACTGTGGTAAGAGAGAACATCTCAACACAGCAAAAATTATTTTTTTACAAATGGAAATGTCTGTCTTAAATTACTATGTCCTTTAGTGACTTTTTTATATTGCTTACTTTGCACTGTCTAGTTTTGTTTTTTATTGGAACCTTATTTGTCTTCTTACCTCCTTTAAGTATTTTCAGTGAGCCACGGAGCTTAAAATAAGAATAATCTTTGGAAACTAAATATGTGCCAAATGCACAAATGTTACCAATGTCTTAACCCCAGGGGAAATGTCTTCCACTAGTTTTATATGGCATATAGTTTCTACTCTTGACAATATAAAACTTTGGTGGCTAATAATAATGATGATGATAGCTGACATTCATAAGCCAATTACTACGTAACATGCACTGTGCTTACTGCTTTACAGTTAGTACCTCATTGATCCTCACAACAACTTTGGAAGGTAGGTGCTATCATTTCTCCCATTTTACAAATGAGGAAAATGAGCACGGTCAGTTAGTAAGAGTGTGGTACTTAATTTGAACTCGGGTCATCCTGACTCCAAGCCTGGTCCTCTATCCACTGCACCACCTGGGTACCCAAGGAGAGAATCATACACAAGCAAATGCACATGCACTACCATGGTGAGGTGTACTGTCTTCCTCTGCTGATCTCCTGGTCTCGGCTCACTCTGGTATCGGGTCAGGTATTTTGTGATACACTAGTAGCACTGAGGTCAGAGGTGGGGGTTAGTGCCTCACTTAGTATCTCTCTGTTTATATGTTCTTTAAAAAAAGTTCATAAAACTGACAGATATCCCAGCGTGGTATTACAAGAAGTCATAACATTATTTACCTTTCAAACAGAACTGAAGTTTTGATCACTTCTCACCACATCCATCATTCTTTTTGCAAAAGATCATAACAGAGGAAATAACCAACAAAGCTGACCTTACACAGTTTAAGCATCATTAGCACAACTGCTTATCTGTCAATTTGCAACAATAGATCAAGAAATAAAAGTATGCATGAACACTGGTACTCCTCTTATCCTTCTCATGTAATTCTGAAAAATTACCACATACGAAAATTATCAACTCTTTTTACACCTTACAAAGGCAAAATAATTGCTCACTTTTTAATTTAGTTTCATTTACACTATGACATTCAGAAAGAAAAAATATTTTTAAAGATAAATATCTAAGTGATAAGAGCTTCTTCCCGTGCCCCTCCCCCCACAGCTATCATCTATTATCAAGAAAATTATTTTTTATTTTGTCAGTCAAAGTACAAATGAGAAACCTGCTGACATTCAAGTATGACACAATTATCCCTAATGCTCATTATATGTCCCTTCTGGACTCTTACGCCTCTAAACTAATACATTTTCGGTTATACAACTGAGATGAAATTGATGATACAGTATATTTTCAACACCATAAAATCATGATTTCAAATAGAGTGTTAAGAAAAAAAGTCTTAATTTTGTATTGCAAGGTTAATATACTGATCACACTAGTTCCCAAATGGCATTTCCGGGACTTCTGGACTTTCTCATATTTGGCTCTGGACATAAGATATAAGATATAGATACAAGGTGCCCCCTGCCAGTTACAGTCCAAAGGAATAGCCTGAGGGGGTCAGACTTTCTCCCAAGAAGTGACTCTAGTAATGCCCAAATACTTCATTATCAAGAAGATAGTTAAGAATAGAGAGAAGTAAAAACAAAAAGTAAAAATAAACATTATATCTAGTAATCTCAATACAGAAAGTGCAGCAGGAAAAAAGTAAAAAAATCAGAATGAATGATAGTAAAGGTTATATAAATATGAACATTTTGGGTATTTTTAGCTTAATTTTCATGTTTTTAGGATGAGACAAAAACAAAGGGAGATAGTGAAATGTATTTCCACAGCAGTCACGTAACAATTCATGTGAAAAGCTTCTCCCATCTCCAAACACTAAATGCTTTAGAACTCTGACTCTATTTCAGTTCTAGCACTGGAAATGTTTATCCCTACCCCCCAAATGATGTCAATACACATTTTCTCCTTACAATTCATGTCTCTCAGTGTTTACTGTGATATAACTCTGCTGTCATTGTTTTGGCAGATGCACAAGCAAAATCTGATTCTAACAGTTTGACCCTTCTCACTTCTTATGTTCTCTAGGGCATAATAAAACCCAAGATACAATCCCACAGCAGTTAATGAAGCTTAACCTCCCACCCTCTTAATTACCAATGCATTACACCAACTATAGGCATCATACTCCTCTCTAAGCTATTTTACAATTCAGCAGAAGTACTACTGAGCTATTATGTAGACATAATCCCAGACGAATGTGAAATCCTTCTTAAATAAAATCTTTTGATCCTTGCAGGTTTTGGTAACTGTATAATTAATACTACTTAAGAATTATCTATTTATGTATCGATAAATATATAGCTTGATATAGTTTTGCTAATTGTATTTTGCATAGTAGTCATCATCTGCAGGAATAGCTAATTAAGTTTACAAAAAAGAAATAAAATAATGCCTCTGTCACTAATTTGAGATCTTAATTTGAAGTGAAATTTAAGGACCATAGATACTTAAAAGAAAACTTCATAAATTCAAGATTTTTTCTTGTAATTATGTTAGTTTTTAGTATTTAACAATACGGTCATTTTATATTAAAAACTTCCTGAAAATGTCTTATAATTATGAGGAATGGAGATATTTTTTAAAACCTACAAAGAGATTTTTGAATGACAAATGAATGGATAAATAACTTCTATATCATCTTTCTCACATACCAGCTCATTCTCAGCTCTAGTTCTACCTTAGATTTTTTTCCCTTCACTGTAAAAAGTGCCAAAATATTTGTCATAAGAAAAGTTTTCAGTAGAAAGAATACTTTTAGCCCTGCAAAGAAAAAAATGGTTTTAAAAAGGGAAGCTAAAAATGAAGTAATCATTATGGGATATTTTTGAGATTTGTGATCACAAAGCTTACCTACCAGAACCACACAAATGCAAAATCTAGCCACTGAGGTACAAGGAGTGTTTTCAATACTTCTTTTCCCATTGTCTCCTATCTCCACATCTCTTTTCAACATATAAACTAGGAATGTGTTCATAGGACTGAATAATCTCCCTCTCTCCTTCATTGTTTCCCAACTGAGATGGGGGAAAAGGGGAGAATAACACAGTAGGAGTAGGAAGCAGGGGTCTGTAAGAGATGGTAAGAAGTGTCTGGGGAAGAAAAAAATTAGTTTTCAGTAAGGAAAACTACTTTCATTTAATGACAAACTGATCTAATTTAATTTAAAATAGTAAATGAGCCATCATAGTCTTGAAAATGCTAAGCATATAAGGATCTCAAAGCAATCTGGACACAAACCCCTATGAGGTGGGAGGAAAATGAGCTAGAGAGATTACATCACTTTCCCAAGGTCACAGCAAATCAGTTACAAATGCCTTGCACAGAATTCAGCACCCTTACTCAAACCATAGATACTCCAGAGCAACCCTTTATTTAAAAGAGGAAAATGGCCTAAGATTCATGGACGGGAGACCTGTATGTAACTGTAATATTATTTGCTTCTGTGATGACCTTTCAGTTAATTTCTTAACATACACAGAAAGTACACAAGCCCTTTAGAGTATAAACGGAAAAAAATCATCATGTGGGATGGTGTTCTTTTTCCTGATTTTCTAAAAATAGGAATACTAAGATATTTCAAAAGTTGTTAGTCATTATATTTTTTTCCTTCTAAGTCATGTTCTACTTTTTTTCACACAAGTGTCTTAAGAGTAGACTTTACAGGCACCATGTGTTTGCAATGTTAAGAGATGAAAGCTGATGACTTAATTAAGATGACTAAACAAGGCTCAGCTTTTCTTATTAAGCATCCTTTCACTAAAACTGCTCCAGGGTGACTGTGTCCTGCTCCAGTAAAATAAACAGTGAGGTTTCAATAGTTTTTACTAAATGTAAAATTAAGGCAAATGGATACCAAGACAAAATTTTTCAAGAGCAAGTTTTTTTCAAACATTGCCTGTAAATTATTCATATTTAATTAAAAACTGTTCTCTTTAATAACAGATAAGGAAGAATATACTGAATAACAATATGAATATATAACTTAGAAACAGAAATTATTTCTATTCAAAATTACCTGAATAAATTATTTTCAAAATGAGATATCATTGTGCAACATTTGAGAATTTGCCAAAATAAGACCACAAAAAACTTCTAGAATTTTGTAGTTGGCATGTGTGTTAACACTTCAATAATTATCATATTCATCTCATACACAAAAGATCCCCAAATTAAAAGAATATGGGAAATTCTGAAATATATAACTTTCAAACTAGTGCAAATAATGAAATCTGAAAAAAAAAAGTTTTATAGTTTCTTTATACCTGACTCTGTCCTCATCATCCAAAGATTCTGGATGTAAACTTTATATATTAGATGACCACACCTAAGTGAAATCAAAAGTATGCCACAAAGTTAATTTCATGTCACCACCAGAAGTTTTAGAAAGTTTCTACAGTGAGGGTAGGCCAATAACAATAACACCAACCTCAACTACCTGAAGAAGGTAGTACAAGGATTATTAACTTCATTTGACTGTGAGAAGTGATCAAACTGTTAGGAAGCGTTTGAGGTGGGATTTGAACTTCAGTCTCCTGACTTGCCATCTAGCATTCAATTCACGTTGCATTTCACAATGATCAGAATAAATTATAACGTTCAGTTCCCCTTCCAATGCCCTCCACAGAAATGTCAGTCAACACTACCAATGTAATAACTTAAGACATTATTAAGAGGTGAGACCCAAATGGTGGAAGTGCTCTAAATAGACCTAATCCTGAAGGGGAAATCCAAAAAAGGTAATTTGGAGTCATCAGTTCAGCCCAGTTGGGTTCAGGGTTGAGTCAGGGGCATTCCAGTGCCTACAGAGAGGTGTGCATCAGAGCAAGAGAAGCTCCTAGACCCATGCCAGGGAACCAGGGAACCCCAGGCACTGCAGTGGGGACAGGGACAAATTGGCAGTTCTGCTGTCCATTACTAAGGTCGGGATCACAGATCCTGGGCAGTAGGCGCACAGAGTGGCAAAGAATGGGAATGTGAGGGGGTGTCCATAAATGGGGGAATTGCTTAACAAGTTATGATACATAATTGTGATGGAATATTGGCATGCTTAACTCTTTACTCCTATAATGAACAACCATGATTCCAGAGAACTAATGATGACACATGCTCCCAACCTCCTGATAGAGAAGTGAAGGACTCAGAATGGAGAATGAGGCAAGTATTTTTTGGACATGGCCAATGTAGAAAGTTGTTTTGATTGAAGACGCATGTTTGTAACAGGTTTCGTTTGTCTTGTGCAGCTGGGTGGTGCCACAGTACAGAGAGGCACACCAAAACAGGAATATCTGAGTTCATATCTAGCCTCAGATGTTTACTAGCTATGTGACCCTGGGCAAATCACTTCACCTCTATCTGCCTCAGTTTTCTTATCTGTAAAATGAGGATAATAATAGAGCTATCTCCCAGCATTGCTGAGGATCAAATGAGATAATAACTGTAAAGCACTGAGCACAGTGCCTGGTACATAGTAGGTGCTATGTAAATGTTAGCTATCATTATTAGTATTTCATTATCAGATGGGGGAGGATGAGAAGATAGATTTTGGCTGATTAAACTAAATAAAATATTTTTAAAAAACATTAGGGAGACAGAATTGGTTCAAAGAAGTGGAATTAAGATGATGGGGACAAAATAAATCTCACAAAGATAAAACATTATAAGACCCATCATGCCATTCATAAGGTGGTCATTTGTATCCAATCCATCTCCTTATAGTTCATACATGTTCATGAATGCAGAAAATATTGAATTATTGTTATCTAATTTACTTAATTTCCTTATTACATTAACATAGAAGTAGAGCTTGCCATTGTCCTGCTCTGGATGCCCTCACTCAAAGACTCAAATGAATCTATGATGTCATCAATTCAGGGGTTCCCTCTGATGACTCAGATCATGCCCCAGCCAGGCCCACCAGTCTTATGAAACTCTGGCCTGTGTTCTTCCCAGTTTGAGTCAGGGGGTCCACCTACATTGGAGGTCTTCCACTCAAAACTCGGAGGGTGTCTGTGGAGCACTCTGGCTTGTCCACCTGTAATTTCTCCCTCTTGCCACATGAATTGTCCATTTTAAATTCCTGCTATACAATTCCTCAATGACCTTCTTACTCCAGTTCTTTGGAGCTCCTTGTTGATTATATGTTTTAGCCTGCTAAAAACATTCATGATGCACGTGTTCAATATCTTCGGTATGATATTTACTTGTAATTCTTTGGAAGGAATGGTGATTTACACCAGTAAAATGTTAGTATTAAAAAACAAGGCCTTTGTTTTCATGGGAATTTGGTGGGTCAGTAAAAAAGGCTTTACTATTTCTCTTGCTTTAAAATTTTTTTTCAATTAACAAGGATTTTTTTCCTTTTCATCTCTCCTCCCCAACCCCTAAAGTGAAAAGCAATTATATATAATAAAGTAAAAAAAAAAAATCTCATATTGACCATCTCCAAAAATGTGTCTCATTTTGCATATTTAGTCCATCACTTTTTTGTCAAAAAGTGCTTAGCATTCTTCATTACTGCTCCTCTGGAATCAAGGTTGGGTCACTACATTGATCAGAGTTCTTCTTAAGTCTTAAAAGTTGTTTTTTTGTTTTGCAATGTTGGTGTTAGATTTAAAATTTTTCTTCTGGTTCTGCTCACTTCATTGTGTACCAGATCATACAAGTCATCCTTTCTCTGAAACTGCCTCTTTCATCATTTCTTATGGCACAAGAGTATTCCATTTTCATCCATTCCCAAACTGATGGGCACCCCTTTAGTTTCCTGCCTCAACAAAAAGGGCAACTATAAGTATTTTTGTACATATAAGACCTTTTTCTTTGATCTCTTTAAAGCAAGTAGTGGTATTACTGGGTCAAAATGGTGTATTATTTCAAATTGCTTTCCAGAATCTCTGGACCACATCAGAGCTCCATTAATGATGCATTAACATGCCCATTTCCCTGCACTCTCTCCAACAGTTGTCATTATAAGTTTTTTGGCAACTTTACTGACCTATTGGATGTGAAGTAATGCTTTAATGATCACTCCCCAACTGACAGTCAAAGGATATGAATCAGTAGTTCTCAAGGGAAGAAATTCAAAGCAGCTACAGTAATAACACTAATAAGTGGGAATTTTCAAGTTCCTGAAAGCAATCCAAACTATTTTCCTCTTCCTTTTCAACTTTGGGCTCAGCTCCTTGTGCTGTCTGGCCCAGATTTTAGTGCTGGTGGACAGTCTCCATAGGGTGTCCATCCAAATGTACACTGAAACCTGGACATTTGATACTTTTTATCCATTTGGTCTTTACTGCAAGGATGGACAGATCAAACTCCTTTGAATGTTAACAGATCTCTTCTAGCAGGCACCCTAATGTTACAATGCTTAATTCAGTCAACACAATGACATCTACAAAAGGAGCATCATTTATATGAATTCCTTCTTTGACCTGGACTCTGCTGGATCTCTATCAATACCTTTGGTGAACATAAATTTCCTAATTTTTTGCCTTGTTTGATGTTTATTACTAGAGGGTCATTTAAAAGGGTCATTGCTACTGAAATGATCATTGATGAAATCCAGCAATATCTGTAAAGTGATTAGCATGGTACCTGGCACCCTAGTAGGTACTTAATAAATGTTAATTTCCTAACTATCCTACCTATTGTTACATATTTCAAGGAATCTTGAATGATTTTAATGTATGGAAGGGAAACACCTTGCCCCCAAAGAGGTTGCAAAGTGGCATCTGATCCATTAAATTGAACAACTATTTTTGGGGGGTACTCAACAAATGAGCTAACTTACTAAATTAATTTACTGAATTATTAGTTGATTTATTGAAACTCAATAATGGAAAAAATCCCTCCTGGAAGGGGCATGAAGTTCAGTTGCCAATCTTTGCTTTCTACCAATGATTTCATAGTGCCAGGTGCATTCACAGTAGGGGAAGCTATGGGACAGAATTTAGTCTTTATCCTGATGCTTTTGGTTTATGAGCTAAAGAAGGAGACTGCAAAAGGATCCTGTTGAGTCAGGGCAAGCACACCAGGTTCTTTGACCATGGGAAAGACCATGATAACAGCAAGCAGAGAACAAGATGTGGGGGTTGGGGGTAGTAGAGAGAGTCAGGGAGCATGGAGAACAGAATGGGGGTGAGAGAGACAGAGACAGAGTCACTGAGGTCTGGAGTTCGGGGTTCCATTTTTATAGGTTTTTGGTGATGGGGGATGGACTAACACTTATCCATGTCACCTTTGACTTGGTTCATTAACATATCAATGTCATCATAAAATTATCAACACCCTAGGGTTACTTCACTTGTAAAACATGTTGCGGGTCTTACTGGGCACCCGTGGAGCTTATCTGCTTGCAGACCAAAGACAGTCAATGAGGCAGAGGAGCTAACATTAACACTAGGAGCTAACTGGCTTCCCTTTTTTCAGCAGAGTCTCAGGATGTAGCCTCAATTAATTTATGGGGCAGCTGCCAGTGGTTCCTATGCTCCCCTAATTTATAAGACAGTTTGCAAGTAATTATTATGCTCTCTTAATTTATAAGACAAGTTGAAAGTGACTTCTGTGTTTCCATTTTGCAATCATACTTCATCCAGAGGTGAGGAACCTGTAGTCTCAAGGTCACATATGGCCTTCTAGGTCCTCAAGTGCAGCCCTTTGACTGAATCCAAACTTCATAGAATAAATCCCCTTAATAAAAGGATTTGTTCTGTAAAACTTGGACTCAGTCAAAAGGCTGCACCTGAGCACCTAGAAGGCCACATGTGGCCTCAAGGCTGCAGGTTCCCCACTCCGACATACTACTGTTACCTATTACTAGCTACTCATAAATTTACTTACTATACTAACTGGGGGATGGGGTAGTCAGGTACCAGAACAAGATACAATGTCATCACAGGAGCACAATGAGCTATTGTATTCTCTACATCTTGCAGTTCATTGTAAATGGATAAAAGTGTGGTTCGTTGTTGAATACCACCACTTGCAAAAACCTACTTTTTCTGTATTAATACCCTCATGGAGGAAACACTCAATTGATATATAGATGAGTCTCATAAAGATTTTACATAGCCGAGAGTAGGCATACAGGACAGTAATTGTTGTTCTTAGTTACCTGTGGCCCATTTATGAGGATCAAGATTCCCCCCCCCCCCATAACTCCGATACCTCTCCCTTTTTTGGATGCCTTATATGACGGTCCCTCACTGGATTTACAATTGTATCATTTCCATTCCAATGTGGCTCCTTTTCTGCCTTGGTTTTCATTAGTGTCATTTCTTGGATCCAAGTGTGGTAGTTTAACTGTCCTTTATGGAGAAGACAGTTTGTTAAAATGACTTTTGCAAATCTTTTCCATTTTTCTGTTTATTGTCCTTCTATTTTCATCCTCAAATGACTTTGATATAACTTTGTTTAGCCGAATATCCTACTGAGCTTTCTTCAAACTGGTTTTATCCCTCATTCCGCCTTCTGAGATGATGCTGCTTAAAATTGTCTATCATTCTTCTTCAAAAGATTTGACAGATGAGTTTACAGTCTCAACTGGTGATGCCTTTCACAGACAATTCTCTATTTGTCAAGTAAATCAGATGTCTGCTGAGTAAGGAGCTTTCTGGTCCCTTTTGGTCTCCTTGTTGCAGCAATTCATTTACACTGGTTAAACATCTGGATAATATTATTATTGTCAGCATGAATACCAATTCTTTTTGATGTAGCATACTCAATTAATTGGTACTCTTATATTTAACAGCAGAGTAACATCAAGTCAAGGCCTAGTGACACATTGCAAACGAGGCAATGGCTAAATTGACAAAAGCTAATTCAATAATAGCCAAATGGCCCCAAATCCCAACACCTTTATTATATGCTGAGACTTCTATAATTATATCAGGCAATCCCTATACAAAGCACATCTGTATACAGGTTATGATTCATATTAAACAATGTAGAAAACACAGTAATTAAGAAAACTAATGATACTTTCACACAAAAAAATTTTTCCCCATTGAGATAAAAAGTACTAAATGTTTTTAATAATAGAACTAACTCCCAGGTAGTCACATCTAGTTTGGAATTACTGCAATGATGTCCTTTAGGTAATGATGATCTACTCTGCCTTTGAGAAAACCTGATATATGAAAATCCAGATTTAACACAAAAATTAGAGGGGTAATTATTTGATTTGCAGAAGAATCCTTAACTTTACAAAAAAACTTGCCACAGGGTTCCTTTAAGTAGCAAGCTAACATATGGCATTTAAAACGATTCAGTTTTTCAAAAATTTATTTATACACACTGCTTTTTTAGACCATAGTTTTTGTATAACGTAAAGCACAACTATTTTTAAAATTCTAAATTAATGTCCTCATGGGCATTTTAAAATACTTTTAAAAAATCTTTAGTGATCTTTCTTCCAAGGAATTCATGTTTACTATCACATTTGTCTTCAAAAGGCTCAGCCAGGAAAGAAGAGATGGCAGATATTGTCGTCATTGTTTTATAGAAGGAAAGAGAAGTTAGTTGTTCAGGTCACACAATCAGCCATTAATATCCTAAATAAATCTAGCTTCTAGAAAATGTCATATTATACAGACACACAACCAGCTGAACTGTTAAATTATCAAAAGAAGAAACTTCTATTTTGTTTTCAGTAAGCCTAAAAATCAGTACTCGTGAATAATTAAAATGTGAAAGGATCAGTGATGACCTCTGCTCTTATTTATGAGAAAGTTCATGGAAGTGGATGTAAAGGGGAAAAAGACTCTTTCTGATTCTGATACTGCCCACATGCCTCACAAGTAGCACCATGTCTTCTCATACACAAAGAGAAAAGGCATCATCTCAAGCTTTTAAAACAAAGCTTTCTTTAACTTCAGTATTCAGTTATGAATTACCTGTCTTGTTGCTAACACTATTTATGGATTCTTAGCCACAAAAATATGCAATATGAATATTTTAGAAAGAATGGCAGTAAATTTCAAAGCTTTTCGGCTTCATTGGCATGACATAATAGAAAAAAGGATGATATGTGAAACTGAAGTTACATCCAGAGTCACTTGACAAAATGTGGATTTTCAGGAATGAAATGCTAGCTACTGAAGGGATCACTGAATTTTTAGCTAGAGAAGACTGCCGTTTCTACCTTGGGGATTTGTGAAAGTGAAGTTTATCCTTTTGTCTGTAATAAAACTTCACAGCCTTTCTATTTAACCTGTGACCTTTGATGGTGTGGCGCCATTCTCTTTTCATGACATCCTCTACTGCTGCATTTAATGGGATAACCACTCTTTGAGGGTTGGAGGTGCTGACTAGAAAGTATTACCCTTTGGGTTTTTCCTGGCAGTTACTTATAATTTTAGAATCTTGATGTGCTTATTCCTTAAGAAAGAACAGAGTATCCAGGAGGAAAAATATATTTTGAATACATAGAGTATTTGATTTTGACTTAAACATCACTTCTTTCCAGATGATGAGCTAATGAAATGCTGTATATTTTTAAAAATCTTTTTTCTGGGTATGTTTTCCTTGTTTGAATTCTGTTGTTGATCCCCTCCCCCTCCCAACGTATGGTAATATTAGCTATTTTACAGCTGATGTGGATGAGTGTTTTATAGCTGCCAAATAAAGTCATCTTTAGGCCTGGAATCCTAGAACTGATAAGATCTTAGACTACTCATTCCTTTAGGTAAATAGAGAAGTGAGTGTAGTAGAATGAAAAGAACACTAGCTGAGGAATCGGGAGACTATCGCACAAATCCAAATCTGCCATTCCGTAGCTGGGTGACCTTAGGCTAGTAACCTAACTCCTTTAGGCTTTACTTTTCTCGTTTGTGAAACTAGGGGGTTAGAGGAGATAAGGATTGGACTAATGATCTCTAAAGTCCTTTCAACTCTGAAACTCTAGCAACTCAAGCATTATTTCAGTTATAGCCTTCTCTTCCTCTAAAATGTGGGCCACATTTCTCTATGTTTGCCTTTGTTTTATTGACAATCCTCTGAATGCCAAGGATATTGCAAGAGCGATGGCAGCAATCTCTTCTCTCCCCCCTTCTAAAGAGCAGACAGCTACAGAATGGTTTTCTCCCCTCCCTGTAGTTCTCTATCATGGTTGTGTTTATAGCTCATGCTGTATTTCTTTACTGGTAAATTAGGCACATGTCATCTTACTAACTTGGCCAAGAATGTAGGTCAGTGGAAACAGAGCTTTTCCTTAGACTTCAGTTGCCAAAGAACCTCAACACTGTGGCTGCCACAGAAGGGTTCAGAATTTTAAATAAGCTCTCTCACAAGTGGCCTAAAAACAAGAATAAAACACCAGGGTCAAACAGCCAGTTTCCGGAACTGGCTCAACAAATGCTATAAACATGGAAAAGAGTAAAGGCTGTCTCGGGCTCTCCGGCGCAGACTCAATGTCAGACGCTGAAATGGAGGACGGTTTTCTCATCAGCTAAGCCTTTGATCAGCCTTTCTTTTGGGTGCCCTGAAACAAGCTGAGAAAGTTGCTACATATGCACTAGTGAAACTTACTGAATGGATTTTGGCCAAAGGACGTACACAAACAAAAACAGCTGTGACTTTCATACACAATAAACATCACCAATGGTTTCTAAAGTTTCAAAAAGGGGGAAATTATGGAAAAAACATCCTACCTATCAGGTGTAACATATTTAGGCTGGCTACAGAGAATGCTTAAGTAACAAAGTAGAACATTAGAAGGGCATGATGCAAGAAAAGATGACTCTGGAGTGTCAAATGGTCTCTAAGTCTGGTAACAGGCATACTGAACTGTTCTCCAGCACAATCTGCCTCCAGCCTTTGGCCTGGCCTCAACATTGCAGCCAAACTGGCTTACTGGCTTGGCCTTGAACTTGGCATCCCAAGCCTCTATGTTTTTGTACAGGCTGTTCCCCATCAACCAACCAATCAACAAGCATTTACTAAATATTTCCTCTGCGCCAGGTACTGTGCTAAAACCAAAAGCAAAAATAGGTCCTGTACTCAAGGGCCTTACATTCTAATGGGGCAGACAGCATGTGATAGGTATACATAAGACACATACAGCTTCTATACAAAGCAACTTTAGAGCAGAAAACACTAGGAGAGCTGGGGAAGCTGGGAAAGGTTTTTGGCGTTTGAGCTGAATCTGGAAGGACAGCAGGGGTTCTGAGAGTGGAGAAGAGAGAGAGTATTTCCATGGAGGTGGGGGGGCAGAGAGCCAATGTAAAGAAATGAACGGACACAGGAGATGGAGCACTGGCGGTGAGGAACAGCCAGGAAGCCAGGATGCCGCCATGTATGGAGAGGGCTACATTCCCTCTTCACCTCCAATTTGTTGGTATCTTTATCTTCCTTCAAGGCTCGGCTCAGGTACTATCTCTGTCCATATCACTGTGGTTATGGGTATCCTTTCCCTGAAATAATTATCCAATTACATGTTTTATCCCCCCAGTATAATACAACCACCTTGAGGACAAGGACTTTTCTTTTCTCCTGTTTCTGTTTTTGTCCAGCACTTACCAAAGGGCCTTACAAAGCAGGCACTTCATTTCACGTGTCTCTTGAAAGGTATTGTTAAGAGAAATTATACTTTCAATGTCCTACGGCACTAATAGTAAATTTCTATTTAAATGCACTAAATATGTCTTAATGGTCCTGAAAACTTTTGGTATCTTATAAATTTTATTTCATTAGATTATTAACTTTTATAAGGTATTTTAAATTAAGTTTGATAAGTACAGTGAAAATTCAATAACTGAAAGAGTATTAGAGAATATCTGTTTACAGATCAGAACATATAACATATTGTCTATGACTCCTGGAAGAATACAGTATTAATGTTTCATATGCTCTGATTTTTCTATTAAAGATATAAAATTTTGTTATAACTGACTTTAAACTTCAAATGTTTACTTACTATTTTCCTTAATTCTGAAAAACATTACAAGCAAAGTAAGGATTCATTTAACAACCAAGTTATACTTACAGCATGACCTTTCACAAGCATATACTCGGTCTATATCAAGGGTGGGGAACCTGCGGCCTCAAGGTCACATGTGGCCCTCTAGGTCCTTGAATGCAGTCCTTTGACTGAATCCAAATGTTTGGCCTGGTCCATGTCTACACTTTTGAAAAGCAGTTTCAGATCACTTAAAGTCCTGCTAGCCTCCTACTTTGTTTTAATTATATTTGTTGTTAGACTTGGCATAATTAATAAATCAAGAAACAGGGCAACATAGGCATCAGAACAATAATTCCCATTTCTTCCTTGAAATTTAGATATGCTTTTGGTTAGTGTCAAATTTACTTCTCTTTTATTTTGATGAGTCATTATTAACAATATTGTAGATTTATTTTCAATGCTAATCAATGATATATTATGAAATAGTATGATTGTCCATTTGGTTGTGCAAATCATTAAGCTTCCCATTAAAAATGCACATATTCCAACAAGTAATGAATGGTCCTGGCATGTTTATTCTGGCACTATAATAGCAAATTATGGGAAAAGAGAGCAAAAGAAGTTCTTATTCTTGTTTTCATTCACAAAGAAGTGCATTTTAATGTTATATTATTTATTTGTTAATGAAACAACAGTTTACACAATGACAAATTTAAAAGTATTCAAAAAGATGTAAGCAGTTTTTACTTTCTCTCTGAGGCACAGCATAGTAGCTCTATTCCTATGAATAGTTATTATGATATATACACTTAAGAGGTCCATAAGTATTCTTTTAGATAAAAGTGTATTAACTGAAAAAAAATGCTCAGCATATGTGTTTAAAATGCTTTTAAAAAACATCATGTATATTGTTCTATAGGATTTTCTACAGGGGTGTAATTTTTCAGTGTAACATCTTAATGCTGACTTCCTGAAGGAGCTTTGACTACAATAGGCATGAATATGTTTTCAAAGGATGATGGATAAATTGCTGGGTGGTAATATAATATATCTTAGGCAGCTGATGGGGCTTTTTATCCTCTACTTGTCTTTTAGTTATACACAGTTTTAAGATAATTATGGTCTATAAGATTGTCTTTTCCCCTTCCTTGTATCAGCAATATTTGTCTTGGTTATAGGTTCAAGAAACTCCCAATCATACATCATAAAATTAAAGCAGAGCAATTACTGAATTTCATTATTGTCCATATTTGTAAACACTGCTAATGCCTCGGTTTTGGTCACTCATTTGTAAAGAATGTTTGCATAATGGTAAATTTCTAAATATGTTATTATTATTAAAATGTTGGATATATTGACACTGAATATTTTATAGAAGCCAGGTTATTAGCATAATATAGTTTTCTTAGTATAAAATTGCCATGTTACATAAAGCTGCTAGTTTTCATCAAAATGACAGCTTATTAAAGGTCACAGGATTACAGATATAGATCTGGAAGGGACATTGGAGGTCACCCAATCAAACCTCTTTTTTTTCTTTTAACAGATGATTAAACTGAGGCCCGGCAATGTTAAGTCATTTGCCTAGGGTGATTCAGGTAGTAAGCATTAGACATGGGTCACAAAGGTTATGCTTACTATTCTAGAAGAGATATTCATTTTATCTCTATTCTAATTAAAATTTTGTTTGATCATAATTTTCAATCATACATCACCCTCCTAAAACATTTAAGAACATTAAGTGGGATAATTCTTTTTTTCTTATCCAAAAAAAAGTGAAGCTCTGAATTTTTTGGCAACTGACAATGTGATACTGTGCAGTACTGATATAACACCCTCATCCAAAACGTGTTTATAAGAAAGCAAAATAGTAAATATTGCCCTTACAAAATTGAAAATTGCTGATTAGGTCAAATATGGGCATAGCTAACAAAAAGCCATATACTTTCAAAATAACAGCTTTACAGTATGTAAAAATAGTAATATTATTTTTAAATTATTTTAAATAGTAGGCACATTAGTATCATATGTAGAAACTTTCAACATTGATTTCATAATTCAAATTAATTTTAAATTTAAGTGGAAATAAGTAAAGGAAAATAATTATACACTGAGTCCAAAGAGACAGTGTGGTAGAGTGGGTTAAAGTTCCATCTCTGCCTTTGATATATGCTGGTTGTGTGACTTTGGCCCAACTGCTTAACCTCTCAGGGCTCCAGGAAACATCTAGTCTACAAGCTGTGAACAGCTGAAAATATGCATAGGTGTCAAAAAGGGAGTATCTTCACAAGAAGTCGCTTGCCAGTGAAATCACAGGTTTAAAAAAGGGATTATTTTCTTTTTTTTTTTTTTGGCAATGCCCAAATACCACAGTTTGCATCCACAAAAGGTCAAGTCTACTTCTCTAATCATTAGAAAACTTAGTGACACCGAGTACATTTTTGACAAGTATAAAATTGTCATGTAAATGAAATTTTTTAATTAAATATAAACATCTTTCAAGCTGTATGTTGCAAACAGAACAAATAAAAACTTGCAACTGCTACAGGGCACCTTTTATGTTACATAAAGAAAACCCACTATTCAGGACTATTACATGGCTCATGGCAGCAATTATATCATGTCATCAGGAATACATTCTTTCTAAGTGCACAAGATAAAACATAATGGCCATAATGACAGTAGAACATATTCTCAGTCAAAAGACATCTATGTTAGTCCAAGTAAAAGGATTCCTCAATAATAAAATAAGTGGTCTACCAAGAGGAATGTTGTTGTCTAAGTTAGTAAATTTCTGAATACTTCAAATATAAGGACTGCTCTTGAAAGGTAAAGAAAATCTGACTAAAATTTCATGAGACTCATTCAATTATTACAGTATAGACAGAAATCATAAAGACATCAAAAATATGAGTGAAACTGAGAAAGGAATAATAGAATACTACAAAAAGGAAAAGTTAAGCCAATAAAATGTTTTGCAGTGCCTATTTTGTGTTCAATATGATTTTTTATTAGTTAAAAAACCTCCAAGTGTATTAAACCTAGATATTTTTTAAAAACAATCAATGTGGCAGAAGTAAAGTGGTACTCAGGGGACATTGGTTACAGGATCAGACTGGCCACTAACTCTCAGTATTAATCTGGACAATTCACCAACTTTCCTGGTTCTTCTAGTAGTTCTAAAGCTAGACTGAACTGTAAAGGGTTAATTTTAAAAAGCAATATGCTCAAAGACATACGTGCATACATAATCTTTACAATTTCACGCATTAAAGAAGTATTTCCCATACCTGTAAAATGTCATCAGGGTCTTCTTTAGCAGAGGCAACCAACAAAGTATGCCCACAGACTATTCCCTCAGCCAAGAAATACTTGAAGAGCAAATTGGAGTAAATATTATATTTGTCCTCCTCTGTAAAATAAGTAAATGAATAATTTTAGAATATGTAGCATTTATATGCATATATTATAAAATAGGTGTTGTATCCTCAATCAAAATCTTCAAAATATATATTTATCTAACTTTCTCCTTCAGGCTACAAAATAACTCAAAAAACTATCATTCCTTTCAACTAGCATTTATTAAGTACCTACTAAGTGGCTGGCACTAGAGATACTAATTTAAAAATTAAACAATCTCTGTCATCAAAGAGCTTACATTCTACGTTGGGGAAACCTCAGACATTTCCTATGAGTTTGTGAGCTCCCTGAGGGAAAGAAGTACCTTCTGCCTCCTTTTTTATCCCTAGCATCTAGCATAGTGCCTAGTATACTGGAGTTTAATAAATGTTTATTGACTAACTACTGAATATATGCAGACAAATACCAACTATTTATTATTTCTTGGACAGCATTATTATTTCTTAGGTCTAAAATACAAGGCTTAGTTGATACAATGAGTGAAGATAGCCTAATGTTAAATACTATACAAGAGTTTCTCACATTTTGGTGTCTTTGGGCATAACAATTCCTTTTAGGCCTTGGAGTCAAAGGTTTAGCACTGAAAGGGCTGTCCAACCCCCTTATTTTACAACTAAGGAAAATGAGGCCCAGAGAAATGAAGAGACTTTGCCACGCTCACACAGGAAGCTAAGTGACATTTCTGGGACCTGAATGAAGGTCCTTGAACTCTAAATCCAGTGTTCTTTCCAACACACTATCCTAGACTCCTACAGGAATTAGCATGGGTGATTCAGTTGTGTACAGAGCCTGTTCTGTTTTATGGTTTTCTGTCTCTTCCCTTTTATTTATCACACTTTGTGTTTCCCCAAATGGTCAAATTGGTCAAATAAAAAGATATCAAATCCCTTTGCCAACTAAGAGTAAAGGGATCCCCTTTCCTTGACCTACCAAGTAGAGGTGCTGTGTTTGGTAAGATAACAAACACAGGATAAAGTATCACGGTTTCTTTCCATTGTCTGACTGATTCCCAAAGAATACTTACTGTATTTGAACACAATTCTTGATTTTGATATATTCTGAAGTAGAAGAAATATATGAACTAGGAATGCCCTACTCACAGGTTATAGCAATCTCTTTAATTCCAGGTGCCTTGACACTTTAGACTATACTAGCCTTTCCTCGCTTCACCTCAAATCTAACGCCCTCCCTCCCCCTGCTTTCACACACATACACTTGGGGGGAAAAATCTGTAAGCATTTAGAAACAAAAAGTTTTATATATGCCTTCCCAATGGATTTTTTTTATAAATAACTTATTTATGTTTAGTTTTCAACATTCACTTCCATAAGATTGAATTCTAAATTTCCTCCCTTTCCCACTTCTCTCCCCCACCCCCAAGATGGTGTACAATCTGATAAAGGCTCTACTTATACATTCATATTAAGCGTATTTTACCATTAGTCATTATGTACCCAATGGATTTTTAAAGGTAAATCTAGTTACTTTGAGATATTATTAAAAAATAAGTTGCCTTCTGAAAATATACTTAGAAATTTAATCAGAAAAAACTATTTGCATAAAAATTCTTCCTCTCAGTTATATTCAAAATGCCAAAAACAGTAATGAAAGCATGTGTAGGAGACAATATCTTATTTAAGTAGTATGTATGTAAGCTGCATTTTGCAGTTTTCATATGCTAGGAATACAGAAACTGCATACAAATATGGCCAAGAGAAAACATAACAAAGCCATGACTGATAGAAGTAACAATACTACCATTATATTGATTTGTAGAAATAGAATTATTAAAAGTTTTCTTGGGGCAGCTAGGTGGCACAGTGGATAGAGCACTGGCCCTGGATTCAGGAGGACGTGAGTTCAAATCTGACCTCAGACACATAACAATTAGTAGCTGTGTGACCCTGGGCAAGTCACTTAACCCTACTGCCTAGCCAAAAAAAAAAAAAAGTTTTCTTAACTAGCAATAAAGATACAGGTGACAGCTTATTTACAAAGAATTTACTTACAAAAAAGTACAGAAGACATTAAATTAAAAAAAAAAACCTTAGTACATTAAACCTTAGTACATTAAAAATGTTACTATATGTAAAGAGCCTAATTAATCTTTAATATAATCTGTCCCAAGTTAAGCAGTTTAAGTTTTCAAGAGGATTTCACAGAGCTTTAAAATAATTTACAGGGGCTCTTGTGTGTGAAAAAAATAGGAAATGATTTTGCTACCTCTGCATTACTCTTACTGTTGATAGGTGGAACTGTCAAAGAATAAACAAAATATAGGGAAATAAAGGCTATATTTACCAGTTTTGGCAAATTGATTTATACAGGTATAATCTGAAATGTATATAATAGTTACGTAATCAAGAAAAAAAATTTAGAGATTTGGAGCAACTAGGTGGTACAGTGGATAGATCTCTGGCCTTGGAATCAGGAAGACCAGAGTTCAATTCTGGCCTCAGACACTTGACGCTTACTAGCTGAGTGACTCTGGGCAAGTAACTTAACCTGGTTGCCTATGCAAAAAAAACCCCCAAAACTTAGAGATGTTAAATACATGTACACAAGTCATTAAGACAGTGGCTTCAACTGTTTTTGAGAAACTGTGCAATGCTTCTAGTGACTTTAAACTTCTCCCTGAAACAAAAGTCCATTCTTTTTTTAATATTATGTAGCACGGTTTAGTCAGTGGATACAGCACCAGTCTCAGAGTGAGGAAGACCTGGATTTAAATTCCACCTGTGAAAAATATTAGCTGTTGGATTATCAGCAAGTTTCTTAAACTTCTGGGATTCCAAATAATTAAGACCAGGGGTTTGGATTCGGTCAAAGGGCCATGCTTGAGGGCCTAGAAGGCCACACGTGGCCCTGAGGCCGCAGGTGTCCCACCTTGACTAAGACTATTAAGATACAGATGAGTTGCCAATCTACATTGATGGAGGGCATTCTCATACAAGAGAGTTCTTTACACTGATAAAATCAAAGGTCTGTACCCAAGACAAAATCAAAACCTTTCTAGTATGTTCTGTGACTGTAAGTCATATTTCCAAAGGAAAATAAAGGCACATGGTAGGAGTGTGGTAGAAAATATCAATGACGAATTGCACAGAAGCAGTAGTGTAGAGAATGTCGTCAGAGATCTATGACTGGAAAAGGAGGTGGGCTAGTCCTATATGCAGGGAAGTTAGCCGACAGACAGTCTCTGTACTCCCGTAGTACTTACAGTACAAATTAAAGAGATTTAGAGAAAGGCCTCCAGCACCTTGTGTGACCCCAGGGTGAGGTGCCATCTGCAGTTAGGGAGGGATTAGCCACAGGCCCAGTCAAGTAGGTACATGTTAGTATGTACATGTATTTTCCTTCCCAATCCTTTTTAAACTAATTTACCCTACTTTTATTCATTATTCTACTTCATCAGTGCCATCAGCGTGGGTATTCTGTACAGAGATATACATCACAACTCTTCTGTTCCTAGGGTGATGGTCATCTTAGATAACACAATATGGATGAGTAAAGAGTCAGGAAGCTCTTCAAGTTAGGAGAGACTGGAGTCTGAACATGGCCTCTGGCACCTACCAGCTGGGTGACCCTGGGCAAGTTACTTGACCTATGCCCAGTTTCCTCGTCTATAAAATGTAGATAATGCTATAGTACTTCACAAGGCAGATGTGAGGATCAACTGAGATATATTATATGAAGTATTTTGCAAACTTCAAAAGATGTGTGTGTGTGTGTGTATGCTCAGTCAGTACACTCTCCCTAGCCCCAAATCCAAATTATTTTTTATTTTCTCATCAAACTATATTTCTCTAGCTAAATGTAACCTCCTTGAGGGCAGGGGTTATTTTCCTTTTATTTTTATATCCACAGGACCTAGAACAGAGCCTGGAACATAGCAGACACAATAAATACTTATTGAATTGAATTATATTTTGATTCACTCTGACAAAATTCATCGAGCTTGTGGCCAACCTTCTGATGATAACTTTCTCTGAGTTTAGCTGGGGCAGTACTCAGAAGGCACATGCTCTGTGCTGGTGCCACACTCAGAACCTTCCCAGTCTGAGAGACTTGAAAGGTTTATTCACCAGGCTCACTGCTAAAGCATCTCATCATCCGTGTGGCATCTAAATGTAACTATAAGATTAGAGTATTCTCTAATGACAGGCATTAAGGATAAGATAGAAATTTGTTTTAGGAGAACTTTAACCCTACATTGTTTCGAACAGGATTTAAAAAAAAAAACAAAACCATTAAGCAATCTTTTCATCTCTCAGACAAGTGTTACTATAAAGGCATAGTTTCCCAAAGAAAAATACCTGTCTGATCCCTTTTCATATTTTCATCAAGGATGCCCTTGATAATTGTATAGACCAGGGGTGGGGAACCTGGGGCTTCCAGGCCACATGTAGCCTTCTAGGGCCTTAGGTATGGCCTTCTGACTGAGTCCAAGTTTTACAGAACAAATCCTTTTATTAAGGGGATTTGTTTTGTCAAGTTTGGATTCAAACGGTTGCACTTGAGGACCTAGAGGGCCACATGTGGCCTCAAGGCCGCAGGTTCCTCACCCCGGTATAGATCTTAAAACAAAGGGTGGGGCAAGAAAGCACTTATATAGCACCACTATGTGCCATGCATTGTACTAAATGCTTTTACAAATATTATCTCATTTGATCCTCACGAGGACCTTAGGAAGCAGGTGCTGTTGCTATCTTTATTTTACTGTTGAGAAAACCGAGGCAAACAGGTTAAGTGACTTCCTCACAACTAGAGAGTATCTGAGGTCAAATAGGAATTCAGTTCTTCCTGACACCAGGCCCACGGTCTATGCACTGGGCCACCAGCTGCTAGCCAGAACTCTAGTACCAAATGCCAACTCCTCTTCACAACCTGGCTCCAGCCTACCTCTTCAGACTTAGGAGCCATTACTCCCATTCATATGGTCTGTGATTCACTGTGAAGGATCCACTGTCCTTCACTGCAGTCTTGCCTTTACACAGAAGCTCCCTGTACCTCAAATGTACTTTCTCCTCACCTCTGTCTCCTAGAATCCATAGCCTCCTTTAAGGCCTCTACTTAAGGCCACCAAATACATGCGGTCTTTTCTGACCCCCAAGCTGTGAAAAAGGAGCCAGGTGGTATAAAGAATCATAGTTTTTGGACATTCTATAAACATTGATTTAGATGCTGATATTTTAAACTATGAAATTCTTGCCCAATGACAACAAAATAGACAATACTCTCTTTTTCTTTCTTTGGGGACAGACCTATGATTTCACTGACACTGGGAACTCTCAGTGAAAACACGCCACTTGCTCAGTGTTACACAATCAGCATGTATCACAGGTACAAGTTGAACCCAGGTCTTCCTGAATCCAAAGACAGGTCTCTACCCACTGCTTCTAGACCACGCTGCCTTTCAGCAATACTGCTACCAGAAGCGAATTGTTATCAATCTTGACCTTGTTGCTATAAATGAAAAAAGGGAGATGGAAATTGCTCCTAAGTAGAAGGGCTATTCAGAGATTCTTGTTAAAGAGGCAAGTAAGGGAGATAGAAGAGTTGTTTGTTGTAGAAGATGAAGAAGAAAAGAAACTCAACAAGGAACTCAACTAAGAACCTTCAAATTAAATCAATGTGTACTTTGGTACTCAGTGCCTACTATGGAAAGGTATGCACAGGCGAGGAAGATGCGAGTTTTTTTAATTTTAAATAGTTCAAGATTAAGGAATGTGAGAGGGTAAAGACTTATGAATTATATAGAAGTTTCACTCTCTTAATGAATACTTTCTTTGAGAAAATAATCAATAGGTATAAGACGTGGTGAGTACTGAATAACATTACAAAAATGGAACATTATATTTCAAAAGACAGAAAACAACGCCTCAATTAGACAAGTATTTGCTAAATATCTACAGTAAGCCAGGAACTATGTTAGGTCCTACGTTACAAAGACAAAAACAAAGCATTTGAAGAAGCTTATATTCTATTGGAATATAATGGAACTTAACCAATGTGAGTCATTTCTAAATCTGCTATACACAGTCAGACTAATGATATATTAGAACAAAAATTAAAATTAGCATACAGTCATATTCAATTAAAAACAACCCTATTCTGACCTATTTAAATGAGTTACTGAGGATGAAAATGGAGAAATGGATAAAGAAAAGGATATCAACACCAACTACAATAATTTCATATAGAAGTTTAATCAATATAAATTGACCGCCAGAATGAGGGAGACCAAAGGAGTCTAAAAACCATCTTATATTGCAAACACTTGACCTTCTTGACAAGCAGAGAGGTCAGGGAAACTTCAGTATAGAATATTAATGCATTTGGAAAATCTAAGTTAGAAACAAAAGGATGGTAAAAAAAATTATCTGTTGGAAAAGCCTAATAAAATAATGAAAAGGAATGGAAAGAAAAAACAATTTAAAGAAAACATGGTGAAAACCCCAAATAATGAAAAGGTTTCCCAAGGACATAAAAAGATGAAAATGGAAGAGGTGTAACATTACTTTTAGATGGAAAGACTTTCAAAGATTATTATAACAAATTCTTGTCACTATCACAAGGTCAATAGAGCCACCATATTTGGATTCTAACATAAGAGTCCTTGGACTCTAATGTTTGAACAGAATATCTCTGGTCAGACCACCAGGAACATTGTTGATTTTGTGTTACCTTAGAAGCTAAAAAGGATAAGCCCTGGTCAGAAGCTGGATGGGAGATGATCTGGAAAAACCAGGTGCCATAGGTGTCTAAAGTAGCCAAGTGTAGCAGAGTATAGGGCCTGGAGTCAGGAAGACCTAAATCCAAATCCTGCCTCAGTCACTTCTTGAGTTGTGTGACACTGGCAAGGCAATGCACCTCTTTCAGGTTCAGTTTCCTCATCTATAAAATGGGGGGGGGGGGGCCTTCAGGGTTTCCAAGATCCCTTCCAGCTTTAAATCTATAGGATTCTATGAGTCTTTAAGAAGAAAAGGTAGAAACAGCACCAGGGAGAACAAATATGAGAAATGCAGATGCAGAAGACCAAGTGTACACAGACCACGTTCATGCTGGAAGTGACATAATTATGTGGGGGTAGGTGGAGCAATTCTCAAGGTATCTAAAGGAGGAGAGATACCAAAGGAATAAAAAAACCAATCTTATTATTACCAAATAAATAGGTGATGAAGAGAAAATCAGTAACTACCCTCATTTCACCATATATATGTATATGTAATTTTTAAAAGAATAAATTATATACAAATTGAGGGATCAATAATGAGCATATTAGAAGGGAACAGGCAACCTTTCACAAGAAATATATAACCGACAATATCATATTATGGAATGAAAGATCTATTTAATAAGATAATGCCCTGATTACTCTCAAGTCTACTTATCCAGCCCTAAACTCTGCTGACCTCCAGTCTTGCATCGCTAACTGCCTATTAAACATTCCAAAGTGGATGTTCCATAGACATCTAAAACTCAACATATCCAAAACTGACCTCATTATCTTTTCCCCCCAAACGCCTCCCCCTCCCAAACTTCCCTATTACTGTTGAGGGAACTACCATACTTCTAGCACCCCAAGCTCAAAACCTCAAAAATATTATCCTTGACTCCTCACTACCTATCACTCCTGACATCTAATCTGTTGTCAGGGCCTGCTGATTTCACCTTTACATCAGCTGTCAAATACACCTCCTTCTCTCCTGTGATATTGACACTGGTGCAGGCCCTCATATCCTCAAACCTGGACTACTGCAACAGCTTTCTAGTTGGTCTGCCTGCAACAAGGATCTTCCCACTCTAATACAAGCTCTACACAGATGTCAAAATGATTTTCCTAAAGTGTAGGACTGACTATGTCAGCTCTGTATTCAAACTCTAATGGCTCGCTATTAGCTCTAGGATCAAATATAAAATTCTCTGTTTGGTATTTAAAGCCCTTAATGACTTATCTCTGCCTAGCTTCACAGTTTTCTTATACCTTTCTGGGTATTTTCCACTGGTTGTCTGCCATATCTAAAATACTTGCTCTCCCTTCTCATCTCTAGCTTCCTACAAGTTCAAGCTAAAATCCTACCTTCTAATGGAAGCCTTTCCTAATCTCTTTCTTCCCCTGAGCCCCCATTTCCTTTCCTTTATTATTTCCTATGTATTTTGTATACAGCTTGTTTGTACATAGGTTGTTTACATGTTGTCTCTCTCAAAAGACTGTGAACTTCTCAAGGGCAGAGCCTGTCTTTTAACTTTCTTTGTATCCCCAACACTTGTGCACATAGTAGGCACTTAATGCTTACTTATTGACTAACAAGATTCTGTTTTACTGTATGATGAAAAATCAAGCATTTTATTTGACAACACAAATTATAACCTTAAATACTCACCTCCAAGTCTATTTTAAAATTATACAATATTCTTTGAAGAACTAAAAATGGAGATAATAAACTTGACAATCCTGTGATCATTAATATTAAGAGAGGAATAAAAAAGGGAAACGCTTCTTCCCCAGTGGTGTCCAGCATTGCTATGAAAGAGATTCAGTACAGAGTTCAAGCAGAAGCAGATTTTCCCTGTAGATGCTAGATGTTCCTGTTTGTGAACAACATTGTGTTGATTACATCAAGCCCCCAAATACTGCAGAGTCTTCCTTCTGGATGCAAGTCATAATCATGCAAAATAGTTTGGTCTAACTATTGCCTAGGAAAAACCAAGCGGATGAAGAATGTCTTTTGTTCAAATGATATGTGCCATATACCAAAATAAAGTCAAAATGGGTTTATGATTTAGACATAAAGGCTGATACTGTAAGCAAACTGGGAGAGCAAGGAATAGCTACCTGTCAGATTTATGGAGAACAAAAGAATTTATGACCAGACAGGAGATAAAGAACATTACAGAACGCAAAATGAATAATTTTGATTACATTAAATTGAAAAGTTTTTGCACAAACAAAGCCAATGCAACCAAGATTAGGAGGGAAGCAGAAAACTGGGAAAGAATTTTTACAACCAATGTCTCTGATAAGGGCCTCATTTCTAAAATATATAGAGAATTAAGTCAAATTTATAAGAATACAAGTCATTCCCCAATTGAAAAATGGTCAAAGGATATGAAAAGGCAGATCTCAGAGAAAGAGATTAAAGCCATCTATAGTCATACGAAAAAATGCTCTAACTCACTATTGATTAGAGAAATGCAAATCAAAACAACTCTGAGGTACCACATCACACCTATCCAATTGACCAACATGACAAAATAGGAAAATGATAAATGTTGGAGAAGATGTGGGAAAATTGGAACATTAATGCATTGTTGGTGGAGTTGTGAAGTGATCCAACCACTTTGGAGAGCAATTTGGAACTATGCCCAAAGGGCTATAAAAATGTGCATACCCTTTGACCCAGCAATAGCACTTCGAGGGCTTTATCCCAAAGAGATCATAGAAATGGGTAAAGGATCCATATGAACAAAAATATTTATAGCAGCTCTTTATGTGGTAGCAAAGAACTGGAAATTGAGGGGGGATGCCCATCAATTGGGGAATGGCTGAACAAGTTATGGTATATGAATGTAATGGAATACTATTGTGCTATAAGAAATGAGCAGACAGAGTTCAGAAAAACCTGGAAAGACTTCTAAGGGCTGATGCTGAGTGAAATGAGCACAACCAGGAGAACACTGTACACAGTAACAGCCACTTTGTATGACGACTAACGTTGATAGACTTAGGCCTTCTCAGAAATGCAAGGGTTTGGAGCCGAGCCAAGACGGCTCATAAAAGCAGTGACTTGCTTGAGCTCTCCCCCAAACCCCTCCAAATACCTATAAAAAATGGCTCTAAACAAATTCTAAAGCAGCAGAACCCACAAAAAGACTGAGTCAAACAAATTTCTAGCCCAAGACAACCTGGATGGTTGATTGGAAAGGTATGTTGCACCGGGCTGGGACAGGAGCACAGTTTGACGTGGGCATGCGGGCCTCAGCGAACTTGGACCAGCCCTCAGAGAACTGAATCACAGGCAGCTGAGGCGGTTTCCAGACTTCTCAACCCATGAATGCCAAAGACAACTCAGAAAGTCAGTAGGAAAAGTCTGCGTCTGCAGTGAGAGAGAAGAACAGTCCCAGCCCCAGTCCCCAAGCGCGGACGTGGGGTGGAGGCTGTGTCCTGAGATTCTGGTCCACAGATTGAGGGGGAATCGAGTGGCTGATCAGAGTGAGATTGCAGGGATCTCTTTGCTGGTGCAGAATTCTCTGGCTTTGCCCGTGCTTGTATCTGGGTCACAGTTCTAGGTGGTGGTCCTGGGGCGAGGAGGGATGCTGGCCTGGTGGAGCTTGTAGTGGCTGTGGAGAGAGAATTCTCCTCACAGTTCCAAGACAGAAAAGAGTGCTTGTGGTCACTCGTAGGCCAGAGCACAGGCCAGGAAAGGAGTAAACACCTCACCCTTGATCATAGCACCTTGGAAGAACTGAAAATTTACAAGTCCCTAAAAGTATCTCTGAAAACAGCTGCACAAAATCCCCAAAGCTTGGGACAATACATTCTCCATACTGGAAGCAGACCCCTACCTTAACAAAGTGCTTATAACTCAAGTAATTGGCTGGGATCATGAGCAAGCAGCGCAAAAATAGTCAGACCATAGAATCTTACTTTGGTGACAAAGAAGATTAAAACATACAACCAGAAGAAGACAACAAAGTCAAAGTTCCTACATCCAAAGCCTTCAAGAAAAATATGAATTGGTCCCAGGCCACAGAGGAGTTCAAAAAGGATTTTGAAATGCAAGTAAGAGAAGTAGAGGAAAAACTGAGAGTGATGCAAGAAAATCATGAAAAACAAGTCAACAGTTTGCTAAAGGAGACCCAAAAAAATACTGAAGAAAATAACACCTTAAAAAATGGCCTAACCCAAATGGCAAAAGAGGTCCAAAAAACCAATAAGGAGAAGAATGCCCTAAAAAGCAAAATTGGCCAAATGGAAAAGGAAGTCCAAAAGATTACTGAAGAAAATACTTCCTTAAAAACTAGAATAGAGCAATTGGAAGCTAGTGACTTTATGAGAAATCAAGACACTGTAAAACAAATTCAAAAGAATGAAAATAGGAAACAATGTGAAATACAACTGACCTGGAAAATAGATCTAGGAGAGAGAATTTAATAATTATTGGACTATCTGAAAGCCATGATCAAAAAAAGAGCCTAGACAGCATCTTTCAAGAAATTACCAAGGAAAACTGCCCTGATATTTTAGAACCAGAGGGCAAAATAGGAATGGAAAGAATGTACCAATCACCTCCTGAAAGAGATCCCCAAAGGAAAACTCCTAGGAATATTGTAGCCAAATTCCAGAGTTCCCAGGTCAAGGAGAAAATATTACAAGCAGTCAGAAAGAAACAATTCAAGTATTGTGGAAACACAATCAGGATAACACAAGATTTAGCAGCTTCTACATTAAGGGACCACAGGGCATGGAATAGAATATTCTGGAGGGCAAAGGAGATAGGATTACAACCAAGAATCACCTACCCAGCAAAACTGAGCATAATCTTTCAAGGGAAAAAAATTGACATTCAGTGAAATAGAGAACTTTCAAGCATTCTTGATGAAAAGACCAGAGCTGAATAGAAAATTTGACTTTCAGATACAAGACTCAAGAGAAACATGAAGAGGTAAACAGGAAAGAGAAATCATAAGAGACTTATTAAGGTTGAACTGTTTACATTCTGCATGGAAAGATGATATTTGTAACTCATGAGTTCTTTGTCAGTATTAGAGTAGCTGGAGGGAAAAATTACATGTATTTATATAGATAGATGGATAGATAGATAGAGAGATAGATAGATAGATTGATAGAGGGCACAGGGTGAGTTGAAGATGAAGGGGTGATATCTGGAAAATAAAATTAAGGGAGGAGAGAGGATTATATGGAGAGAAGGAGAAAAGAAGAGGTAGTATGGGGTAAATTATCTCACATAAAACAGATAAGAAAAGGCTTTTACAGTGGAAAGGAAACGCGGGAAAGTGAGAGGGAATGAGTGAATCTTATTTCATCGAATTTGACTTAAGGAGAGAATAACATACACACTCAATTGGGTATGGAAATTTATCTTACCTTACAGGAAAATGGGGGGGAAGGGGACAAGAGAGCAGGAGGATGATAGAGGGGAGGGCAGATTGGGTAAGGGGCTAATCAGAAGCAAACAATTCTAAGGAGGGACAGGGTCAAAAGAGAGAATAAAATAAATGGGGGGCAGGATAGGATTAAGGGAAATATACTTGAGTTTTTCACATGACTACTATGGAAGTGTTTTGCATGACTACACATCTATAACCTGTACCGAGTTCCTTGCCTTCTCAATGAGGGTGGGTGGGGAGGGGGGAAGGGAGAAAATTTAGAACCTAAAGTTTTAAAAACAAAAGTTAAAAAAAACAACAACATTGTTTTCACATGCAACTGGGAAATAAGATATACAGGAAATGGAGTATAGAAATCTATCCTGCCCTACAGGAAAATAGAAGGGGAAGGGGATAAGAGAAGGGGGGGAGAGATAGAAGGGAGGGCAGATTAGGAGAAGGGGTATTCAGAATGCATGCCACCTTGGAGTGGGGGGAGGGACGATATGGGGAGAAAATTTGGAACTCAAAATCTTGTGGAAGTGAATGCTGAAAACTAAAAATAAATAAACTAAAAGAAAAAAGTAAGGATCTAAGACATTTCCAAAGTTTCATCATGAAAAATGCTATCCACATCCAAAAAAAGAACTATGGAGTTTGAAAGCAGATTGAAGCATACTTTTTGCTATTTTTTTTCTTCTTTGTGTTTTGTTTCCTCTTTCTGGTGGTTCCTCCTATTGGTTCTAATTCTATAGCCTATATTAGATTGCATGCCAGCTGGGGAGGGAGGGGGAGAAAAATGTAAAACTCAAAAGCTTATGGAAGTAATTGCTGATAAATCAAAATAAATCAATAAAAAATATCAAATGATATGTGGTAGAATGTACAACGTATAGAACTCACCCATTAGTATATACTTATCTTTGACAGATATTAAAAATGAACACTGCAGAAGGAGCCCTCTTCAAGGATTAGATTAAAATAGGACCAGGACAAATATAAAAGATTAGTATGGATTTGTAAGAATAGCATCAGGAAGCCCAGAAAAAGCTGGTTTGTGAAAAAGCTAAAGGCAATAATCAGTTCTTTTTTTTTTTTGAGGCTACATTTGTCATTATGAAGCAAGCACTGAAACCTGGAGCACTATAGGACTGCCTCAAAGATCTACAGTCATTTAAGTGTGAATGGCTAATAATCTATATATCAAAAGCCAAGTGACTGGAAAATATGCATGGTCCAGACTATTACTTGAGCTGGGGACCTCAACCTCTTTGTTAGACAGGTACTGTGGGTAGAAAGGGAGCAAGGCTCAGAACTAAACACGAACAAAGTAGGCTGATTTTCATTGGAAAACATGCGGTTTGTTCAATGATCCCAGCCACCAAAACATTTATTTTAAAACAATACTCTCCTGGTGATGCTATAGAGTTACAAAACATGGCCCAAAATGATTTCAAAAGAATTAAAGTTGTGGTTGACTCAAAATGCAATGGAAAACCCACATTGGCGGACGTGGGTTCTTGTCTGCGAGAAGTAATACAGAAGATATCACTGAGGACATGTATGATCAGAAAAGGAGATGAGCCAGTCGTATAGCAAGAGGAGACTGTCCAAATGTTGAAATGGCATTCTTGAAATATTAAAAGAGAGAGAGGAAGGGCTCTGGTACAGATTCTCTATAGAGGATTATTAAAAGATAAGGACAAGAAGCACACAGAAGGAAAATGAGTGGATCTGTATCAATGAAGCTTGTGCTTCCACTGATAAAATCATAGATTCATTGAAGTACTGAAGGATATCTGATATAAAGAAAAATAAGAAGGAAGGAATAAATAGGCTTGCTATTTGGGAAACTGTGTAATCTTAACTGATGACACAGAGAAGGCAAAAGTACTCAAGTACAATTTTGCTTCCATTTATCAACAGAACAGGATTCCAAGAAAATTAGTGGGTTTTCCATCTTTGGAAGTATTCAAACAAACAATGGACGTCCAACTGCTAGTATGATGTAGAAGGGTTTCCTGCAATGTGTGGAAGGCTAGAACAGGTGATCAATTCCAAAGTTTTATGTATACAATTATTAAAAAAAAAAGGCAGCAGGTCTTAAGTGATAGTCTTGTCAATGAAAGACTAATTCAATACAATTAATGAATTTCCAAATTATTCTTCTAACTCTTTAGACAGTTGGTAGAAGACAAAGTAATAATGTCTAAAACTGGATTCTTCATAATACCAACATTCAAAATACATCTAATCAGTTGGGTACTAAATTCAGTCACATTTCATCTTAAAAATTTAAACATTATTTACTAAAATATTAAAGGTCTAATGGATTTTTAAACTAATTTAAACTATTTTGGAGTGAAATATAATACATATTTTTAAAAGTTCACTGATTAAAGTCAGGGCTTGATACTTTCACGGAACTGTCTAATCACTTTAGGTGGATACTTCAATTTAATTGAATTAATACTGAGTACCTACTAAATTAAGGCATTGTATGGGTTAAAAGATGAGTAAGATGTGGTTCCTTTTCTAATGGAACTTGGATAATCACACAAATAATATTGTGTACCTCTTAAGGTAATTCTTCATGCCTGATTTTATCTTAACACCCCTTTAAAAAAATTACAGAAGAGTCAAAAACAAAAGGATTTAGTTTTTTTTAAAGGAAATATAATAGAATGGTAAGCAATGGCATAATTCAATCACATATTCTATATACGAACCAATTAGAAGCAGTGTTCCAACAGCTAAACCACCACCTGGAAATAAAACAAAACCAAAAAAAGAAAATTAATCTACCTTTTTCATATTACCTTTCATGTGCAAGTAAGATTTTATCAAGGACAGGTGATACAATAAATTTAAAACTGGTTGTGAACAACATTTTAATTACCTTTGTGATACTTTTATTCAATGCACTATTATGAAATAATTACATATTATATGTAATTACACACTACACATTACAATTACTTTCATAATATCCTGTACTATCCTCCTTTCTTCAGCAATGGGACCACGCTGTGATCAACATAACTGTAGTTAGGCATTCCAATAATGTTATATTTAGCATTAGTTAATAAATTAACTCGGTAGCCAAGACTTAAACGTGCACAGTACTGCAACAGTGACATCAGTACACTTAGGAAAAAATGGTCATTAGGATAGAAATTCCACTTTGATATGTATTCTCACATGTAACAAGCCTCAGTGAAAGGAATAATTAAAAATAATTATCTATTTTTTTCTGTTTAGAGACAATTTTAAACAGATTACACTTTACTAAATATTAAGGTCTAAGTACATTTAACATTAATTTCATTCAAAATACAATGATAAAATCTCAACAACGTTATCAAAAATTAACTGGAAAATTTTATTTTAAAACACAAAGTACAGGGACAGCTAGGTGGTACAATAGATAGAACACTAGCCTTGAAGTCAGGAGGGCTTGAGTCCAAATTTGACCTCAGACACTTAACTAGTTGTGTGACCCTGGGCAAGTCACTTAGCCCAGAATGCCTTAAAAAAAAAAAAAAAAGAAAACAAAAACACACACAAGGGACAAAGACTAATAACTATAAGTAATTACTAATATTTATAAAACCCAAAGCCACCAGGGAATAAATAGCAAAGCTAGGATTCAAACTCCATTCTTATGACTCCAATCACAGCACTTTCATATAACTTCAAAATCTATGTCAATGCTTTCATAATCTACTATGCACAAAAGCTATGACAACAGTAGTTGACAGAATAGTATCACAGCAATTACTTTCCTCCCAAAGTTAAAATAATTACACGCATTACACAAGTCACCTGAGGGCATTTTTGTGAAGTTAATATTTTTACTATATACAGTATTATGTCAGAACTTTGCAAGGTAAACTAAGTTACGATTCCCACTATCATTTCATTTCCAATGGAATAATCATGGTGTGATAATATACCTGACTTTGAGACAGAACATTAAGTTAAATTAACTATGAATGGTGAAACAGAAATTACTACTAGACTGCCAAGAAGAGTAGGAATAATGTAAGAGAAAGGAGGGAGAAACAGAAGGAAAAAAATGACTCTTGTTCCAGGTCGTCTGGATGTTTCTCAAAGGTATTTTACATAATCATCTATAATTCAAATACATTACCCTTCCTGTTCTTCAGTTTGTGTGTGTTTTTATGCCTACCTGGTTTAGTTATTAGGCTGAATGTATACTTTTTTCTCTTTCAGAATTGGCAAGCTCTTTTGTAATAGCATTTAAATCATGCCAAGGCACAAGTGACAAAAATCCTCTTGATTAATGCTTAAACTAAAGGGGCAGCTAGGTGGCTCAGTGGATAGAATGCTGGGGAATCAGAAGGATTCATCTTCCTGAGTTCAAATCTATCCTCATACGCTCACTAGCTGTATGAACCTGGACAAGTCACTTAACCCTGTTTGCCTCAGTTTCCTCATCTGCAAAATGAACTGGAGAAATGGCAAACCACTCTAGTATCTTTGCCAAGAAAAGCCTCAATGGGGTCACAAAAAGTCAGACATGACTAAAACTACTGAACCAAAAAACTAAAGGACATACTAACAAGTAGAGTAACAGTAATCACTAAGGATAAGGTATACTTTTATCAACATGTGAGC
This sequence comes from Vombatus ursinus, assembly GCF_900497805.2. Taxonomy (NCBI): domain Eukaryota; kingdom Metazoa; phylum Chordata; class Mammalia; order Diprotodontia; family Vombatidae; genus Vombatus; species Vombatus ursinus. Next base: position 16,086,476 of record NW_020954600.1, read on the forward strand.
TGTAAGCAAAAAAAGTTTCCTTTAAGACAAACATTTATTTGCTCTACAGTATTACTTACTCTAATTTTATGTTTTAACATGTTTATTAATAAGCACAGAGATTCACAGCAAAGAATACAGTTCAGCACTGTTCTCCTAATTTACTTTCCAGAGAAGATGCTGGCATGTAGCTGATTAACCAAATTCCTCTGGGTTTATATTACTACTTTCCATGATTAGTTTTGTAACTACATGGATCTTTAGGTTCCAGGTATTTACTGGAGAACTAAAGGATCTTCAATGTCAGCAGTCAGATCATGAAAAAAAAAAATCTAGCAATTGATAACTACGTTCCTATTTTATGATTAAATGATTTGACAAATAGAATAGTTCTCAAATTGGTGACTGTAATTATATTTGAAATAATTACTTTAAGTGCTATTTGTTTTACCAGTTGTATCCTTTCCAAGGCAGAGCCAACTGGGCAGGTTTTGGGCAATAAGGCCAAGTAGAGAAGGCAGCAGTACAACGGAGACAATAATCCACCCTTTCCCATAATCACTCTGATAATTCTAACAAAGGAATACCAAATTAAATTCTTACAATTTCACAATCTTAAAGCTTGGAACTTTTCAACTTTTCCCAGGCTTGCTTTGTTTGGTTCTGGAGGGAAGAATCAGAAGCCGTGGGAGGCAGTTGTAAAGAGACAAATTAATCTTGGACATAGACGAGATACTCTGAAGATGGGAGCTCTTCAAAAATGGAACGGGCTGCTTTGAGGGCTACAGGGTTTGCTCTAACTGCAGATCTGCATGTAGATGCTAGATGACCATTTAGAACAAATGTTGAGGTGGAGATTCATTTTCTGGTGTGGACTGGATTAGATGGACACTGTGGACCCTTCTGACTACAAAATTCTATGATTCAATAAAAAAAAATTATTAAATGCCTCCTGTGTGCCCGGCACTGTGCTAATGTCTAGAGATACAAAGACAAACAGGAAACAGTCCTTGCCCCACAAGAACCTTACATTGCATTTGGGAAAAAACCATGTAAACAGCAAATACAAGATATGTGTGCATGTGTTATGTATTAACATTATGTACATATCATATTAATACCATATGTTATACTAATGTAATACTTTATGTGCGTGTATATATGTGTATGTGTACATGTATATGTACATACCCACGTATACATATCACAATGAAAGGGGGAAGGGGCACTAACAGGCAATCAGGGAAAGACTCTTGTAGGAGACTGTACTTTTCTGAGTCTTGAAGGACCTAGGGTTCCAAGAAACAGTAGTGAGGAGGGAGAACATTCTTGGCATGGGGGACAACTTTTATAAATATGCAGAAGCTACAGACCGAACGTTTTATAAAGCAAGCAGGCCAGTTTGGCTGTGCAGAGTGCATGAGAGGGAATGATGTTTATACAATCGAACTGAAAAGGCGGGCTATAAGTACTTTAAAAAGAGGAGTTCTGTGTTTTAGAAATATCAGTTTGGCAGCTGTGTAGATTCTGAATTAGAAAGGAAGTTGGACACAAATCAATTAAGAGGCCATAATGATAGTCCACATGAGATAATGAGACCCCAGATTAAGGTAGTAGTGGTTAAAAAAAAAAGAGATGGATATAAGATACATTGAGGAGGTAGAAATTAACAGGACATGGGAAGTGTGTGTGTATGAACAAAAGTAAATCCACATAGATTCCTAGGTTACAAATCAGAATGACAGGAAGAATGATGCAGGGAAGTTTGGGGGGGAAGGTGGGGAATGGACAACTTAAGGTGTGAGATGAGAACTTCTTTTATACCTGTTGAGTTTGAGAGTCATATGGGACATCCAGGTGGAAATGTCAAGCAGGCGGTGGAATTGCAGGACCAGAACTCCGAGCAGAGATGAGGACTGTATATATAGATTGGGAATATTCTACACGGAAATGATAATTGAATCTGTGGGAGCTTATAAGAACATTAACAGTAAAGAGAGGAGAGGACCCATGCAAAGAAGGATGGATATGGATGGTGAATTTGCAAAACAGAGTGAGGATTGGTACGGCAGGAAGGTAGAGAACCACAACAGGTTTCATGAAAACCCAGCGAGCAGAGTGTGTGCAGAAAGGGGGTAAAGAACATTACCCACAAAGTGTGTAAAATCGCCAATGCCACATGCTTCAGGGAAGTGAGATGGAAGATATGAGAAAAGGTCACTGGATTTATCAAGAGATCATGGTAACCTCACTGAGGATTTAAGCCAGATTGCAGGGAGTGGAGACATGAGAAGTAATAACGTCAAGATAAAGAGTGGATGGATTTTGGTTTTAGGAGTTTGGCTGTAAAAGGGAAGATATAGGAAAAATAACTTGAGGTGATAGCAGGTTCAATGAAAGGTTTCGTAAAGATGGGACAGATATAAGCGAATTTGGGAATGGTAGATATGGAGAGAAGACAAATTAGTGTGAGGAGGTAATTGAAGGGGCAAGTGCCTAGGGGATATGAGGATCAGAGGCCAAGGTAAAACAGTTGGCACTGGCAAGGAGAGGCCTACATTCTTTCTTCAAGACTTAAGCAAAGGAGGAGAGGATGTTGCTGAAGCAGAGTGTGGAAATTGGGAGAAAAGAGAACTTCAAGTCCCAGTGGCCTCAACTCTTTCCAGCAGAGCATGTTGAAATTCTCTGCTGCAAGAGAGAGGGTGGTGGTACAGAAGGCTTTGGAAGAGATCTGGAATTGCTATGAAGAGTATGGTGGCATACATCACAGGACAGGGAAAGGACTGGCATGGAGCAATTTTTCATATCAAAATCCAAATTTAGACTATAGCCAGTCAGCCTGATTCTGGGGTACTGAATGATGACAACCCTGAGAGGCTGTGTGATCTAAGGTATGATCTACTGCATCTAATACTGGACTTGAATTAGACATCCGCATCAATATTTAACAGTTGCAGGACCACTGGCAAATCACCACTCTTCTCAGCCTTCATTTCCTCACCTTTAAAACAGGAATAACTGTAATGGCTACCTCACAGGTATGTGAAGTTCAAAGGACATGGTGAAATGTTGAGAGCACTTTACAAACACTGACGCACTGTATAATGTTTACTATTACTCAATGGGACAGTTTTTTTTTTCTTACTAAAAAGCAGTCACGCTTCCATTATAGATTGTCACGTAAATTATAATTAAGAATAATGAACTCCTCTGAAATGCAAATGACAGTACAAGAGCAAAGAATTCAACAACCTCAAACTGTGTAGAAATCGCCTTCATGACACCATCAAGCAGTCATCTGGCCTTTACCTGGACAATATGAAGGATACCCAGTACCTACCAAGGCAGTTCATTTCACTTTCAGATAGTACCAATAGGAAATTTTTCCTTACATCAAGCCTAAATATACTTCTCTCAGCTTTCAACCACTGCTTCTAATTTTGCCCTTTGATAAGAAAAATGAGTCTAATCCCTTTTCAACGTTTCAAATAGTTGAAAACAACTATCACTCTCTCTTTTCCTTCACCCCTCTTCTTTCTCAGGCTAGACAGGTTAGTTTCCTTTACCTTAAACTAGTCACTGCCTATTCAGCTTCTATTGTACATAGTCAGGTTTCATGGATCAACAGGATCCATGATCCATCAACATAGATGAACATTATGATATTCAACATCCCCAATTAACCATTTCCCTCAACATATAAAAGTTCAAAGGACATGGTGAAATGTTGAAGATAGCATGATTTATTACTAGCAAGTTTTCAAATTTAGGTCAAATGTCACCTAGCATTTTTACTAAATTCTGAAAGTGTAGCAAAAGATTTGTAGTTTTCTGTTTTTCAAAGGACTTCGGGATTACTATTTTCTTAATGGCAATCTGTTAGATGTTACAAGGCTACAATAAAGGGACTGAAACAGAAGAGTATGATCTGTCTCAAAATTAATCATTTCCTTCTTTGCTAATAATGAAAGGAAGAAAATGATGTTATTGTTTTCATTTACTTGATATTTTTTAAAGAGAAATGACCAATATGTTGAAGAGATAAGACAATTTCTTATATTTGTTTTTTAACCTCTTCATTAATTCTACATCTATTCATTTTTACTTGTCATAAATGAAGTATTCAGCATAACTGTTGAGACCATTAGATTTTAAGTCTGAAAGGAGAAAGTCTATGCTTTACTATTTTAAGTAAACTTAAGTTTTTTTTAAAAATAATTTTAATCATCTAAAAAAAACCCAGGTACTTGCTTATTAATTTTAAACAATCCATAGGTTCAGAACCTTGATAAAGCTAAGACTCATAAGACTAAAAATGATATTGCAAAGTCCCAAGGATATTTTAGATTTTGTTAAATGCAATGGTTCTCTTAAATTCACATGAAAACTGGCTACCGAAAATCTACTAACAGCATAGATTCTAAAGGAAAAAAATGACCCTGAGTTCCTACAAAATTCAGTTATGATGCCTGATTAAATGAAGCCCAATTAGGCGGCTAGTAATGTGATCTCCTTTGCTTGCCTCTGCCTCCTTAAAAGTTCAGTCTAGAGCAGTAGTTGTTAACCTGGGGTCCACAAACTTTTTAAAAAAAATTTTGATAATTGTATTTAAATTACTGGCTTCTTTTATAATCCTATATATTTTGTTTTATGCATTTAAAAACATTATTTTGAGAAGCATCTGTAGGTTTCATCAGACTGCCAATAGGGTCTGTGACAAAAAAGGTTAAGAAACCTAGGAGGAAGAGAGGAAAAGAAAGAAAAGAGCATGATTTATACAAGAACGTCCCCAACTATTCCTTATGATATATGTTTATAAAATCATTCAGTGCTCTTCTGAGGGAAAATCAGAAATGTATATATTCTGGCTTTTGGTCCCAAGTAATAGATTCATCTCCTTAGTCAATTGGTGTTAGTGGTAGACATAAAAATTCCATAGGTGTTCTGATTTTAAAGTTTTCTTATTCTCTCTCAGTCACAGAGCAATAGAAAAACCTTGATCCTTCTTCTCTACTGGCCATTAGCTGAGCAAGTATGCATCGTGAAATAGAAAAAGCTGGAAAAGGTGATAACCTTTAGAGACTAGATGTAAGAATTTCACATATTATAAGGGAATGTTCTGTGAATATGGAATCCATCTCATCTGTTATGTGCAAAAATAAAATGCATCCCTGCCCATGTTTTCCCCAAATGCATAGAAAAAGCCCCAAATGTTCAACTATATTAGAGATTAAGATACAGTATTGCACAGGAGGCAGGTAGAACTGACCTCTGTCTTTCCTTACTTGTCTCTCCTATATCGCTGTCATAATAACAACCCACAAGATTCTGTCTGGAGGAGTAATCTTCCTGGCCTACTAGTTTGCCTTAAAATGTTACAGCTCCAGAGACTATGGAAAAAAAAAAAAAGCAATTGTCATTTGTTGTACTCCTGAACATATGGAAGTCAAGGAAGAATCTGAACCACCACCAGTTTTTGGAGAAGTGAAATCAGCTAAATATTTTCACAGGTTAAAAGTGAAGGCTTGAGTAGGATTCTTTAAAAAGTAGCAGTCCAGCTATATAACCTCATCTTGGAGGAAGGTAAAACATTTCTGAAAGCATACCACTCGTCAGTTTTTCTCCAGACCCCATATGATTAAGGTGTTACTTATTGCTTCTCTTAAAACAGCACTAGAATAGTTTTCATGGGGGGGGGGGGGGCGGCGAGGGGAATGTAGATAGTGTGGCTGGAGTCAGTAACGTGACAAGTCCAAGACTATTTGGCAGATTTAGGAAATACCTAGAAGGTGTTAATTCACCAAATCTGGACATTTTACATAAACTATAAGACCTCTGACAGTAAAACCAAACACATTTGATTCAAATTTTTTAAATGAAAGTAAATTTTAAGAATTTACAGATTATTTGGAAGAAGATAATGGAACTATTAGTATATTCTTCAAGCAAATAACATTCAAGGTTGTAGAATACTTTTCAAATATATTTTGCATCTATGCTTAAATTTGCTAAAAATTACAATGACATCACAAAGTTAGTGCAGTCAAATTTCACTGTATTGCACGGTAGTGATATTACAGCATATTTACTTGTTACATGACAATTAAGAGAGTACTTATACAGCAATCATAATAATATCACAGTATATCCCCATCATCCTGACATCACGACATGCTGCTTCCATTACATTCTGAGTCACATTTATAGTCATGTCATGTTCATGTCACAATCTGAATCATGCAACAGGCATTTTGGAGTAATAACAGTCAGTAGTCACGTTTTTGGAACTTCTTACATTGAAGTATTTAATGCAATGGCAGCTAATCTTCTTTCACTTTTATGGAACATTTTAATAGAAAACAAATGTAAATTGCTTGTTTCACAGTGGCCATACAGAGCACAAAAATATCAATCACAAAAACGTCACTTAAGAAAAGTTAATAGCAACTAGATCACTTATATACAACAGTTGTTCTAAATGTAGTAATTCTTTTTAGTATAACAATTACTTTCCACTTCTGTGGAGGCAAATGCATACATGCAAAATATATTTCAATAAAAGATCTTATTAATTAAACAACCTTTTCTTGTTTTGTTCACTGTAATCAATGTTCATTTTCACAGGGGTTGTTGGATTTACTGTTGAGTCATGCCCTCATGCTAGTTTAAAATAATTACCTAGCATAAAAAGTCTGAAAAAGCTTTAAATTAGTGTTTGAATTTCTATTTCAGCACATATGCAACCATATGCTGTGGTATACTTCTCTTGGATAACACCTGATACTTTATGAAATATCTGTAAAGATTTTAGTCAACCTGATTAATCTAAGGTTCAATATTTAAACCATGTTGCCAATTACTCTTTCTAGAAGATAGCAGAAGAAATCAAGGAATAGCAGATTAATAGAAACTGGGGGAAATAGAGAATATGAAAAGTGGCAATATTTTAAGAATTATTACTAAATGCAGAATGGCTATATTCTAAGTGATATTTAGAAATGCCAGTTTCTCTCCACACAATGAAATATGTGTAACAAAAAAAAAGTTCAAGTTAGAAGGTAAAACAAACCACATTTAAACTATACTTTTTCTGAGGATAAATAAATTTCTTATGATTCTGTGCTGCACAATTCTAGGAAATGGATAAAAATCACACCACAGAAGCTGAAATGTTCATTTAGAAATTCCTTAAAAGGAAAAACATGGATTCAGAAAACTGATGATAAAGCAAAAACAAAAAGGGCGCTAATGTTACATAATCTCTTTTTGGGGGTCTTATATGAACTCTAATTCCTTCCTTCATATTGCTGTTGATGGAGAATTACAACCAGAAAAACATAAATGTGACTTTATACTCCTACCTTTGTTTGGGCAGTTTCTGGATTATGTGAATGAAGTCACTCACCCATGTTAAACAATTATGAGCCCTATGGAATAGCTTCCAACTTTTAAAGCTCAAAAACTGGACAAAATACAAAACGAGGAACACAAGAGAAAAAAAATAGGAGTGTGCATGGTTGGGTTAATTTCCTAAATAAACATTAGGATCTGCAATGGAGATATATTTGGATCACTTTCTATTCACTTATCGTGATACTCAGGAAGCTAATAACAGGATTAAGCCATTGAGTGAAAATACTAGTGGTCAGAAGAGTAAGCAGGTTTTAAGACATGCAAATGAAAGAATAGAAGCAAGTAGCTATGTCCTTTCTGGTTAGCAGCTGATCTCCCTTTCCTCAGGTCTAAACTTAACATCTGAATAGTATCAGTTTTTTTTTTTAAAGGGAGAAAAAAGAAATGAAGGGCAGGAATAAGGAGTGGCATATATAATTAACCACAAAACACGCTCAAGAGTTAACTTGAAGAAGTGACATTTCAACCTGGAATAATCTATACTCACTTTACTTAAAAGCAGCAGTTTTCCTAATCCCATTCTTTCCAGTTTCTGCTACCTGTCTACTAATTGTAGATTGTATTACTATGCCTCCTGAATGTCTAACAAAGACAGGAAAACTAAGAATAAGCTTTTCTTTCAAACTTCCATGAAGACAAGAGAAAAGCAAGAGTTGGGCTTCCTCTTTTAAAAATAATGCGTAAGAAGTCATAAAACTGATCCGGTACCTAGAACCTACCTAAGGCAAGAAGATTGTCCTTTGAAGTTTATGGCTCTAAAGAGCACACCAACATAAAGAGCACTGTGGAAAATGACAGGGAAACCCTTTTAATAGTGGGAGCACTTGCCCAAAGGATCTGCAGCTTGGAGGGAAACCAACAATCCAAAATCTGAAGGTTCATTTAATTACTAAATACTTGGAAGAACCACAGCTGGCCTGGGGCGGGGTGAGAAGTTCATTTTTTTTTTTTTTTTTTACTTTCTGTAAGGAAACTAACTAGTTGGAGGACGGCAGGTTTTGACCTTTGAGGTCACCTAAGCCAATCCCTCATTTTTACAGGCAAGGAAACTGGGGTCCAGGCATGGGAAGTGATGTGGCCCAGGTCACACCGGCAGGCTCGAGATTAGGAGATCTTCAGCCCCCAGACAAGGCAATGCAGGAAGCAGGCACAGTGTCACCTGGGCTGAAAGGACCTGGCTCCCAGGAACCTCCAAACTCCAGGAGGAGAACACCTCTGGCTGAGGGGAGGGAATATTTCCAATGGGGGCGGGGTGGGGTAAAAGAACATCTCAGACTGAGGGAGTGTGAAGAATGACACAGGATGGGGGGTGAGTGAAGACGATCTCTGGTTGGGAAGGAGGGAGGAACACCTCAGGAAGGGAACAGACATTTCAGGCAGCCGGCAGGTAAAGAACATCTCAGACCGACGGGGAGTGAGGAGCATCTCAGGCTGGCGGGGGATGGATGAAGAACATCTGGGGGGAATCTTGGTCTGGGGGAGGGAGTGAAGAACATCTGAGGCTGGGCTGGAGGAACATCTGGGGAAGGAAAGAATATCTCAGTGGGGGGAGAGAACATCTGGGGGAGAACCTCAGGCTGGAGGGGCAGAGAACATGTGGGGGAGAACCTCAGGCTAGAGGGGAAAAGAACATGTGGTGGAGAACCTCAGGCTGGAGGGGAAGAGAACATGTGGGAGGAGAACCTTAGCGGGGGAGGGGGAGAGAGAACGTCTGGGGGGAAACCTCAGGCTGGAGGGGAAGAGTACGTGTGGGGGAGAACCTCAGGCTGGAGGGGAAGAGAACATCTGGGGGAGAACCTCAGCAGGGGAGGGAGAGAACATCTAGGGGGAGAACCTCAGGCTGGATGGGAAGAGAACATCTGGGAGGAGAACCTCAGCGGGGGAGGAAGAGAATCTCAGCGGGGGTGCTGAGAACCTCCTGGGCTGGAGCATCCCTACGTTCCACTGACACTCTCACTCCCTCCCCACCCCACGCCCCTGGCCTCGGGCCGCCCTCCCTCCCTCCCTCCATCCGCTGGGCGCGGACCTCCGCTCCGAACCGCCCGACCGACCTAAGAGCTGGTCCAGGGCCGGGAGGCCGGCGGACACCAACAGCTGTCCATTCCGCACCGACGGCCGCGTCCCCGCAATGGAGCGCAGCCGAGCGCCGCCGCTGCCGCCGCTCCCGGGCGCGGGACCCTTCCTGCGGAAGCTGCAGCCGCCGCCGCTGTCCGTCTCGTCGCCTCCCGCCGCCGCTGCCATCGCCGCCCTCGGGTCTCCCGCTGCCGTTCGCCCGGCACCGCCGACGCCGGTTGTCAAGGCCGCCATCTTGTTTCTCCCCGTGTTGACCCTAGCGGAACTCTGGGAGCCGGGACCTGCCCCGCCCCGCCCCGCCTCCTGTAGCACATCCAGCCAATGGATCGCGGGTTTCCTGCCTCCGAACGCCAATCAGGTAGCGCGTTGCTGAGAAGTGGGATTGGCTCGTGGACTTGTGGACGCCTGTTGGGTCCAGGTGAGAGTGCTAGGGGGAGAGCCGAGTGTCGGGTGAGGGGAGTTTGGGGGAGCCTGGAGGCCGAGCCTGAGGGGGCAGCCGCGGTCAAGGCCTGTCAGGGGCCGAGGCGGAGATCCCGAAGTACAGAAAGAGTGGAGGGAGGGGTTGTCGTCGCCCCGGATCGCCGTCTGCACCGTCTCCCTTCTCCACCCGGCGCGGGGAGGGGGAGCCACCGCCTCGGGGCCTTTCCTCGTCCCCTTTCCGTGGGGGAACAAGTCGGGTCCCGATGAGCTCTCTGCCGCCCGAGGATGCTTTGTTAGAAACCTAGGTCGGGCTTCCGATGGCAAGAGCCTTCCCTTTTTCCGCGCGGCTGAGCCGGGATCTTGGAATGAAAGACCTTGAACTTGGGGCTGGGGGTGGGGGGGGATGTGACTTCTTTCTTTTGGGGGGGGGGGAAGGGCAGGACCTGGGATTTGTCATCCCAGTGTGGAAACTTGCTCCCCTGGTGCTGCTCGGCGCCGCAGAAGCCTTACCGTTTGTTGTGTGTAACTTAAGAGGCTGTGGTGGGGGTAGGACGTGGGGCTGGAGAGCCCACGACTTCGGAGCGTGGGTCCGAGGGGCGTGGAGGGAAAGGAGCCCACGCGGGGTTTCCTGACCCCCGGGCGCCGGGCCGAAGAAACAGCCTGACCTCTCCACTTATCGGGAGACGCTTTTAGTTTATTTTAATTAGTGCTTCTGAAACACTTGGAGATCCTCTGGTGAGGAGGTGTGTGAATGCAAGTGTTACCCTGACAGAGCCTCGTTCACACATTTAATTGTCTTTTACTGTTAACGCAGCTGCAAACAACCAAAATACTTTTGGTATCTTTCCCCCAAAATTGACATAAAGAATTAGAGGTGTATGTGTTTTCTTTCGTGATTATAGGTGAACTTTGAACTGCGAGCTGCCTCATTAGAATAGAGAATTTATAATGTGTGAAAAATTCGTGCATACTTTGTAGCCGTATGGTTCCCTTTATCTGGTTTTTTTTAACTTTGCCCTTTCAAAATGAGCCGGTTGTTTTTTGTTTTCTGTTTTTTATTTTATTTTTTTGTTTTTTGTTTTTTTTTTTTTAACACTTTATGGCTAGTCAAAAATCTCAAATTATGCCTTCCTGATTTTAGGATGCAGTATTTTAGTCAATATGGTATTTTAAGGAGTTTTGTACTTAAAATGCGTGGAAAATGAAATTTTCATTTGTGTGGAATTGTATTTTTCTGTCGTAGGTGAATTTTCTTTTTCTTTTGAAGCATTTTCATCAACACTTAGGTTCAACGGGTGCTGAAGCTATGGGAAACCACCATTTCTGAAATTTCACCACTACAAATCTTTACTTTAGTAGCATTTTGCAAGTACCTCTTAAGTGCCTACAGCACTATGCTTGCTATTTGAGAGGCTATACAAATGATGTCAAAAAACCAAAATATTATTCACCCTTCAGACTTAGGGGAGATCATTGCACAGGTGATTCAATGTAGTGGGAAAAGACCAATGCATTTGAACTTATGCTAAATACAGAACAAAGTATACTGAACTAAAATTTGTGGTGCAAATGTACTGTAACATTGAGATCAACCTCAGAGGCTGTCAATTCAGAACATTCTAATATATAAACTGGTGTTCACTGCTGTTTTGATAACCATAGAGCTTGTGTTTGACCTGAAATGTTATAGACATTACTCTTAACAAGCTTTTCTTACATACATATTTCTTTAAAAAACAAGGGAGTCTTCCTGCCCTAGTCTTGACTTCCTTTGGGTTTTAACTGTTTAAATTTTGTTTGATTGCTGGAACTGATGGGATACCCTAACTTTCAGTTTAGATAGAGAAGTAAAAGATATATACGTATTAAAGCATTATTGAAATCCTAGGGATAGGGACTAGATCTGTAATTTCATTGTCACCAGGAACTCTTCTTTGAGAAAATGCCTTCTACCAGGGCAGAGCCACCCCTCTGCCTACAACACTGAGAAGTAAGATGTCTTGCCCATGGTCACAAATACAGTTCGTAAGGTGCCAGAGAAGGTTCTTGAACCCAGGTCTTCTTTCCTTTGAAGTTAGTTCACTATCCACTAAGGCTGGGTATCATAGGAATATATAAAATTGATCTTTTGTGTTTTGGCCAGTAGGCAAAACCTTTTAAAATAGACATGTAATTAAAAAGTAATTTGAGAAAGGAGAGCATTTTTAAGTGAATCCTGGAAATCTTTACTGAGGAGGTAGCAACCGGGCTCAACCTAGAAGGAAGACAAGCTCAAGCTGAAGTAGCACATCCCAGGATTCTGCTAAGTTTCTTGGTAGGAACTATGCAATTAAAACCAAGAAGTTTCATGGCAAAAATGAAAAATGGACATTCAATTCTGTATAGACCTGTAGTTTTAATATTTTGCTCAATCATGAGAATTGTAAAGACAACAGAAAATTAAATGTCAGGCTAAGAAATTTGTATTTTATTCCAGAAGCAATGGGAAACCTCTGAAGATTTTTGAGGTGAGTGATGTGGTCAGACTTGTGTTTTAAGAAGATAAATTATTTTGGCAATTCTGTGAAGGGTGAATTGCTAGGAGAGCAGAGAGCTGTTAGGAACGCAATGATAAAAGGGTTTGCTTGTATTGTAAAGTTCAAGTCTTCTACTGAGCAAAACCCATTTGCCAACTTATAGCAGTTCCATCCTGTATTTTGAAATGAGACTTAGTATTCTTTGATTTCAAACATACTTTGGTACTTTTGAGTTTATGGTCTTATATGGTACACTTTCAATTATTGTAGATTACAACTCATTTATGCTTGCTTCTGTCTAATTCTTATCCATATCACCTCATAATTCCTTCATGTAAGATCTGCCCAATGCACCCATAGCCTTCCCATGCAACTTTTAATATATTGTGGATTTTAACATAATTGATACATTTTCTCCTAATGGATTTATGGTAGGCACTGTGCTAAGACTTGGGGATACAAAAAGAGGTAAAAGATAGTTCCTGCCCTCAAGGAACTCACAGTCTAATGGGAGATACTACAAGCAAGCAATTATATACAATTTATTTACATTGTTTATTTACAGTTGTTGCCTTAAGTGAAAAAAAACAAAACAAAGCAGTCTTATTTTTCCTTCGATTTTCCATAAGCCTGTTTTACTGAGCCCTTTGGAACACCCTTTTTACTATGAATAGAATTCCTCTAGGTTTTGATTAAATATTGTTGACCTCTTTGCTTTTCCATGACTGCTCACTTTGAAACCTTTTCCAATGGAGATTATTCTTCCTACTTTCTTGTCCACTTCTTCAGTGCTTCAGGGATGGTTCATGCAGTTATTTAATAAACATTAAGTGCTTGTTATGTGCCAGGCACTGTGCTATGTGCTGAGGATAGAAAGAGGCAAAAGACAGTCCTTTAAAGAATTCACAATCAAACTGGGGAGACAGTACACAAACTATTATCTGTAAGCAAGACATACATAGGATAAATTGGAAATCATCAACAGATTTTAGCTGTGACTTAAGGGAAGCTAGGAAGTAAAGATAAGGAGGGAGAGAATTCCAGGCATGGGGGACAGCCATTTGAAAATGCCCAGAGTTGGGAGATGGAGTGTAGTGTGCTAGGCATATCAAGGAGGTCAATCTCACTAGATTACAAAGTATACAGGATTGAGTAAAGTGTAATAAGAATAGAAAAGTAGAGTGGGGGGGTGGGATGCAAATTATAAAGGTCTTTGAATACTAGAGGATTTTATATTTGATCCTTTGGGGGGGAGGGGTCATGACCTAGTCATATTTGCATTTTAGGAAAATAGCTGGGCTAACGATGGCTGGACAGACAGGAATAGGGAGAGACTCTAGTCAGTGAGACCATTCAGCAGTCTATTTCAGTAGTCCAGGTGTGAGGTGATGAGGACCAGCAGCAGTGTGGTGGTAATTTCAAGAGAGAAGGGGTTGTATACAAGAGTTGTGAAAGTGACATCAACAGGATTTAGCAACAGAGTGGCTATGAGTATGAGAGTGTGGAGTTAGCAACAACTAGGTTGCTTAGGAGGATGGTGGTGCCCTCAGTACTGAAAGTGCAGTTGGGACAAGGGGAATGTTTTTGGGTGGAGTGAGGAAGATAATGAGTTCTGTTTTGGGCATGTTGAGTTTAAGATGTCTATGGGACTCCAACTAGAGATGTCTAATAGTTGGAGATATGATAATAAAGGTCGGGAGAGATTAGGGCTGGATTAATAGATTTGAGAAACATCTGCATAGAGATGATAACTTAATCTGAAGGAGCTGATGAGATCACCATGTAAGGTATAAAGGAAGAAGAGAAGGCAGAGGATATCTACTATTAGTGGCCAGGATCTGGACTTCACAGGTGTGGCCTGAGTAAAGATCCAGAAAAGAAGCTGGAGTGGTTATAGATAGGGTAAGAATGATAGCAAAAACCTAGAGAGGATAGTTCCCATCAACCTTAGTATTCTTATCACCTTCCTTGGTCCCTCCGATTGGAGGGTGGAGCCATGAACTATAAAGAGAGAGCATAGCTTAGAGCATTTTTTTCAAATTCTGGCTGTACTATTTTGAGACTTCTCTGACTTCTCCACCATTCCTCTCTCCTTTTATCCCTCCCATGGTGCCTCCTTCTGCCTCTCAGCTTTTTGGCTTCCATATATGTGTTGTTTTCCCCCCTTAGATTGTAAGCTCCTTGAGGGCAGGAACTGTGTTTTTTGTATTTGCATCCTTAGTGCAGTACCTGGCACATAGTTGGTGTGTTTATTAGTGAGAGTATCCAGGAAGAGGGGGCAGGAAACAGTATCAAAGGCTGCAGAGAGGTCCATAAGGGTGAGGATTGAGAAAAGGCTGTTAGATTTAGCAATTTATAAATAGTAACTTTGAAGACAGCAGTTTTGATTCAACAATGAGTTTGGAACTTCCAGGTTGTAGAAAAGAGACAGAGGGAAAGTAAGTGGAGGCACTTTTTATAGATGACCTCAAGAAATTTAGCTACAAAAAAGAGAATTAATTAGGGTGGATGGATCAAATCAGGGTTTTTGGAAGCTGTAAAAATGCGTACATTTACAGGTAACTAAAATCTGTATACAGATAACTATATAAATACAAGATATATGCAGTATACATTAAAGGTGTTAACCAAAAAACTATCACAAGTCCATGAGACATGCTTTGCAACTGGATTTATTAGAAGAGAAATGAACATGCATGTGGAACCCTAATGCAAGGGCAAAGAGTTCACAATCCAAACAGAAGCTTGCATATTTGTGAGATTACAACAAAGGAAGGAGGAGGAAACAAATCTCCTCCTAAATGGGAGTAGCCAGGGTGGAGGAAAGGTGCAGTAGGGATGGGAGAAAGACTAAACCCCTCCCAAGGGGAGCATTCTTTTCCCTTGGGAACTGCTAGACCATGAAGTTAAGATGGTCTCCTTAACTACAAGATTCCTAGCTGCACAAGCAGTTTCTCAGTCTAGGGCAGACTGACCAGCGCTTGTCTTGACTCCTGGGGACATGTAGGGAGTCCAGCTTGGGGTGCAAATATCAAATTATGAATTATGTCAGCTGGGAAGGATGGGGCTTCATCCTTGACACGTTCAGTGTCGTTTGCGTGCTCTGGGTCCAGTGTTTCTGGAAAATGTGTCAATTCAAAAGGACAAGTTCAGGAGACCCCTTAACAAAGGTAATCTCAGAGGGCAAATAATAAGAGGACAGAAAGATCTGCAGAAGGTGAGATTTGACTTGAATTTTGAAGGAAGTCAGGATATGAATGTGATATTAAAAAGGCAGGAGGGGTTTGTTAAGGGATTAGGTAATGGGGAGGGGTCCCAGCCTCAGTGGAATTGTACATGTGGTTACCCACAATGCATTTGGAAAAATGGGGGGGTGGGGGAGGAAATGTATGTATGATGATATATAATAAGCCTCTTTACATCAGAAATTTATTCTGGGTCAGTTCTTTACTATTACTGTGCAGGCACCATCTTAAGGGGAGCCCCTTCTATGGTTTGGTGGTCAAGCATCCTGCTGTACATCCTGGTGGTACTGCTTTCTGATTGGCTAGCTATTGTGATCCTGTCTGGTCAAGATGGATGATGTAGTTGTGTTTGAATGCATGGACATACCTGTTTCCTTGGGAAATGTGTGAATTGGGTCTGGGGGCAGAGGCTAGTTAGAGAATTGAGTCTAGGGGCAGTGGCTAGCTAGGGGCATTGGGTCTGCCTATGATTGAGTTTGGGGACCTGTGATGTGATTAAGGCCAGATTTTGTGGTCAAATCAGGGCATATCTGCTGTTCAGTGGGACCCATAAGGAAGTTAGAATATTGGGCCTGGGGGAGGCTTTATTGGGATTCCCTCACAAGGAGTAGAGAAGAGCCTAGTATAGCTGGGTCATAGAGTATATCAGAGGAGTAAAGTGTAAAGTTAGAAAGGTAGGAGGGGACAGATTGTAAAAGACTTTAAATGCCAAACAGAAGACTTCATATTTGGTATGGAGGTAATAGAGAGCCACTTGAGTTTATTGAATGAGGGATCATACGATCAGACTTGGGCTTTAATAAAATTGACTTTGGCAACTTAGTGGAAGATAGATTGGAATGGGGAGATCTGTAGCATATTACTAAGGAAGAATTGTGTACCAAAAATGGTTTAAAAGACAGCAAAGATATATACTACCAGAAAAGCTGATGGACTAGTTGAGTTAAAGAGTGAAGGATAACAACTGGTGTCTTTTCCATGGCTACCAATGTAATGCTATCTACTCATGCTTTTTCAAACCTCAAACCTGGATTAATTTTAACATTTACTATTTACCTACCAATTCTGCTAAATGCCTGTGGAGAAACTCAGTTAACAGTGCTGACCAGGTCCATTTCAAATATGTTATGTAATCTCAACCATACTATACCTATTGCATGCCAATATTTTTACCTTTCCCTGATGGAGTCTTCCCTCAGTTTCTGATCCAGATCTTTTTTCCTTAAG
Organism: Vombatus ursinus; assembly: GCF_900497805.2. NCBI lineage: Eukaryota > Metazoa > Chordata > Mammalia > Diprotodontia > Vombatidae > Vombatus > Vombatus ursinus. The sequence continues at coordinate 16,103,349 of NW_020954600.1, forward strand.
ACACTTAGGCCACCTCTTTCTCAGCAGAGGCCTCAACTCATACTTAATTTAAAAAAAAAAATGTAGGCCTTTCATTGAGAGGCCCTTCTTTTCCTCAATTTTGTATTTTAAATGACCTCAATATTTTCCTTTATTCTCTCCTCCTGTGCTCTAATCTTGAAAAAATAGGTCACCCTCCTGCCAATGCCAAACCCTCCATATGTATACCCTGATCCCATATCTTGCTTCCCAGAGTGCTGAAGCCAAGAAGACACTAATGGAAATTGCTGCCACTTTTACTCTGCGTGGTATGCTGAGTCATCAGCTATTCCTGCTCAGCAATCAGGGACCCCTCATTGATTGGTTTATACATAGCCAGAAACATGTGTCCTCCTTTCTCCTGAACTCCCACGTAGTCAGTTGGAAGGAGGCAGAGAATATCTTCTCACTGTGTTACCTTTCTAGGCTTTGAAAAGGAAACAAATGCTTAAAACATTTTCTGAACAAGGCAAAATCAATAATTACATCACAGTTATTCAGTATAAAGCAAATGAGGTAACTACATCACGGTTAATATATAATATAAAGAGATATGTATATAGACATATATAGTTATGTGCATATAAAACTACACTCATATAAGACAAATAGATAAATAATTAATACATCACAGTCCATACATAAACCTCTGTCTCCATTTCTCACCAATGTACAATATCCTTGGGAGAGAGTAGGTACTTACTTAAAGATACCTAGCAGAGAGATACATAAATGAGGAAGATTGATGTTCTAGAGCAGTTCACAACTCTGAATTGTAGGCCTTACTGTCTTCCCTTCAGAACAATTGTACTACAGGAAGCTGCTTTTCTTCTGAAGAGTTCCCTTCTGATCCTCACTGCTATCCCGCTGAGCAAATCCACCCTTCTTCTACTCTAGAATTGATGAAGCAGTGAAAGGCCCTTTTAACTCACACTCTTAAAAATGTGCTGAGGAACTGCTAAGTTATTGTAATGATAAGCAGTTCCTTAAACTAGAATGCTACAAACAAACAACTCTTCACTCAACTGGATTTTAATCAGCTCCCAGTTTTTTTGTTATAGCAAAATATAGCCCATAGGAGGATAGTTCTCTGGGCAGTACAAACAAGCCCAACCAGCTCTTCCATGGATACAATGCTCTAACAATCATTTTTGAGAGGTTTCACCTCTCCTAAGTTGTAGATGGTGTTGCAGTGCAGTAAGCTAAATTTTGTTCTCTTCTGGTGAGCTCTTACCTTTTTTCTCTTTTAATGTAATTTTTAAAAAAAATTTTTAATTTAATAAGCACCAAATAAATATTTCCATATACATTGTAGAGCAGAAGAGAAGTATACATGAAACTATGAATCACTTATGTAGAATTTGCTTTTCTTTTAAAATATATAGTATTAAACATAGAAGTTTTGAGGCCATTCTATCCTGTGGTTCCTTCTGGCCTTTTTTTTTGGGGTGGGGAGAGGGAGACATACTCTTATCTCCTCTTGCCTTTTTACTACCCCATTCCCCCAAATTAAAAAAAAAAACCTTATAACAAATATGCATAGTTGAGCAAATCAAATTCACCCATTGGCCATTAATATATCTCATTCTGTACCTTGACTTCATTCTATGTCTAGTTGGGCAGTATGCTTCATCATCCATGTTTTGGAATCAGGGTTAGTCATGTCATTGATTTCCCCTAGACTTTCAAAGTTGTTTTTGTTTATAATATTGTTCTTGCATAAATTATTCTCTGGTTCTGCTCTTTTCATTCTGCATCAGTTCACAAATTCTTCCCAGATTTCTTTGAAACTGTCAGTTTTATTGTTTCTTACATCACAAAAATATTCCATTATATTCACATACCATAATTTGTTCACTCATTCCCTAATTGGTGGCACTCTCCTAGTTTCTAACTCTTTGCCATTACAAATAGAGCTGCTATAAGTACTTCTGTTCTTTTTGTAAATAGGGGTTCTTTTCTACTTCTTTTTTCTCTTTCAGGTGTAGGCCTTAGTAGTATTATCACTATAATGCAGCTCAGTTTCTGTTTTTGGCTTACTTGCTGTCAGTGCCTAGTAGTTCAATTTTTGGGCCAAAGTGTTTAGAGAGTCAATAACTTTCCTTGCATAATTACAAACTGACATCAAAAATGGTTTGAGGGGGTGGAGCCAAGATGGCAGAGTAAAAGCAGTGACTTGCTTGAGCTCTCCCCCAAACCTCTCCAAATACCTGTAAAAAATGGCTCTAAACAAATTCTAAAGCAGCAGAACCCACAAAAAACCAGAGTGAAACAAATTTCCAGTCCAAGACAACCTGGATGGTTGATCAGAAAGGTATATCACGCCAGGCTGGGAGAGGAGCGCAGTTCAACATGGGCGCACAGGCAAAGGAGGCCTCAGGGAACCTGGAGCAGGCCTCAGAGGACTGAATCACAGGCAGCTATGGTGGTTTCCAGAATTCTCAACCCACAAACACCAAAGACAACTTAGAAGGTCGTCTGTTTCTGCGGTGAGAGAGAGAAGCTCAGTTCCAGTTCCTGAGCCTGGCCCCTGGGCGGTGGCTGCGTCCTGAGCTTCTGGCCCACAGACAGAGGGGGAATCGAGGGGCTGCTTAGAGGAGGATTACAGAGATCTTTTCACTGGTGCAAGATTCTCTTGTTTTGCCATATTTAGATCTGGGGTCACAGTTCTACATGGTGGTCCTGGGGCAAGAAGGAGCTCGGTGGAGCTTGTGGTGGCTGTGGAGAGGAAATCCTCCTTACAGTTCTAAGACAGAAAAGAATGCTTGTGGTCACTCATAGACCAGAGCAAAGGCCAGGAAAGGAGTAAACACCTCACCCTTGATCATAGCACCTTGGAAGAACTGAAAATTTACAAGTCCCTTGAAGTATCTCTGAAAACAGCTGCACAAAACCCCTGAAGCTTGGGACAGTACATTTTCCACACTGGAAACAGAACCCTACCATAACAAAGAGTTTAAAACTCAAGTAATTGACTGGGATCATGAGCAAGCAGTGCAAAAATAGTCAGACCATAAAATCTTACTTTGGTGACAAAGAAGATCAAAACATACAACCAGAAGAAGACAACAAAGTCAAAGTTCCTACATCCAAAGCCTCCAAGAAAAATATGAATTGGTCCCAGGCCATGGAAGAGCTCAAAAAGGATTTTGAAATGCAAGTAAGAGAAGTAGAGGAAGAACTGAGAGTGATGCAAGAAAATCATGAAAAACAAGTCAACAGCTTGCTAAAGGAGACCCAAAAAATAATGAAGAAAATAACACCTTAAAAAATAGCCTAACCCAAATGGCAAAAGAGGTCCAAAAAGCCAGTGAGGAGAAGAATGCCTTAAAAAGCAAAATTGGCCAAATGGAAAAGGAAGTCCAAAAGCTTACTGAAGAAAATACTTCCTTAAAAATTAGAATAGAGCAATTGGAAGCTAATGACTCTATTTGAAATCTAGACACTATAAAACAAATCCAAAAGAATGAAAAAATAGAAGACAGTATGAAATATCTCATTGGAAAAACAACTAACCTGGAAAATAGACCCAGGAGAGAGAATTTAAAAACTATTGGATTATCTGAAAGCCATGATCAAAAAAAAAAGCCTAGACATCATCTTTCAAGAAATTATCAAGGAAAACTGCTCTGATAGTTTAGAACCAGAGGGCAAATTAGAAATGGAAAGAATCCATTGATCACATCTTGAAAGAGATTCCCCAAAGGAAAACTCCTAGGAATATTGTAGCAAAATTCCAGAGTTCCCAGGTCGAGGAGAAAATATTGCAAGCAGTCAGAAAGAAACAATTCAAGTATTGTGGAAACACTATCAGGATAACACAAGATTTAGCAGCTTCTCCAGTAAGCGACCTCAGGGCATAGAATATAATATTCTGGAGGGCAAAAGAGATAGAATTACAACCAAAAATCACCTACCTAGCAAAACAGTATAATCCTTTAGGGGAAAAAATGGTCATTCAGTGAAATAGGAGACTTTGAAGCATTCTTGATGAAAAGACCAGAGCTGAATAGAAAATTTGACTTTCAAATACAAGACTCAAGTGAAACATGAAGAGGTAAACAGGAAAGAGAAATCATAAGGGACTTATTAAGGTTGAACTGTTTACATTCCTGCATGGAAAAGATGATATTTGTAACTCATGAGTCCTTTGTCAGTATTAGGTTAGTGGGAGGGGAAAAAAATTATATGTATGTATAGATAGATAGAGGGCACAGGGTGAGTTGAAAATGAAGGGGTGATATCTGGAAAATAAAATTAAGAGGTGAAAGAGGATTATACTGGGAGAAAGAGAAAGGGAGAGGTAGAATGGGGTAAATTATCTCGCATGAAACGAACAGGAAAAGGCTTTTACAGTGGAGTAGAAATGAGGGAAGGTGAGAGGGAATGAGTGAATCTTATTCTCACAGGATTTGCCTTAAGGAGGTAATAACATACACAATGGGATATTAAAATCTATCTTACCCTACAGGAAAATAAGGGGGCAAGGGGACAAGAGAGCAAGGGAATGATAGAGGGGTGGGCAGATTGGAGGAGGGAATAATCAGAAGCAAATACTTCTGAGGAGGGACAGGGTCAAAAGAGAGAATAGAATAAATTCGGGACAGGATAGGATGAAGAGAAATATACTTAGTTTTTCACATGACTACTATGGAAGTGTTTTGCATGACTACACATCTATAACCTGTACCGAGTTCCTTGCCTTCTCAATGAGGGTGGGTGGGGAGGGGGGAAGGGAGAAAATTTGGAGCCCAAAGTTTTAAAAACAAAAGTTAAAAAAAAACCATTGTTTTCACATGCAGCTGGTAAATAAGAAATACAGGCAATGGGGTATTAATATATATCCTGCCCTACAGGAAAATAGAAGGGGTAGGGGATAAGAGAAGGGGGGGAAGAGATAGAAGGGAGGGCAGATTAGGGGAAGGGGTATGCAGAATGCATGCCATCTTGGGGTGGGGGCAGGGATGAGATGGGGAGAAAATTTGGCACTCAAAATCTTGAGGAAGTGAAGGTTGAAAACTAAAAATAAATAAATTTTAAAAAAAAGAATGGTTTAAACAGTTCACAACTTCACCAACAAGATATTCCTGCACTCTCTTCCCACAGTCATTTCAACATTTGTTATCTTTACCAATTGGCACGGTGTGAGGTAAATATTTAGTTGTTTTAATTTGCATTTCTCTTAGTGATTTGGAACATATTTTCAAATGCTCATTTATAGTTTGCAGTTCTTTTGAAAACTATTCATGTCCATTGACCACTTCAGTATTGGGCTCATATATGTGTGTGTGTGTGTGTGTAACTTCATTCACCAAATATTTTGAATATCAAACTTTTTGAGAATTATTGTCTCTTTAAGACTCATTTTTTAAGTTAACAAAAAGTATTCCTTGGCCATATTTTCCTCCATCTTGTGAAGATGATTTTTTAAAAGCCAAGTTTGGAAAAAGCAAAAGAAAACACATACTACTTATGTACCTAAGCTATTTAGTAATGATGGAATGTCCCTGGGGATTCAAACATGATAATTACTATAAGGTAAAGGATAAATACCTTTATAATTTGTTGAATTGGGTTGAACTGTTAAAGAAGCTCCTAAAGAATATATTTGTAAAAAATATGTGTATATGTGTATATATATATATATACGTATATGTATGTATATATATATATATATACACATATATATTTGCCATGTGTCTTGAGAATCTGATCAAAAGGACTATAAGCCAGAAAGGTTGGGGAGAGGTAGAAGATCGCCTATGTGTAATTCCTTTGTTAAATACTAAAGAGAGTAGTCACAAAGAAGGAAGATGAGCGGCTTAAACACTTAGAAATTCACAGAAAACAACCAGTAGTAAGCACATGGTTCCAAGTGTAAATAAAATACCCAAAGATTAGGCAACAGGAAAGATGAACTAGAAGCCCTAATTCAAGGAGGCACATTTGACCTTATATCACATGGGGTGAAATCCGTGACTCTCCATGTGTATGTACTTTATTCAAAAGAAACTGGATAGGTAGAGGCATTTGTGGGATGGGGCAGCATTGTAGATTAAGGAGGTGTTCTTGTGTGGAGAAATTCAGGAACTGTAATTGAAGAATGTCATGTAAAGTATTTGGGACAAGGTCAGAGGAGGGAGATTACTGACAACAGAGAAGAAACTGCTACTCAGTTTTTTATTCGTTTCTGTTTTCTTTGCAAAGGAGAATGACCCAACACGAATGACCACAAGGAAGTGATAGCCACGACAAGAAAGAAAATTTTTTTTAAAAAACACCTAGCTGTTCTTAATGAACTCAAGTCATCTGGCCTGAGAAACTAATGTAGTCGGGTTCTACAAGGACTGCCAGATAGGATTGCTGGGCCACTTCAAAAAGATACATTTTTATGCAGAGTTGTTTTTATGTCACTTAAATTTATCTCAGCATCCCTTTCTTCCCAGAAAGCCATCCTTATAACGAATTTTTTTTTTTTTTGTTAAGAAAAAGAAGAGAAAATAAAACCAATTAGTCTACCAAAAAGTCTGAAAATATATGCAATGATCTTCGCTTCTGGACATCTCACCTCTGCAGAGGAATTGAAGGATATGTGTTTTTAGATCTCTTCTTCGGGGCCGTGCTTATTCTTTGCAATTCTGCAGTATTCGGTTTTGGTTGTTTGGTGGTTCTTTCCATTTACATTATTTAGTCATTGTTTATGTTGTTCTTTTAGTTCTGCTTGCTTCTTTCTGCATCAGTTCTTGGAAGTCATTCCACACCTCTGTATTCATCATATTTTGCATTTCTTACAACATGGCAATAGTACATTTGCTCTCATGTACAGTTTGTTTAGCCATTTCGCCAATCAACGGGTACCTACTTTGTTTCCATTTCTTTAATACCACAAAAAGTTTTGCAACAAATATTTTGATGTTTATGGAGACTTTCTTCTTATCAATGACTTCCTTGGGATATAAATTTAGTAGTAGAATCTCCAAGTTTTAGTCACTTTATGTGCATAAATCCAAACTGCTTTTCAAATGGTTGTATTAATTCATAGCTCCACCAACAATGCACTTGTGTGCATATCTTTTAACAACTTGTCCAACATTGACTTTCCATTTTTTTTTTATCTTTGCTGATTTGATGAGTATGAGGTGAAACCTCAGGATTACTTTGGTTTGTATTTCTCTTATTAGTAATTTGGAGCATTTCATATAGCTTTTAATAGTTTTCAGTTCTTTTGAAAACTGTTTGTTCATATCTACCTACCTGTTAATCTGTTGGTGAATGACTGTTGGTTATCTATCTTTTTTATCTCCATGTATGTTATACATTTTGTAGTTATTTGGAATGTTATTTCCCTTTCTATCATTGCTCCTTAGACTTCTTTATCATTATATAGAAATGTAGTTGATTTTTGAGGGTTGTAGCCTGCACTTTGCTGAAGCTATATTGCCTCACTGTTTTCCTAGGATTTTCCAAACACATCATCATGTTATTAGCAGATAGGGTTATTTTTTTTCTCCTTTTAACCTATGTTTATAATTTTAACTTCTTTCTTTTGTTTTCTTACTGTCGTTAGCATTTACAGAATGATATCAAATAACAGTGAAGAGAATGAACATCTTTGCTTTACTCCTGTATTTATTGGAAATGATTCTAGTATATCTCCATTGCATATGATGCTTCCTTTTTATTTTAAGATAGATAATTTTTGTGGTATTAAAAAAGGTCCCTCTATGCCTATACTTTTTAAGTTGGTCTTTTTGTTTGTTTGCTTTTAACATAAATGAGTGCTGTACTTTGCCAAAGCCTTTTTCTCTGTCTGTTGAGATAATCATGTGGATTTGGATGTTTCTGTTTTTATATGATTAGTTATGTTGATTGCTTTCCTAATATCAAACCATCCTTCCATACCTGGTATGAATCCAACTTAATCATAATGAATGCTTTCTTGAATAAATCACTGTAGTCTGACAGGATTTTGTTTAAAATTTTTAAAATTTATATTCATTAATATCAGTCTATGTTTTTCTTTACTGGTTGAAGTATTAGGGATGTGTATGTGTGTGTATGAAACTGTTGTTTTTTTAGATTCACTTGATGATAGTAAACTTGTTTGTCTAGCCCATCATCTTTATTCTGTATGTCACCCGTTTTCATTTTATTGGGTTGTTTATTCACAATCACTAACAACTGCTAATTCACAATTAAAATTATGAAAGTTAGGTATATACTTTCCTCTGTTTCTGACATTAGGGGTCTTTTTCCCAAGTTATGATTTTTTTCTCCCTTTTTTGCTATAAATACAAAACTGTCTTTTTTAGTTGAATTTTTTTTAAAGGTGATCTTATTACCACCAGTTCTCTACTCTCATCTCACTCTCCCACCCCACCCTCTATCCCTTTTTGGAATTTTGCTTATTTCTTCATCATGCTTGCTTTTATCTAGTTAATTAGCTCTTCCTTTTTTTTTAACTCCCATTTAATCATCAAGTAGAATCCCCCTTTCTTTTCCTTCAGTTTATTTTTTTAGGGTTTTTTTAAAAATATTTAATTTCCTTTGCCTTTATCTAGAGAAGGTTCCTTTCCCACATTTTCTTCATTATTTATCTTCCCTTTCTGTCTATTCTAGACTTTTATTCTTTGATTCATATTCTTATACTGTTAATCCTTTTTTGTCTATATTATTACAGAATTAAAATTTTTAAGGCGTCTTTTTTGAGCCCACCCATTTAAGCCGTTTTTGTTAATACCTTGTAGATCTTGCCCCCAGGCCACTTTTTCTGTTTTGCCTCAGTTTTAGAAATACCAATTCCTGCAGCTAACAGACAAGATATTGTCCCATGGTAGGAATCTGCCCATGTCCCTGATCTTACTGGGAAGGCTTTTAGTTTATCTCCATTACAGATAATACTTGCTGATAGTTTTAGATAGATGCTACTTATCATTTAAAGGAAAAGCTCCATTTATTCCTTGCTTTCTAGTGTTTTTAATAGGAAAGGGTGTTGCATTTTGTTAAAAGCTTTTTCTGCATCTATTAAGATAATAATATGATTTCTTTTGGTTTTGTTATTGATATGGTCAATAATGCTGATCATTTTCCTAATATTGAACTTAGTCCTGTGTTCCTGGTATAAATCCCACCTGGTCATAATGTAAAATTCTAATTTATACTTAACAAATGATGCACTTGTATTTCCTACACCTTTCAGTTGATTGTGTGAATATAGAGATGCAAAATGCTGTAGAATGTGATTTATGAAAATCTCTCTTACCTTCATCAACCAGAATAAAATGTACTTGTAGATTATTTTGAAGATATGGAAAAGTAGGTGCATAATTATTATTTGATAGTTACTAATATTGGTAACAAGGTTTGAGATTTTTTCTAATCCCTAACCATCCTCACCTGTTTCAGACAGGTAATCAATCACTCAATACCCTTAAAATTGTAATGCCTCCATTATGAGCCTCTTATTGTATATACTTACTTGGTCTAGTTCAGCTGTTCTTCCACTTTTTTGTTTACTTTAATAGCCTTTCAGCTTCTTCTTATAAATCATTGGGGCTTGTGACGTTCAATTTTAAAATGGGTGATTCCATTTCTCATTGATGGTGAAAAACGTTTGTCATAAAAGTCCTTAGCATTGTTTATCAGTTTTTGTCTGCTTATTTCTATAAGCTAGGTAGTGTAGCGGATAGAGTACTGGGTGTGGAGTTTGAAAGATGCCATATCAGATTCTTCCCAAGATATTTAGTAGGTATGTGATCCTGCTCTATCCTCTTCCGTAAAATGGGGATGATAAAAATAGCACCTGTTTTACTATAGAGTGATTGTAAAAATCAAATGAAAAAGCACACATACAATGCTTTGCAAACCTTAAAGTGTTATGTAAATGCTAACTATTATGATTCCAAGTTCGTTGTTTTTTTTTAATTAATTTATTTTGATTTATCAACAATCACTTCCATATGCTTTTGAGTTTAAAATTTTTCTCCCTCTCCCTCCCCACCTTCCTCCCCAAGACGGCACACAATCTGATATAGACTATACATCTACATTCCTATTAAACATATTTTCACATTAGTGATGTTGTAAGTAAGAATTAGAACCAATAGGAGGAACCACCGGAGAGAGGAAACAAAACACAACCAAAGAAAAAAAATAGCAAATAGTATGCTTTGATCTGCATTCAAACTCCATAGTTCTTTCTTCTTTATGGATAGCATTTTCCATCACGAGGCCTTGAGAGATGTCTTAGATCCTTGTATTGCTAAGAAGGGTTAAGTTTATCAATATTAGTCATTGCACAATATGGCTGTTATTGTGTACAACGTTCTCCTGGTTCTGCTAACTTCACTCAGCATCAGACCATACAAGTCTTTCCAGGTTTTTCTGAAGTCAGCCTATTCATCATTTCTTATAGCACAATAGTATTCCATCACATTCATATACCACAACTTGTTCGGCCATTCCCCAATTGATGGGCACGCTCTCAATTTCCAATTCTTTGCCACCACAAAAAGAGCTGCTATACATATTTTTGTACATGTGGGTCCTTTTCCCATTTGTATGATCTCTTTGGGATATAGTTCTAGAAGTGCTATTGCTAGGTCAAAGGGTATGCACATTGTTATAGCCCTTTGGGCATAGTTCCAAATTGCTCTCCAAAATGGTTGGATCATTTCACAACTCCACCAACAATGTGTGAGTGTTCCAATTTTCCCACATCTTCTCCAACATTTATCATTTTCCTATTACATTAAATTGAAAAGTTTTTGCACAAACAAACCCAATGCAACCAAGATTAGAAGGAAAGTAGAAAATTGGGAAAGAATTTCACAGCCAGTCTCTCTGATAAGGGCCTCATTTCTAAAATATGTAGAGAATTAAGTCAAATTTATAATAATACAAGTCATTCCCCAATTGATAAATTGTCAAAGGATATGAACAGGCAGTTCTCAGATGAAGAAATTAAAGCCATTTATAGTCATATGAAAAAATGCTCTAAATCACTATTGATTAGAGAAATGCAAATCAAAACAACTCTGAGGTACCACATCACACCTATCAGATTGGCCAAGATGACAGAACAGAAAAATGATAAATGTTGGAGAAGATGTGGGAAAATTCGAACACCAAGTTCATTGTTAAGTGTCATCAGAATGACTTTACTCAGTTGAGCCTGCACCAGACTTTCTTTACACTTGCTTTTCCTTCCACCATTTTTCTTTGTTTAATGAAGTGATACGTCAAATTTCCTGAAGAAATGGTAATAGTGGATATCAGTGTCTGGTCTTAGATTTATTTACCATTTTTCAGCATCAGTAGTGTTTTCAAATTGATCAAATTGGAATTTCCCCAATTTCATAATAGATTTTTGAGAAGCTTTTTTCAAATTTGATATTGGTTTTTATCTTCAACAAATCAGTGATGTGACTACACAGACAACTGGAAATGATTCTCACATAATTAACCAATTGGTGTCCTGTTAAAATATAATAAATTTTATTTTCCATATGTTATTTGGTGCTTATCATATCCAGAACCTCCCAAATCTCTTCCTGAAAAAAAGTTGTCTCTTGACACGTTGCCATGATACAGTCCATAAGCCTTTGGTTTTCCTTTTTTCTTACTTTTGAACAATGTTTTTAAATATTTTTTTTATCCTCTTCCCTTTTGTCCACCTTTGCTTTGACATCACTGAGTATTAAAGATGTTGATTTCATTTGGTTGTTCTTATCGTGAATTTTACTACTTCTTCATCCATTGGCTCATAGGCCTCACTTAGCTTCATGTTGATCTTTTTGTAAATGCTTATCCATGGGTGAGCACTGCAGTACAGATGGACAAGTATCCCTTGCAGTAACGTTTCTTATTGTTTTTGGATATATGGTAAAATAAAACCCACCAATTTTATTTACCTTTCCAGGGAGAACCTATAAGCCATCCTTTCTTTATTTTTTTCCATTTGTGGTAACAATGTCAAGATTAATTGATTCACTTCTTCTAGTGTGGGGATTCTTCATCTAGAGTCTGTGAACTTGTTTCATTGAAAAACATTTACTATATTTCACTATTATTGACTTCCTTTATAAAACTATGTATTTTATTTATACATTTTAAAACATTCTGTGAGGGAGGCCATATTCTTTACCACACTGCTGCAGTGGTTTAGGACAAAAAGAAAGTTTAAGGAACCCCTATTCTAGTGGGTATGTCTACTTATTGGTTACTGGATAGGGATCTCATATTTGAAATAGCAGTGGCTAAGTTGTTCTTGTAGATTGGCTAAAATATATGTGATTCTTAGCTTTCTGTATTCACTTTTCTGTCAGTGTTCCTGCGAAAGGGATTTATGTAGGACTGAGGACCATTTGGCATTTTTCTTTGTTTCAGTTTTTCCATGGCCAAATAATTCATCACCAAGTATCCATCAAGGGTCTGTCCCTACTTTTCTAGGCTAGTCCTTAGAAAGCAGATGGTGACTGTTGCTGAGATTATACTTGAAGCTTGTCCAACATGGTAGAACCTGCCAGAATTTGTACTATGCTGGCAAAGCCTTCAAGAGCCATGGGTTGCCTTCACTTCATAATATGGCATTGAAGTAGAACTCTTTGGTGGGAAAAACTTAAAACATGTAAATGTCAGCAAGCTGAATTATATTTGGAAAAATGCACAGAGCATTCAATGACTCCAAACTTCTCACTGCAATAGCATTATTTTTCCATTGATGATGTAAGGCTTTTCAGTATCCAATGAGTTCAAATTGCAAGTTGTTCAAAGGGCAATTGAGAAGCATATGAGTAGGTGGACATGAGTAAGCTTCAATACATTACTAGAATTTCACAGTAATTGGTCCAACAATAAACATTAAGGGCTAGGCTCTGTTAAGCCATGTAGGTACAATGAAAGGCAAAAGCAGTCTCTGCCCTCAAGAAGAATGCATTCTGATGGGGAAGATAACATGTAAATAACTAGGTACATACAAGGCTGATAGAGAATGGATGGAAGGTAATCCAAGAGGAGATAGCACTAGCGACTGGGGAGACCAGGAAGGGCCTCCTGAAGAAGATGGGGCACTAAGTGAGTCTTTAAAGGAAATCAGGGGAACCAAGAGTGGAAACAGAGAGAATTCCAGGCATGGGAGACGATCGGGGTAAAGGCACAGAAATGTGAGATGGAGTTTCATGGGTGAGGAACTCTTAAGTAAGCTAGTACAGCTGGAGTATAGAGTGACGTGAGGAGAGTCAAGAATAAGATTGCAAAGGTAGGATAGGTCCAGGTTTTGAAGCACTTTAAATTCCAGAAGAGTTCATATTTGATCCCAGAGATAAAATATAGAGTTACTAGGGTTCATTGAGCAGAGGGTGTCATTCTTCCTCTTCAGAAAAATCACTCTGGCAGCTAAATATGAATATTGGAATGAGTAGAAACTTCAGGTAGGGAGACCAGACAGAAGAGGTGAGAAATAATGAGGGCTTGAAGTAGGGTTGTGGCAGTGTGTGAAGGATTGCTCAACAGTAGTAGGAAGTTTTTTAAAGAGAAAAGGTTTTGTGGAGAAAGATTGTAAGTTCTTTTTTGGACATACTGATTTTGATTGTGGTTTCTTTGAGACTGGATTTCAAAGTGTCTCAGCTTCCTCCCACACCAGGTAATTCACAGTTTACCAGCCCAGGTCTCTGCCTCAGACAACTTTTGGGTGATCAGAATTGGCCCCAGCTGGCTGCTGTGCTCTTTCCCTCAAGCTTAGTGGAGTACTGCACAATCTCCCACAATCGCGATGTCCTCTCCTCTCCTCAATTCTCTGGCCTCATGCTGGTAGTTCAGAGCCTATTTTCCCTGGCACCACTAGTTCAGAGCTTTGCAGCACTGGTGTTTCTTAGGCGTAGCCTCCAGTAACCTCACATTTTTGAAGGGCTACGGTCAAGCTGGCTGTTGAACCCCAAGCAAACTTCTGCATCCTGGAGCAAGAGTCTTTGCAGCACTGGAAAGAGGGAGTGAGAACGCGGGTGTGGGGATGAGTTTTGATGTAAGCCTGTGTTGTGTCATCAGGTCTGCTAGGTCTGTAGCCTTGCTGCAGGTAACCTGGGAAGTAGGGGAGAGGTGCTGAGTGAGCTGAGGGTCAGTGAGTGGGTTTTTGGATTTGTTTTTTTAATCCTTTGGATTCTGGGTGTCCTAGAGACACTCAGCTGGGAGATAGCTGAAGTTGCTTTTTCTTTGGCATATAATTTTGAGAGATTTGAGAGTGTCAGAAAAAAAATATCTAGTCTGCCATTTTGTTGCTCGTATATGGGAGACTTGACATGTTGAGTTTGAGGTGCTTACCGGACAACCGATCTGAGATATATAAGGGAAAATTGGTGATTCAGGAAAGAGACTAGAGCTACTTTCATCAATCTGGGAATTATCTGCATGGAGATGATAGTTGAACCCATAGGAGTTGATGAGACTCTTTAGTGAGATAATATGGAATGACAGGAGTGTTTAGGATTAAGCCTTGGGGTTAGACTGCATGTGACCTAGATGAAGATCCAGCATAGGAAATAGAAAAAGAGTAGTCAGGTAGGAAGAGAACCAAAAAAGAGTATTTTGTCATAAAAATCCAGAGAGGAGAGAGTTATCTAGGGGGAGCAGATGATCAGCAGTGTTAAATGCTTCAGAAAGTCCAAAAAGAACTGAGAAAAAGCCATTAGATATGACACTTAAGAGATCACCGGTGATTTTGGAGAGAGCAGTTTCAGCTAACAGTGAAGCTGGGAGCCCAATTGGGAAGGGTTTGGAAGTGAGTGAGAAGAGAGGGAGTAGAGACAGCCAGTATAAAACAGCTTTCTAAAGGAGTTTAGATGTGAAGGAGAGAGAGATAAAGGACAGTAGCTAATGGTATTGGTAGGATCAAATGCATTTTTTAAGGATGGAGGAGATACTCAATTGTTTCTATGCAGCAGGGAAGGAGCCAATATATAGTGATTAAAGATAAGAGAGAGAGAGGAGGGGACAATTTGAACAATTTGATGGGAAAGTCAGGAGGTTATGGGATCAAGAGTGCATGTAGACTGGTTTCCTTTGGCAAGAAGAAGGGCTACTTTTTCATCTAAAACCAGAGTGAAGGAGATTTTGAGGTGTTGATGTTGGTAATGAGGACAACAGATTGGTCGAGAATTTGGATCAGCTAGGGTTTATTGAGTTTGCCAGCAGGGGAGTCTTATCCAAAGAGGCAGAGACTCCCAGAACGGACAGTACAGAAAGTTTATATAAGTTTTGAGCAGTGAGGAACAGGTTAGGGGGAACAGGGCAGAAGTTGATTGATCAAGATCCCTATTGCTGAGGCTTGAGGCTAATCTGACTCAATAACCTTTTTCCCAGTTTCAGGGAATTCTGCATAACAGGATGGAAGGAGAGGGGTAGACTGTCTCTCAGAAGAGGTTACCATGACGTATCCTATTTTGGGTTACTTGTATTGCAAGCACTAATGGGACAGTACAGACGTACATGTGTGAACAAAATGGAGTGATTCTCAAAATGGTGTAGCTCCAGATCCACAGAGGGAAGATGTCTGAATGATGTGAGATGAGAGGAAAAGATAGACTTCTTATTGAATAGCCTTAATTGTTTCTATGAAATATGAAGCAAGGTGCTCAGCTGAGAGAGTGGGAGGAGAGGATGCTGTGAGAGGCCTGAAGAAAGACAGTCACAGGTAGAATAGTGGCTGTGGAGAGTGTGATAGTGAATCAGTTGAAGAGGAATAAAATGTTTGCTTTGCTGCAGTGAGGCCCCATTTGATATAACATTTCTAGTGGGGGCGTGTGTGTGTCGCTTCAGGATGTTTTCATAATTTCTTCCAGCTTCTTTCAGCAGCACATGAATAGTCATTGAGTCAGTTAATATTTATTAAGTGTGTCAGAGACTGTGCTAAGCATTGGAGATACACGTCTCTAGCCTTAGGGAAGTCACTTAACCCTGTTTGCCTTAGTTCTTTATCTATAAAACGTGGGAGACAACAAGCAAACAAATATTTACAAACAAGCTCTAGATAGGAAGTAGTTACACAAGGGAAGGCCATAGAATCAAGAAGGTTTTGTAAGAGGCTTCCTGTAGAAGATGGGATTTAGTTGGGACTTAAAAGGAAGCCAGTAGGCGAGTTGAGGAGGGAGAGCATACTAGGCATGGGGGAACAACCAGAGAAAATGTCTGGACCAGAATCATCTTATTCATGGAACAGCAAGGATACCAGGGTCACTAGATCAAAGAGCATGTGCTGGGGACTAAGGTATGAGAAGACTGGAAACGTAGGAGGGGGCTAGTTTATAAAGGACTTTGAATGCCAAACAGAGTGTATTATTTCGACAGTATTATAACATTAATAGATCTTGATCAGAATAATAAAAATTAGCAATAGTAAATATAACTATAGGTGACTATGGCTTTGTTGTTTAATCTTTGACAATACAAGGATATAAAATTTTTATCAATAATGATTCTATTCTCTGGCAACCTGAAAGGATGCTAAATATTAATTTTAGAAATAGCTCTGTGAAAACTAGGCATAGACCAACATCTTACACCATATACCAAGATAAGGTCAAAATGGGTAATGATTTAGACATAAAGGGTGGTACTATAAGCAAATTAGGAGAACAAAGAATAGTTTACTTGTCAGATCTATGGAGAAGGGAAGAATTTTTGACCAAACAAAAAATAGAGAGCATTACAAGATGTAAAATAAATCATTTTGATTATGTTAAATTAAAAGTTTTTTGCACAAACAAAACCAAAACAACCAAGATTAGAGAGAAAACAAAGCTGGGAAAAAATTTTTAATAGCAATTGTCTCTGATAAAGGGTTCATTTTTCAAATATATAAAGAACTGAATCAAATTTATAAGAATACAAGTCATTTCCCAATTGATAAATGGTCAAAGGATATGAACAGGCAGTTTTCAGATGAAGAAATCAGTCATTTGAAAAAATGCTCTAAATCACTATTCATTAGAGAAATGCAAATTAAAACAACTCTGAGGTACCATCTTACACCTGTCAGTTTGGCTAATATGACAGAAAAGGAAAATGATAGATATTGAAGAGGATGTGGGAAAATTGGGCCATGAATACACTGTTGGTGGAGTTGTGAACTGATCCAATCATTCTGCATAACAATTTGGAATTATTCCCAAAGGGCAATCAAACTGTGCTTACCTTTTGATCCAGCAATATCACTACTAGGTCTGTATCCTAATAAGATTAAAAAAAAAAAGCAAAAGGATGTGTTTGTACAAAAATATTTATAGCAGCTCTTTTTGTGGTGGCAAAGAATTGGAAATTGAGAGGATGTCCATCAATTGGGTAATGGCTAAACAAGTTGTAGTATATGAATGTAATAGGATACTATTCTAATATAAAAAATAATGAGCAAACTGATTTAAACAAAAACAAAAACAAAAACAAACCTGGAAAGACTTATGTGAATTGATGCAGAGTGAAGTGAGCAGAACCAGGAGGACATTGTACCCACTAACAGCAATATTGTGCAATGACTGGCTTTGGTAGATTTATCTCGTCTCAGCAAGATGATGATCCAAGACAGTTCCAAAGGACTCATGATGAAAAATGCTATCCATATCCAGAAAAAGAACTCCTGAAATCTGGATACAGATCGAAGCATGCTGTTTTCACTTTATTTTTTTCATTATTTTTTCCTTTTGGAATGTTTCTTCTTTGACCACATGACTAATATGGAAATATGTTTAAAATGATTGCACATGTACAACCTATATCAAATTGCTTACTGTTTTAGGGAAAGGGTTACGGAAGGGAGAAAAGGAAAAAGTTTGGAATTCAAAGTTTGAAAAAAAGAATGTTAAAAATTGTCTTTGCATGTAATTTGAAAAATTAAAATAGTATTTAAAAGATAGCTGTAAGAGGCAGTGTGGTATGAACGGAATGCTGACCTTAGAGTCAGGAATAGTTGAGTTCGAGTCTTGACCTTGATACATACTTTGTGAACATAAGTAAGTCACTGAGACTTTCAGGGATCCAAGAAACCTTCTAAGACTAAATCACTGAGGAGTTGCTGCTCTGCATCAATTCTCAATATTGATGAAATTATAGGTCCTGACCAAAAAAGAAAATCACATCAATATAAAAGTTGGACTGTGCATATAACCACGGATTCTAGTTTTCACTTTGCTTTTGTTTGATCCTATAGCCAATTTCTTTACTTCTTTGGGCCTTAGTTTCCTCGTCACTAAAAATGAGGATATTGGACTAGATCCATCAGTAAGTATTTATTAAGCACATACTGTTATATGCCAGACAAATTTAAAGAATGAGACAATCGCTACTTTTTTAAATGTTTAAATATTATCATTTAAAAATTCTGAATTTGATGAACATAAGATGAAAGAGGATCATTTGTGAAAACCCAAATCTCTGTTACATATACCTTGATTTAAAAAAAATAAATTCATTACGTTATTTTCAAAATTGCCCTTGAATTTGGAACTGTGCCCCAAAAGTTACTAAACTGTGTATATACTTCAACCTTGTTATACCACCACTACTAGCCTTATATGCACCGAGAGTAGAAAAGGACCCATACTTTCAAAAATATTAATAACAGCTCTTTTTGTAGTCATAAAGAGCTGGAAACTAAGGGAGTTCCTGTTAATTGAAGAATGGCTGAACAAATTATGGTGTATGAATATAATAGAATATTATTGTGGCATAAGAAATTATGAAAGGGATGGTTTCAGAGAAACCTGATGAGACTTGTATGAAGTAACGCATAATGAAGTGAGCAGAACCTAAAGAGCAATTTGTACTATAATAACAATGTAAAGAAAGACAACTTTGAAAGACTTATGAACTCTGATCAATGCAGTAATCAATCACGACTTTTAAAAATTTAATTTGATTTATTTTCAGTTAACAAAACTCTTATTTTCTGCCCCTTCCATCTCGTTACCTGACCCTACCCCACATTCCATATTGAAAAAAAAAGAAAAAAAAAACCCTTGTAACAGATATAAATAATTTTTTAAAAAATCTCCTTATTGACCATGTCTGAAAATATGTATCTGCACTGATTTGATCACCTCTGTCAAGAGATGTGTAACATGATTCATCAGAGGTCCTAACAATCATGGCTGATCATTACATTGATCAGAGTTCTTAAGTCTTTCAAACTTGTCATTATAATGTTCCTGTTATTAAATAAATTTTTCTCCTGGTTCTGTTTACTTCACTCTTCATCAGTTTATACAAATCTTCCCAGGTTGCTCTGAAACCATCTTGTTCATCGTTTCTTTTTTTTTTTCTTTCTTTTTTTAGGCAAGTGACTTGCCTAGGGTCACACAGCTAGTACATGTCAAATGTTTGGTCTGCAGCCAGATTTGAACTTAGGTCCACCTGACTTCAGGGCCACTGCTCTCTCCACTGCGCCGCCTTGCTGCACCTTGTTCATCGTTTCTTAAAGCACGATAGTATTCTATTACAATCATGTGGATAGAGCACCAGGCCTGAAATCAAGAAATCCTGAGTTCATATATGATCTCAGACATTTTACAAGTTTTGCAACCCTGACCAAGTAATTTAATCCTATTTGCCTCAGTTTCCTCATCTGTAAAATGAACCAGAGAAGGAAATGGCAAACTACTCCAGTATCTTTGCCAAGAAAACCCCAAAATTGGGTCATGAAGAGTCAGACATGAGTGAAACTGTACAACAACATTCATGTACAACAATTTGTCCAGCCATTTCTCAATTGATGCCCCACCCCCTTTGTTTCCAGTTCTTTGCTACCTTGAAAAAAAAGTTGGTATAAATATTTTTGTTCATATGAGTTCTTTTCTACTTTCTTTGAACACTTTGGGATATAAGACTAGTAGTGGTATTTCTGAATCAAAGGCATGCACAGTTTAGTTCGTGTATGTGTGTTTTATATATATATATCATATATATTTATATTTATATATATTCATTTATATATGTATATTTCAATTTATATATATTTCAATTCAATATATGTTTTATATATATTTCAATTTTCAGTTTTATATATAATTAAATTGTTCAGTTTTTCTTTGCTTTTCTTTTTCTCTTGTTTAGTAATGAACTCTTCCTCTATCCATATCTCTAAGGAGAACTTTATTCCATGCTCTTTAAGTTATTTATGATGTTATCCTTTGTCTATGTCTTGTATCCATTTGTGGCTTATCTTGTTGTATGGTGTGAGATGTTGGTTTACTTAGTTTCTACTAGATTGTTTTTCATTTTTCCCAACAGTTTTTGTCAGATAGTGAGTTCTTATTCCAATATCTGAGTTTTTTGAGTTCATCAAACACTAGACTGCTGTGTTCATTTGTTTCTCTATTTTATGTACCTAATGTGTTCCACGGATTAACCTCTTTATTTCTTAACCAGTACAAGCTGTTTTGATAATTATTGCTTTGTAATAAAGTTTGAGATCTGGTACTGCTAATTCCTGTTTCTTTCCACTTTTTTCATGATTTCCCTTTAGCTTTTTTACCTTTTGTTCCACCACATAAAAATTTTTTCCCCTTAGCTCTATGAAATGATCTTTCAGTAGTTTGAGTAGTATGACACTGAATTAGTAAATTAATTCAGGTAGTGTTTTCATTTTTATTATGTTGGTTTGACCAACCGTGAAATGACCAAGCACAATTTCAGAGAACCAGTGATGAAGCATATTATTCACTTTCTGACAGAGATGAAGAACTCAAAATACAGAATATGCAATATACTTTTTTGGACATGACTCATGTGGAAATTTGTTTTGCTTGATTGTATGCATTTGTTATAAGAGTTTTTCTTTTTCTTTTCCTTTGTTTTAAATTGGGGGTCTGGATTTAGACTTTTCCAAGCAAACAAAAATTAAGAAGCAAACAGAAAGAAGGCCAGAAGGAATTACAGATAAATAGGACAGCTTTGAAAATTACTTGAATTTATTATATATTCAAAAAATAAAGAAAATTTTACATAATTTACACTTGCAGTTTCACTTCCAATATTCCTGTTTTACAGCATCAGAAATGCTCATTTTATTTGGTGTTTAGTTCAAAAAATTTTTTTAAGAAAATCATCTTGTTTTCCTCTTTCTTTTTGAACTTCATTCCTCTTCTGTGCATATGGAAAAATACTTCAATGACTCTTTTTTCTTTCTTGTCTTTTTTTTTTTTTTGCAATGGTTGCTAACTCTCCTCCCTACTTTACCTCAATCCTCTCCCTAAGTTAATTTATTTTGATTTATCAACAATCACTTCCATAAGCTTTTGAGTTTTAAATTTTTCTCCCCCTCCCTCCCCACTGCCCTTCCCAAGACAGCACACAATCTGATAGAGGCTATACATATACATTACTATTAAACATATTTTCACATTAGTGATGTTGTAAGTAAGAATTAGAACCAATAGGAGGAACCACCAGAAAGAGGAAACAAAACACAGTAGAAGAAAAAAAAAAGCAAATAGTATGCGTCAATCTGCATTCAAACTCCATAGTTCTTTCTTTGGATGTGGATAGCACTGTCCATCATGAGGCCTTGGGAGATGTCTTAGATCCTTGTATTGCTGAGAAGGGTTAAGTTCATCAATATTAGTCATCGCACAATGTGACTATTACTGTATACAACGTTCTCCTGGTTCTGCTCACTTCACTCACAATCAAACCATACAAGTCCAGGTTTTTCTGAAATCTGCCTGTTCATCATTTCTTTCTTTCTTTTTTTTTTTTTTTGTTTTGACGAGGCAATGGGGTTAAGTGACTTGCCCAGGGTCACACAGCTAGTAAATGTTATGTGTGTGAAGCCGGATTTGAACTCAGGTCCTCCTGAATCCAGGGCCGGTGCTCTAACCACTGCGCCACCTAGCTTCCCCTCATCATTTCTTATAGCACAATAGTATTCCATTACATTCCTATATCACATTCACAGTTATGATTACTATCTGTGTCTTTCTCTCCATTAACCTCTCCCTAAGTTAAAAAAGAGAAAGAAAACACAATTCTTTTTTTTATTAATTTATTTTGATTTATCAGTAATCACTTCCATATGCTTTTGAGTTTAAAATTTTTCTCCCCCTTCTTCCCTACCACCCTTCCCAAGATGGGGATATAGGCCATACATTTACATTCATATTAAACATTTTCACATTAGTGATGTTGTAAGTAAAAATTAAAACCAATAGGAGGAACCAACAGAAAGAGGAAACAAAACTCAATAGAAGAGAAGAAAAAAAAATAGCAATTCAACTTCCATAGTTCTTTCTTTGGATGTGGATAGCATTTTCCATCACAAGGCCTCTGGAGATATCTTAGGTCCTTGTATTGCCGGGAAGGGTTAAGTTTATCAATATTAGTCATCACACAACGTGGCTGTTATTGTGTACAGCGTTCCCTTGGTTCTGCTCACTTCACTCAGCATTAGACCATACAAGTCTTTCCAGGTTTTTCTGAAGTCAGCCTGAAAACACAATTCTTGTACCAAACAATCATAGTTAAGCAAAATAAATCTACACATTTTCCATCTTTAAAAATGTATGTCTAGTTTTGTACCTTGAATCCATCACCTCTCCTGTCATGTGGAGCTAGCATACTTTCTCATCAGTCCTCTGGAGACCTGGTTATCATTGCATTGATCAGAGTTCTTAAGTCTTTGAAGGTGGTTTTTCTTTTCAATATTGTAGTTACTGTACAAATTGTTCTCTTATCTCTGTTCTCTTCACTTTATATCAGTTTATACAAGTCTTCCTAGGTTTCTCTGAAACCATCTCATTCTTCGTTTCTTATAGCATGATATCATTCCATCACATATGTATACCACAGTTTGTACAGTTATTTCCCGATAGATAGCTGCTCTCAGTTCCCAATTCTTTACCACAGTAAAAGATCTTGGACTGAAGTCCTAGTTTCTGGTGAAGCTGAGATTATCCTAGAGTAACGCCATGGTGGTGAGACTGTGAAGTGTAGTTACTGCATAATTCCTATCTCAACAATGCCAAAAGCTCACTTGGCAAAGGTACAAATGATCTGCCATTTCCTTCTCCAGCTTATTTTTACAGGTAAGGAAACGGAGGCAAACAGGGTGAAGTGACTTGCCCAGAGCCAGTAAGTGTCTGAGGCCAAATTTGAACTCATGAAGATGAGTCTTCTTGACTTCAGATCCAGCATTCTATTCTCCATACCATCTAGCTGCCCTACTGTTTTTTAGATTCTAGAAATTCTTTGGTAACTTGGGATCACACTGAATAAATTAAGCCAAGTCATTCAGCATTTATTAAGCAATTACTGTATGCCTGTCTCTGTGCTAAGTGGTGGGGATACAAGGAAGGAAAGAAACAGTTATTAAGTCCCTCTTCTGTTCCAGGTGCTTTATAAATATTCTTTCATTTGGTCCTCCCAACAGCCCTGGGAGATACGTGCTATTATTTTCCCCATTTTACAGTCGAGGAAACTAAGACAGAAATTAAGTGACTTGCTCAGGGACACACAGCTAGTAAGTGTTTGAGGCCCAATATGAACTCAGGTCTTCTTGACTCCAGGCCAAACACTCCATCTACTTCACTAAGTAACTTTTTGGAATAGGTCTAGCTGCCTAGAAAGGCAGTGAATTAATCCTTATTCTCCAAGAGCTCATTGTCTAATGGGATTCCAAAGAGCTTTTGTTTATGTTTATCATTTAATATTTGCTGTATTGGAAATTAAAACTAATAAAATATTACAGTGTTTACTAAATCATTTAAAATGCTAAATCCATTACCTGTTAATGGAAATAGCATATTTTATGTAAAATAACTATATTATCTAAAACAAAAAGGAGACTAGTGTTTTCACATTTTTGCAACTAGATTCTCTTGCATGCTTTTTACATTCAATTTGGTGTGATATTTTGATTTGGTTGAAGAAAATCCTGCTTCACAGTTATGTGGGCTAGACAAGGGAGAAATATTTTAATAGGCAAGTAATGTCTTAGTATCATTATAATAATAGTTTTGACCTTGTGAAGTCCCAGAAAGGATCTTAGGGACCCCAGGGGTTCTTGGACTATGCTTTGAGAACCACTGATCTAGTAGGTGATAGGTGCTAAGGGACTGAACTAAATTAATGACTATATAAATACAGAGAAATGATAACTTGCAAGAGATGTTATAGAGGCAGAAAGAACATCTGTCAAGGAAAGCAATGAGGTTATAAACCTGGGAAATTATTAAATGGTGGTTGAGTTTGACCTTTGGGGACCATTTTAAAATATAACACCATGTCTTCATTATATTACTTTAGCTGACTCAGATGGCTTTTGTACAGTACCATCAATCAGTAATCAATCACTAAACATTTTTTAAATGCCTATTGTATACTAGGCACTGGACTCTGTGTTGCAAGACCATCTTCTCCTTAGGTGTTATCTGGACAGCTAGTTTCACAATGGCATGCTTGCTCAGGTTCTAGATAATGAACAATGATCTCATACTTTCCCAGTCATCAGTGGAGTGAAGTAGGGCTATGTGCTTCCAGCAATATTGTTGGGTGCCTTCAACAAGGATGAAAACAACATCAAGGTCAGTTGCCACACTGATGGTAAATTATTTAACGTGAAAAAGCCATAAGTCAAGATTAAAGTGGCGGGAAAGTTGGTGCCTGACTTTTTGTTTGCCGATAATTGTGCAATCAGTGCAGCCTCTGTGGCTGAGATGTAACAAAGCAAAGATTGATTCTTTACTGCTTGTGCTAATTTTGGCTCAACAGTTAACACCAAGAAAACACAAGTGCTCCACCAGCCAGCACCACACCGTCTACATGTGGAAGCACTGGTTACAAAAAATGGAGAAATTTTTAATGCTGTGTGATAAGTTCACTTATCTTGGCAGTATACTTTCCAGGGATATACATGTAGATAATTAGATTGACACATGCATTGCCAGAGCTAGTGCTATGTTTGGGAAGCTTTGAAGGAAAGTGCGGGAGAGAAGAGGTATTAGACTGATTACCAAATTGAAGGTCTGCAGAGCTGTTGTGCTGACCTCGTTGTTGTATGCTTGTGGAAACTGAATAATATAACCAGTGCCATGCCAAGAAACTTAATGGCTTCAATTTGAATTGTCTTAGGAAGATTCTGAAGATCACCCGGCAAGATAAGGTAAGGGACAATGAAGTCCTTTCTCAAGCTGAGCTGCCAAGTATTCAAACTCTATTGTAGAGAAATGCAACTCAGATGGGCGGGCCACGTTGTTTGAATGCCAAAAGTATGTTTCCCTAAAAGACTATTTTATGGAGAACTCACACAGAGGTCAGAAGAAGTGATACAAAGACATTCTCAAGGCCTCTCTGAAGAACTTTGGTGTTGATTGTGATATACAGAAGACAATGACAGGACTTCCAAACATGGTGTGCCCGCGTTAAGAAGGTGCTGTTCTCCGTGAGCAAAGCAGAACTGTAGTAGTTCAAAAGAAATGTGAGATGTGCAAATTTAGAGACATTTCCACTCCAAATGTTCATATGGACTATTTGTGCCAGACCTATTGTAGAGCCTTCCAAACTTGTATTGATGTGATCAGCCATGGGAGGATACACTGTACCTTGACCCCAACATGGTGATGTCATCTTGGTCTTCTTCAAGAAGGAAGGACAAGAACCAACCAGTCTGGTCAACCAATGTGTACTATCTTACAGGTCCAGAGTTCTTAACTTTTTTTTTTTTTTTTTTGGTGAGGCAATTGGGGTTAAGTGACTTGCCCAGGGTTACACAGCTAGTAAGTGCCAAGTGTCTGGTCTGAGATCGGATTTGAACTCAAGTCCTTCTGACTCCAGAGCCAGTGCTCTATCCACTGTGCCACCCAGCTGCCCCTAGTTCTTAACTTTTTTGTGTGGCATAGACTCCTTTGACAATCTGAGGAAGCCAGCAGACCTCTTCTAATTTTAAAATGCATAAAATAAAGATTTCTTTTACAAAGGAAATCAGTTACAATAAAATACTGTTATCAAAATACTTCTTAAAAACAAGGTCACAAACCCTAGGTTAAAAATTTCCATCAATAGAAACAACAACAGCTGGCATTTGTATAATGTCTACTATGTGCAGGGATCATGCTAAGTGCTTTGCAAATATCATCTCCTGAGATCCTCACAACAGGACCTATTTTATAGATGAAGAATCTGAGACAGACAGATAAAGACAAAGTCTTTATGAGTAACTTGCCAAAGGTCTTACAGCCAGTAAGTATCTGAGACCGTGTTTGAACTCTGGTCTACCTGACTCCAGGCCCAGCATGCTTACCACTGGGCCGTCTGTTCCCTCTAATATAGAAAATAAGTTATTTTTCTGCTTTCAGATAGTAAAGGAGCTTTGTATTGAGCCATATTAGTTACATAACTATATGATTTTTGAAAAGTTTCTGGAATGCTGATGCCCAAGGGCTGATTATACCACTTACTGGACATGATTTTGGGCAAATCACTTTTCTCAAATGAAATCTCCTCCTCTGTAACATGAGAATCAAGTACTTGCTTCCATGTTATTACAGGGTTGTTGTGAAAGTCAGGTATGGAAGCCCTTTATAACTATAAGGTCTCACAAATAGAAAAGCCTACTGATAACCATTTTTACCATTCTAGTGATAATTAGTAGCATTAGTAAGCAAGATGACCATTGTGGCCATGAGTTTAATGAATATATTATTAAGTAATTTACCATTATGGTGGTAATGACATATTTTGTTAATAACAGTAATAGTTATTACTTCATATTTTTGTAATACTTTATAATTTTTAAAATGTTTTCACATCTGTTATGTCATTGGTCATCATGATAACCCTGGGAGTAGAATGGGGTAGATATTATTTCCATTTCACTGATGAATACACTCTGGCTTTTTGAAATTACCACGGAGTGGTAAATTTATTAGGTGATTTATCCAAGATAACACATTTGCTACTAAGGTGTGTAACTGATGTTTGAACCTCCACTAGGTATGGAATCTTTTTGGGGAATAACAGTTATTGTTATTATTACTACCATTGTGGAACTACCAACAGCTACCACCAATTTATCATTATATCAGTCTTTACTGTTTACAAGTGTTCAGTAAGGCAAAACAGTTATTTTAGCTTGTTGATAACTGGTCTTTCCAAGAAGGAACATTGTTTTTAAATGTAATAGCTATTTTCAGATTGTTCTTTGTTTGGGAAAATTGTCTCACAGATAGAGTATTTTTAATATAGATTTGTTTTTACCCACAGTTTATCCCATATGTCATCTCTAGTCTAAAATTTATAATTTTATTTACACATCAGTCAGCTAAAACTCTAAGGCGGTATCCTGGGGACATTACTCCATTGGGGATTTCTTCAGTTCCATCCGGAATTCCCTTTCCCTACAAGGTTATTTATATTTTTATTTGCTCATACCTATTTCTAGATTACTATCAACACAAAATCCTTGAATGCTGCTCTGATAAGCAGTGAAGGTGGAGGAGACGGGGTAGGGAATGCATATCAATGTTTTTTGTACATTATCAGCAATGTTATGTATTGGTTATGCTCTGCAGGCAAAAATAGCTTATTTACTGCACAATTAATTTTATTATAATCTTATTTCCCTATTTTAGATTCCCTGAAATTGTGGATTGCCCACCTGTGTTTTGAGAAAATTTAGCATGTGGTTTTCTGGAGTTACTGCAAGAACTGTATTATAGAGCTGGCGTTAGGGGTAGGAAGGTAAGAGCACTTTTTACTTTCCTATTTGTGGCATCATATGTTTCTTCCCTTGTTAATTGGTTCCATGTTCCCTTTAGGTTTTGTTGATGCTATAATACTGCACCCTACTGGACATTAAGGCATTTCCTGAAGTGAGAAGTGGCATTTTATGGTCAAATAGCCAGCTGGACCAATTTTTATGGTCCTTAGCCCCAGTCATAAAAAGATCAGTAGAAAACAGGTGCTATCTTGTAATCATTATGATGCTCCACCGCTGTTGTTAATATGTTGGCATAAATGCTTTGGTGGTGGGTGGTGGGGATGATGATGGTGATGATGATGAAGATGGTGATGATGATGATGATGATGAAGCAACAGAACTTTAACCTTTGAATTTCATAGCCCATATTATTAAAAACATCCCAAAATAGAATACATACATTGAAAGCTTTAATGTATGTCTTAGGTTTCCTGTGTTAATTCCTGTGTTTCTGAATATATGCACGTTTGGTATTAGCTCTTCTATAATAGTTTTAGGCCCCTCTGCTTTGTGTCTGTCCAGGGCAGACATTTTCAAAAGGGCTCACAATAATGAATTTCTACTTTAATGGGACCTATTTTGAATGAGACATCCTGTGTTCCATTTAATGCAGTATGACTTTAAATGGGGCTTGTTTTATATGTCCACCCTGTAATTTGGCTATCATGTTGTCTACTGTGTGCAATGAACTGTATTTACATAAAGTGAGTGTGGATTGGAGAACAACTGTAGTGTCTGTTGCTGACCTGCCACACTCTTACATTGTTTTCCCATGTCCTAAACTCACTTAAAATGTATAAAGCTGCTCCTTTTAAAAGTATATTTCCACCCATTTTGAGCAGCAAAATGCCATGTGAATACAAGCTTGCCTTTGTAAAAACTCTTAACTAACCATTCAGAAATACTAATGTGAAGGCAATTTTGTGTATTAAATTGTCTGAAAGTAACTTTATTACATTGATTTTTTTAAATGAAAGAAGCTAAAATAAGCAAAAGTCTAGCTGGATTTTAGTTACTTTTTTTTCTTCAAGATTTGCTCTTTTCTTTGTGGGTGTAGGCATGGTTTTGGTGAGATCATTCTAAATTAGCACTTTAGGAAACAGGACCTAATAGTTTGTTTCCTTAATTCAGAAATCCTGAAAATACATTTAAATACCTAGTATTTTGAAAACCTTAAATATATAACATGAAAAGAAAACTGGTTTTGAACAAAAGAAGGATGGGTCTTTCTCTGTTAGTGAAAATATATGGTAGCTTTTATTTGAGAAAAGTTCATGTATTTTCTCCTTTTTAATATAAGAATTATTTTTATATTAAAATATGTACCGTAATCTTTTTTTACATAGTATGTATTTGTTTTTAATGACATTTGAAATAGGTTAAGTTCCTATAAGAGAGATTTGTTAAGAAATATTTTCCAATCATAACAATTGTTGAATATTGGAAAAGATTATAAAGAAAGCAAATATAATTTACTTTTCCTTAAATCTTTAAGATTAGGGTAGATGAATGTGCTGTTTGATGGTTTGGTTTTAGTCCTTCATGAATGATGTACTTCTAAAGGTTTTTCCAATCTTATGATCCAGTTATTTAATAAGATATGAATAATTTAACTCTTCAAATAAGGACTTAATATAACAAATACTTAGTTTATTCCATTGCCTAATTTCTTCTACATGGCACTACTCAGAGTAGGATTTCATATTTTGGAAATTTAAAATCAAATTTCATCATACAAGAAAGTTATCACTTGAGAGTTCATTTAATAAGATATATGAAAATATGGTCGACAAATTCTGAAATAAGAATGAATTGCAATTAACAGAGTTACTTAGGCCATCAATCTAATATGCTTTTGAAGTTATTGTAACATTGCTAAAGCCCTCCAGAATGATTGTGCTCCCAGTTATACAGTTCAACTATTTAAGAGTTTGTTGCACTCAAAGGAAGTTCCCAATTATATGTAGGTAATCTCCCTCTCTCTCTCTCTCTCTCTCTCTCTTTTTTTTAACTATTTCCAGCATAAGGACTATAGCTTCAGCATATTGTTGTTCAGCTTCTGATATGAAGCCAGTGTGTAATAATGTCATGTGAGTTATTGGTAATGTCTCATTAATTTTATTAATTAATAAGATACTCTATGAAAAATAAGATACTCTATGAATTTTTAAAACTGAATCTTAGTTTTTTACCTGTCAGTTAATAATTTTTGATTGGATTCTTTCTAAAATATGTTTTTCCATTTGTTCTTTGATAAAATAATGTATTGAATATAATTTAATACATTTTTGATAATTCAAGACTACTAGTAATAGTTATTGAGAGGTAGTAGTAGTTAGTGATGATGAACTTTTATTCATTTATTGAGATGTTTAGAACTGTTTTCTCCTCTACCAAATGCTACATAGTATTCCACTTCTGTAGTTTTTCTATCTTCCTTTATGGAATTTTTTCATTATTTATTGTTATATGTCACTTGTTTTTGCTATCACTGTGTCCTGCTATTACCTAATCATCTGTCATATTTTACAAAATGTGAGAAAGGAGTATTGCTATACCTCTACTTTGGAGTCATGATCTTAAGCTTTGTGATAGCTATTAATCATTTACACAAATTTCCAGGCTAATAGTGATATTTCAGATAGTTATGGTCAGAAGTCTGACTTTGGATAAGTGGAGTATTGTAATATCTCTATCCATAAATTAATTAAATATATTGATGTATCCCTACTTTTAGAACACCAAATATCTGACTTTATGAAATAGATGTTATTAGCTTTTATCACATTACCAGATGCAAATTCTTTTAATAGCTCATCTATCATTAAACAATCTGGGAGTAGAATTTAACTGTTAACTTAGTTGGCCCTGAAGAAAAATAGGAAGAGAAACTTAAAGCATTTATAAAATATATTTTAAGTTGATAGACAAATAGTTCAGCAGATCTGATTTTAGCAATTTTGTGATTGAATAAGGTGAAATGCATTTGTTGTCCCACTTCCTATAAAATCCTGAACATGAGTTTTTAAAAAAAATCTGTTGGTAATAGTCCACAACCAAAGTTGGAAAAGGAAGTATACTATTCCTGGGCCAACATAGACATCATTGATCATATTGTCTCATTCTAAAGATTTTTTTTTCCTTTGGGCCTCTTTGGTTTTTTAATTTAATAAATGAAGCAAATTGTTGAAAATTTTCCTGGGGGAAAACAGTCTGTATGCTTTAATAAAGTGAAGTGTTGGTTTTTTTTTAATTGACATATAAATAAATATTTTTCAAGTATAAAGAGAAAACTGTCTCCTAATATTTTTTAAACCTTTAGATAGAGGGTTTTTGTTTTTTTTTTTTTGTTAAGACTTTGGTCTCTCTGTCTCACTCAGCTCTCAGTCCAAAAGTTCAGGAACTACTTACCAACTTGACAGACACAGGAGTTTTGACCTGCTCTGTTTCCAACCTGGACCAGTTTG
Source organism: Vombatus ursinus (assembly GCF_900497805.2). Lineage (NCBI taxonomy): Eukaryota > Metazoa > Chordata > Mammalia > Diprotodontia > Vombatidae > Vombatus > Vombatus ursinus. The sequence continues at coordinate 16,134,567 of NW_020954600.1, forward strand.
CCCTACGTTGGGCAATCTGATGGCCTCCCAAGGGCCCACCATATTGATGCTGAACTTTGTGTGAGGCATCTAATAGATTTAGCTCACTTGGCGCAGTGGATGGAGTAGACTGCAGGAGACCTGGAGTCAGGAAAACTCATATTTTTGAGTTCATATCTGGCCTCAGACACTGACTAGCTGTGTGACTCTGGGCAAGACACTTAACCTTGTTTGCCTCAGTTTGCTCACCTGTAAAATGAGCTGGAGAAGGAAATGACAAACCACTGCAGTATCTTTTCCAAGAAAACCCCAGATGGAGTCACAGAGTTAGACATGACTCAACAACAGCAACAGCAGCAAGAGCTCAGAACTCCTGAGGTCCAGAAATCCACTCCCTTACTCACCCGCCTTGGCATAATTGGAACTATAGCTGTGTGACCCACCATGCCTGGCTAGATTTTTTAAAAATAAAGATTTTATGATTCGTTGTATCTGAATTAGATATTACAAAGTTCATCTGGATTTTATGATGAGTAAAATAACCAGTTACTATATGATCAATTTCTTCCTAATGTGATACCTTTCCTCCAGGTTCCTTTTAGTATCTCTTGGTTGTGTAAAACCATTATTATAGATAATATGACAATTTTAGTGTATAAACAACTAAGAAAGGATAAAACTACAAGTTATTATTATACCAACTGTCAAAATTTCATCTAATTTAAGAAATGTTTACCTTCAGGAACAAATTTTTCTTTTCCTAGCCCCTATTTTCATTAAGAGTGTGTGTGTATGTGTGTTTGTGTGTGTAAAATGTATTTTGAGGGTAGTGGAATGAAGTATACAAATAACTGTTAATTCAAAGAAAAATATGATCTGTCCCATAACAGGGAAATAAAAATGTTAGGAGAGCTATAGATAGTATAAAAGCAATGCTATAATTTTTCTTCAAAAAAAAAAATACTTTCAGCATCTGAACATTTTATACTGACCTATTAATATTCAGCCATTCTGTATTCTTTTTTTTTATTCCAACCAGGTGAAAGCTGACTCAAATAAGTTCTCTAAGTAAATTTCCTCAAGTAATAGCTACTCATATTGATGTTGGGCTTTAAGGTCTGCAAAGTGTTTTCCTTACATACTTATATACATATTACATTGCATTTTATAGCTGAGAAAACTGAGGCCCTGAGATGTTTGTGACTTGATTATGATCACATATAGTGCCAAGGTATAATTCAAATCAATCTGTTGGACTGAGGCCAATACTCTTTCTTGTTATATTTCAAATGCTGTATTATAGAAAAGAGATTGGCTAATAGGTTTATTAGGAAAATATTGATGATTCCTGAGACACGTCCTTTTGATACTGTGAAAACCGGTGCGCTAATGATTCACTCTTACCTTCATCACTTCATTGGTTACCAATCCATCCTGCCTGCCATGGAGAAAAAAGTTGATCAAAGAGGACTTTGCAAAATAAGTAATCATATAATATTTTTTTTAGCAGTATTAGAATAAAAAGACCTCAACTTAGGAAACATAAAATCTTTTCAAGTATTCATCAGTTCAATGTTTCTAATTTCTTCTATCAGCCAAAGTTCATTCAAGCTGTTCTATTTTACCTTATATGAGAATTTCCTAAACTGAAAAAAAATCTTAAACGTTACTAAAAGAATGTGAATATTTGACAATTTTACCAGCTTTAAAATTAATTTTAAGTTTGTTTTAATTACTTTTAAGCATGCCCATCTACAAACCATATATATTAATAGCACTCACTTTTACATTTCTGGATCTAGTAAAGATCATAATGTTCTTAGAGTATTGTAATCTGTTGTTTGCTTTGCAATGTACAAAAGTGGTTTTGTTTTGGCATTTTGTTCATTGTCAGTTTTAATAACGTATATGATTTACATTCTCTGTCACTGTGTACATTTTTTTTTTACATTTAAATTTTATCATTTGAATAATTTCCTCATTTCAGGTGATTTTGGTGTCTCATCACTATGCAAAAATTGAAAGAGGTGATTGTGTGTGACTTTTTACTAAGTACCCGGATTTCTTCACCTCTTATTATGTCAACAGCATTTTTGATTTAAAACATCAAATTAAATAACAATATTTTATGCTGGCTTTTACTTTAGTTCATGCATTTAAAAACTGAAAATCAGATAAAAGATACTTTCAAAATAAATTCAGTATATTATTTATGAGTGGAGCAACACATTAGCATCAGGTTCACAATAGATCATATCGCTTTTATTCCATCTTACAAGCTTAGCAGCACAAACAGAATAATCAACATATTATTTGGCTGTCATCTGCTGAACAGAAACCAGAGATCACAAGGAGGTTTTCCCTAGCTGTGGTGATGGCCTTTTTGTTCCAAGCCCCCATCTGGGAGGGCCATGGTGTGTTATCATATGGAACGCGGGGTTTTCTGTAATCTGCTTAGCTGCACTGCAGTTTGAATCTTCATTCCATGTTTGTGTAATTTATAATTTTAATGAGACCATGGCTCTTGTGGGCTTTGAAATATATTAAAAGCTCTTTTGTGCATATGCTTTTGTTCTTGCTTAATAGGCTCAGTGTATTTAAAACTGATGAATTTTTATTCATGGATTTGGATGTCTGGGGATTAACTTAGACTGAATATCATTGCACTCATCTATTGATGTTTAGAAAGTTTTTTTTAATACTTGTAACCATAAGAAGGAAAGAATTTATAGAAATTTTGAACACTAGGAAATAATGAAATGGGCCTTACTAATTTAAATTTTGTTATTTCAGGTAATTATTGTAAAGCAATAATTCTGAAAAAGCAACTCTTCCATGATTTGAAATCCTAAATATTATTGCATATATTGGAATCATGTTGGTGATAGAGGGGAGAGGAAAAAAGAAAGTGGTAATACAAATTTTGGTATTTATTAATATGAATAAATCATATGTTCATGTATTTGTAATTCCCAAATTATAGGTCCTGAAATTGAATAGGTAAATGTACGGTTTTTTAAAATGGTTTATACTTTTTTTTATGGTTAATGTTTGAATAATTTATTTCATTAAAGGGTTTGTTAGTAGAGGATATAATGGGAAAGAATTGGAAAACCATTTTTCTAACATAGAAATAATATTTGGTTGTTTTTTTAAACCTGAAATCTTTCATTTACTAAATATTTATAACCTATAATTAGTTGGAAAGGACCTCACATTCTATCTAATCCAATTCATATAGACTCTATTTTAATGTTTTATAATACCAAAAACATTGTACAGCATTTTTGCAGAAATTAGACTTTGTGTTCTAGGCCTGCCTTCATCCAGACAGGATACTTGAGATTGTCAAATCATGTAAATTTATACCTGCTTTAAAGCTTTAATTTTAGGATACTTCTTTGCTGAAGAATACATAGAACTATGTTAGTTCTACTGAATTTACTAAGGATCCGAATCTGACACAAAATCCTCAGAAGCATTATTTAGAAATTTTTTTGAGTGAGTGACAGTTATGATTGGGCAATCATTTTCTCATGAAGCAAAAGAAACAAATTAAGAATGAGGATGAAATCACACTGGTTTTTAGTTTTCTTCATTATTTGTTAGATAGGTATCATAATAATTTGGTTTTCCATAGTGACTCCCTACTTCAACTCCACTATTAGTTATAGAGGTTCAGTTAGCTTTGTTAAACTGTTTTTTTTATGGTATGTATATATATCATTGAATTATTTTACACAATATAAAACAAAATCCTACTTGTGATCGAACGGTTCTTTTTCTTTCCCTTATTTTTTATTTGCTGTTGCTTTTCAAGAGTTGAATTGTTATGTGTACAATTGTAATACTTATATAGAATGGTAGAGAGACCAGATCTGTGATTTCATTGGCTTGGACCAGGGTACTGCCTGCCTAGCGAGGAAGCTCTCTTTGCCAATGCAGGACACACTTTCTCCTCAAGTTCTAGTATTACAGAGTTGCCTCGAGCTCTGAGGGAAGGGGGCTCCTTCCTTGTCACAGAGTCATTGTGTGTCTGGGGCAGCTTTTGGACTGGGGCCTCCTGGACCCTATATCCACTTGCCCACATTGTCTCTCAGTAGCATAGAATAATAATAACATAACATTCTGAGTTTTGCAAAGCACTTTCGTAAAACACGTAAGATGGGTAGTGCAGTTATTTTTATCTCCATTTTTCATAAAAAGAAGCTGAAACACAGAGAAGTGATAGACCTTGCCTATTGTCACACATTTTGGAAGTACCTGAGCTGGGATTTGAACCCAGGTCTGCTGACACCCAGTCTGGTGTTCTAGCCACCATCCCTTGATGCTGCTTTAGTTTTGTTCATACTGTAAAAGCAATACTGCAATAATATTGCAAAAGCAAACGAATTCTCAGTATTACCAGAAAGAGCTTAACTATGTGAAATCAAAAGTCTTATCTTCTAATATAGTAGAAAACTGAGGGTTTTTAAGATTCATTACGTCTTTTAAATCATAGTAACAGTCGCAGTAACAATATGTACTATATCCCAAATCTAAAATACTTTAAACTGTTTGGGTATAAACAAAAGAGTACTAGCCTTAGAATCCCTTTTCTGACAGTCAAGGTAAGTTGTTTTTACTCTTCGAACTTTAGTTTGCATATATTTGAAATGGGTATAATTCTGTGAAATATGTACTATTATCTCATGGGTTGTTAGAGGGAAAGCACTGTATAAATGTTGATGACTCATTTTTTTCATTTTCTGCTAAAACTAGTGTTATTATTGTCTTTCTTTCAAGGGTTGGTGATAGAACCAATTCTAAATGAATTGACAGTGATATCATCAATGAACAACCAATCTACAAACGCTTCTTAAGTGCTAATATACTAGGTGTTACAGATACAAACACAAGAATGAAGTATTGCCTGCTCTCAAGGAGATCACATTTTGTTGAGTGATAACATATGTATATGTATTTAACAAATTCAAAACAAATTCAAATTGAATACAAGTCAGGGAGGGAGGGAACCAACATTTGGGGAAATCAGGAAAGGTTTATGTGTAGAAGGTGGCACATTAGGTACATCCTGAAGGGAGAAAAGATTTTTAGAGGTGGAGGTGAGAAGAGAGTTCCAGAGGAAATTGGCCACTGCAAAGGCACAGAGATGGGAAATGTGATCTGCCATGCAATGTGTGAGGAATAGAGAAAAGGCCAGTTTTGCTGGATCAAAGAATGAAGGAAGGCAGGTCAAGCAACATCTTCTCCATAAGGCTTTTCCTGACCCCCTTCAGCTGCTGGAGTCTTCCCTCCCCATACCTTGTAGTTAACAAATTTGTATATGTTTGTATCGTATTATTTACGTGTATTGTACTGCACATTATATATGTGCTCTGTTCATATATGTACTTTTTGTCTCCCCCATTAGTATCTAAACTCCTTGTGATTAAGGATTCATTCTTTGTAGCTGTAGACTGATAATGCATAATGAGAGTTTGGGACCAGATTATAAAAGGCTTTGAATCTCAAACAGAAGAGTTTAGATTACTTTCAGGCAATTGATAAACTTTTGTTTTTGTTTTAAAGTACCTGTGAATGTAACTGTAACAGGAAGATTAGATAAAATGTAGTTTCTTGGTCTCGAGGAGTTTAGAGTCTGGGAGGGGAACTAGGAACAAGTACAGATAGCTATGATATACAGCACTTCATATAAAACAGAGAGATCATTTATTCATACACTTTTCTAGTTGGGGGGGGGTCCCTACCTTCAAGAAGTTTATATTTTTCCTAATGGGGGAAAACAAGTCAAATGAAATCAACAAGCATTTCTTAAGCACCCTATGTATGTGCCAAGTATAGAACAAAGTGCTGGAAATACAAACATAAACCAAAAGAAAGAAAGACAGTAGTGTACATTCTGATATGGAAAGATAGCACATAAAAAGGACTCTTGGGTCGGGGATGAGAAAGGAGACTTCATGGAGGAAATCTACAGTCAGGAGTGAAGTTGAACGAAGACATGGCTGACTGGGGCACTTTTCTTAAAAGTGGAGGTCCTGGAAGGGGCCACACGGGGTGGAGGGTACCTCCATTTGGGGAAGGCCAGGATGACATGTAAAAAGTTGTACACACAAAATAGACATATATTATAAGTGGAATGTGGGAGGCAGGGGAGGGACCTAGAAGGTGGGGTTTGAACTGAGTCCTAAGGGAAGCTGGAAGCCAGAGACAAAGAGGGAGAGTCCCACGAGATGGAGTGTTGGGTTCTGGGAACAACGAGAGGGCCAGTGAAACTAGGTGGTAGACTGTGGGGAGAGAGGGAAATTGTAAGATTGGGAAGGCAGGCAGGAAAAAGGTTGTAAAGGGCTTTAAATGTCAAATAGAGGATTTTATATTCAATTGTGGAGGTAATAGGGAGCCACTGTAGCTTATTGAGCAGGGAAGGATGATTTGGTCAAACCTGTAATTTAGAAATCACTCTGGCAGCTTAGTGAAGGATGGATTAGAGTGGAGAAAGACAAGGCAGTAAAACCAACTAGAAGCCTGTGGTGTTAGTCCAGGCATGAGGTGATAAAAGACCTGCCCCAACACGATAGCTGTGTGTTTGGAGGGAGTACAAAACAAAAAGCTGTAGAAGGCAGAGAGGAGAAGGTTGTTACAGGTACCAACACAGGCTTATGAGACTATTGAAGAGTGAATGACTTTGATAACTAAATCAGGCAATCTGTGGCTTCTTGATATACTTATGCTTCCAGTGGGGTGGGGGTGGGGGTGGGGGCACTGATTATAAACTTTCCAATCTTTCCTCTTATTGTGTAGACTTTGGTCATATTTTCCCATTAATCTTGTACACAGGGACAACGCAAACTTCTATAGATCTTTCTCTGGTTCTTTTAAAGATGAATGAATTAAATTTAATATTTAAAGATGAAGAAACATATTTCCATTTAGTTGAGATCTTGGGATTACAGGTGTGATATCACATACTATCAATGTGTTGATCAATTTTGTTTAATTGGTTTTTTTTTTTCTTCATTACTAGGAAGGATTCAGATTATATATAGTGGGAAAAAATGGTGGTGTTAAAAAACAAAATGCATCAGTAAAATTCAGAAAAAATAAGTGTTTACATTTAAATGTTACATTTGAGTATTCAGTTTGTTAGATGTTTAGAATTAAGTGCTTTTTACATTTAAACTGTTTAAGTTTCTGAAAAATATTTCACTAATTCAGAAATATTTAAGAGAAACCAACTAGAAGTCATCAAACAGTTATAAAATGTCTACCACATGCCAAACAGTGTCCTAGGTTTTGGAGTATAAAGATGAAAATTGGAAGCGCCTTCACCCTTGAATAGTTTGGAGTTTAGTCTAAGTTTTTGGTGAAGGCGCATTGAATTTGGAGGCAGAAAATCTAAATTCAAGACCTAGTTCCAACACTTTACTCATAGTAAGCGTAACTGAGGACAAATCACTTAACTCTCTAAGCCGTATGTATAAAATGGAGTAATAATATTTAGACTAGGTACTTTACAGAACTGTTGTGAAGAAGGTAATTTAATAAGGACTCTCCATGTTGCTTTTAGAGAACAAGCAATATTCATAAATAATTTTGAGTGTGCATAGTTTGGAGACTGGGATGTATATTTTAATGTTAAGAGAATTTTATACATTCATTCAATGAATTTTGCACAGTGCTAGGTTGGAGGAAGGGAAGTTGTACAGATCCATTCTTATAAGCAGTTGCTACATCGAGTCAAATCCAAATGGCATTTCAAAATTACTAGAACTTTTTACATACCTTATTCCTCCTGATAGTAATTTCCCAATCATGACTGATAAAGAAATGTCCATTCCACGCTTTTTGTTAGCAATAGATAGCGTTTTTTTTATAGCACTGCTATTGGCATAACTGACGTGTTTCTTAGTGATTTATTTTTTTATCTGTAAAATTATTATGATTGTTACCTGACTCCTGAGTACTTCTTTATATTGTTATAAAAAAAGTTCCATCATCATCATGATAGGATGTTTACGTAAAGTGCATCTCACTTTATCCAAGAAATATATTATTATAAAATTCTATCCATAATAATTTTTTTTGTGATTCAGTCATATTTAAATACTCAGTGACAGAATGTACCATTTAAAAGACATCTATTTTTCAATAAATTACCAAACCTTTTTAAAATCTGATAAAGAAAAATCTTCCCCCCTCCCTTCAATTTCTTTTTTTGGGGGGGTATGTTGATAAAATCTTGGTTTTTATATATTCTATTTGTTTAATGCCTACATTTTATACTCTTTTAAAGATAGGTATTACATAGTACAAATTTCTGCATAGATTTGTATAGGGTTTCAAAAACTGAACTGTAGAATGTCCTGTATGTTATTTCTAAATATAGGAATTTATTAATTCAGTGATATGGTTAAAAAATAGCTAGTTAAGAACTACTAGGTAGAAAATACATTAGATTTGAATTTGTTCAATAATTCAAAAAATACATAGATGTAAAAGATCAGGAAGATTATGGTAATATATTGACTGGAAGTATATCTACACCTTAAAAAATGCAAACCATTTTTCCATTAATATAGAATTGATCCACTTAAATATGCTTTTATTAATAGACAAAATTAGAATGACACAAAGCATTAATTTTTTAAAGTTTCCAAATTATGAGGAACTACATGGTTTTTATTACATTCATATATTTTACACATGCTTGTTTTCTTTTACTTATCTACATTTTTATTGACTTCTCACTGTGACTACTACATTTAAAATGTTGGCACAGAATGTTAAACTACCTTTTAAACAATGCCACTAGTTCCTGGGAGATTATAAATCCATCCATTGATTTCCTAATTTTATTATGTACACCGTCAATTGTAATCCAAGATTACAGCAAACAAGACGTTAATTTCTAGACATAATCTATGTACATTTCAATTACAGAGCATGATGGTTATAGAAGCATAGAATAAAAAAGAGAATAACATTTGTGCTATCCTCGCAGGAGCTGTCAATAAAAGTTGTAATAGGGGATTTAGGAATCTGGAAATGGCCAACTAATTTATGGGAATCTATTTTATTTCAGCCAGAAAGGCCAAGCTTTTTTGCCTCTACACTGCATATTGCAGAGCACAGGCTAACTATAGAAAACCAGGCGGGTGCATATGGATGCTCCCTTGATATCATTCACTTGCTGTGTAATCTTATTATGCAAAGTTCTAATCTTCACCTAGAATGAATGCCTCTGGGTCAGAATATAGTCATATCAGGGTTTTTGAGGTCATGTTTTGTGATCCTTAGCTTATTCTTCTAAGTAGGGCTGGGATTTAAAGGGTATTCCCCAGACACTAGCAGGGATGGACAGCAAAACCTGCTGCCTTTTTGGAAGGCAAGACCAACATGAGGTCCCTGGTAGGATTAAACTTGATTTGTAGCTGCAGGATTTTTTAACAGATGTATTATTGGACAGGGAATAGGGGGCCACCAGCACAGCAAAATTGGATCGCGATTGGCATTCTCAGGGAGTCCGCTGGCTGCTAAAACAGCAGCTGCATGTGGATTTGACTTCTTTCAGGTGAAGCGACTTCCAGTCATTTGGAAAGGATGGGATGAAAAGGAACCTTGGTGATAATTTTGATGTCTGCAAGATTTAGTACCAGTGTAATGGGATTATCGGTAACACCTTCACTGCAGAAAAAGCCACCTGGCGCTATAACTGGCAGCAACTGAGAACTAATCCTTTCCCTTCTCTTGGATGTCATTCATGAAGCTCAAAGTGATTTCTACCCTGCTAGCTGTGATTAATTTTATAACCACTACCTGCCCCCCCCAAAAAAGTCAAGTGATCAAGGCAAAGAATATGTGGAAAAAAAATTAGGCAAGTGTTGTATTGTGCAGTCTTAATTTTTAGCAGATGTAGACTTTGCTGTCCTTAAAACACAGTAACTATTAAATGCAAGAGAAATGGATTTATGGTATCTCTCTTATATACTTTACCTTCCAATTCAAAATGAAGCCATCACTGTCATCAATGGAGGTGATCATTTGTAACTATATGTAAAATGTTAATAATTTTTGTACAGTGATAATGATAAGGCTATTATTTGACCAAATCATAGTGCCTGTAGATACAAGGATTGTAGTTTAATTATTTGTTTTTAATATGCATATTGAGAAGGGAGGGATGGAATAAATAAGCATTCATGTAGCACTTTACAGATATCTCATTGGATCCTTGCGACAAACCTGTGAGGAAGGTGCTGTTACTATCCTCATTTGACAGTTGAGGAAACTGAGGCAAACAGAGGTTAAGTGACTTGCCTAGGTCACACAGCTAGTAAGTGTCTGAGGACAAATTTGAACTCAGGTCTTTCTGACTGCAGGCCCAGTGCTTTATTCACTGTGCCACAAGATTTTTTATTAATGTGGTTTACAACATGTGAATAATTTTGTATCTGAAAACTTATAGTTATTTATCATTTTGATAATATAATGTCACTGAAAATGCTGATGTAAAAGTGTTTTTTTTTTCCAGATGTCTTTTAAAAAACATGTTCTAAGATACTAAGTAATAATATAAATGCTCCGAGGTTTTCCATGATCACTTGTTGGTTCTTAGTTAAACTGTCCTTTTACCAACTAAGGATGGATTCAGCAATTTAGTATAGAATTGAAACATTATCTCATACAATATAGAATTATTACAAGTATACAATAAATGCAGAGTCTTAAAGTAAAATTATCACATTCATCAGGTAAATACCATACAACATAAATGTCAACACTACCAAAGATAATTAGTCTTGTTAATAGTTCTAAGATATTTACTTTATAGAGCTTGATTTTTATACTCTCATCCTAGCATAGGAACAGATATTTAGAGTTGGAAGGGATCTAAGAGGTCATTTAGTCTAGTCCCTTTATTTTATATATGAGGAAAGTTAGGCCCATTAATGTTGAAACTTGCCCAGAGTCACAAACTTTTTTCTTTGCTGAATGTCAATGACCTCAATAGAATGAGAGCAGCTAGGTAGCACAGTAGACAGAGCACTGGGCCTGAAGTCACTCAGATGTGAGTTCAAATCCAGCCTCAGACACTTAATAGCTGAGGCCCTGGGCAAGTCATTTAACCTTTGTTTGCCTCAGTTTCCTCAGCTGTAAAATGGGATAGTAATATCATCTATCTCTCTGGGTTGTGGAGATCAAATGAAATCATATTTATAAAGCACTTTGCAAACCTTAAACTGCTATAAAAATATTAATTTATTCACTTTCAGATTAAGAGCAAATAGTATTTGGTATTCATGAACTGTCTTTTGAATGATGTACTTTTTCGCAGACATTCATGAGCAAAACACTTAAAAATAATACATAAACAAAACATTTATTTTTAATTCAGTATTAATACTTCGAAAAACCATACATCATTTTGTATATGCTTTTATGTGCTATGTATACTTGATTCATGCATGTATAAAGTACTAGAAATCCAATAAAACATACTTGATTTACATAAAAATCTGAAATGAGCTCAGCTATCAAAGTTAGCACTGCTGTTGTACTTCTGATCTATTTGGTTCCAAATTATTTGTTTCTAAGAGGTGCAGTTGGTTGCCACGAGGCAGCTGAGTAGTTCATTGAATAGAGCACTGGGCTGAGAGTCAGGAATACTTAAATTCAAATCTGTTCTAAAACACTTGCTGTGTGACCCTGGGCAAGTCACTTAACCTCTCTTTGCCTTACTCCATGGGTAAACCACTCCAGTATCTTTGCCAAGAAAACCCTGTAACGGTGGTGTGCTGTGGTCCATGGGGTTTTGAAGAGTAAGGTGTGACTGAACAATTGAACAACAACAACAAAGTTTGTTACCACATAAAGAAAGAAGGAAATAAGCATTTATTAAGCTCCTATTATGTGCCAGGACCTACGCTGAGTGTGGTACAAATATTATTTCATTTGATCCTCCCATGAAATAGGTGTTCTTATAGTAATAACCATTTTACAGTTGAGAAACAGAAACAGATAGAGGTTAAGTGACTTGCCTCAGCTACTAAATGTCTGAGGCTGGATTTGAACCCATGTCTAACTGACTTTAGACCCAGTGCTCTATCCATTTTGCCAAATTCATGCCATTTAATAGTAAATAGAGAATGGCTACATTTCTGCTGTACTTTATGTGAAAATATTTGTGCATTTTCAATCCAAGATTGAAAGAGCCATTCAGAAATTTGTAGCTTGAGAAAAAATTTGTGGATTAAGGAATATCTACTATTATTACAGTAATTTTCTTTTCTTTTTTTTTTCAGCCAAAGACAAGGTTTATTAGAATATCTGTCATACTGGGCAGACTCTTAAGGAGTCTGAACATGGGTAAGCAGTGGCTAGATTATAAGAATCCAAGCCGTGGCTAGATTTTAGGAATCTAAGCCGTGGTTAGATTATAGGAATCTCAGCAGTGGCTAGATTATAAGAATCTGAGCATCTTAATAGAGACAAGGTAGACCTTTTATACAGAAAGACTCCGGGAGGGATCTGGGAGTGGCCAGTAAGCTGGAGTGAATAGAACTCCTGGGACCTGGACCTTGTGGCCAAGGGAGAATGGAGCCTTAAGGGTGGGAAATGACCAGGGGCCATACATAGGGAGGTAAAACAATGGAGGGGAGATTTGGGTGTAGCCACAATGAAAGGCCAGTTGTTGGGATTATAGCCTCAGGTGAAAGCCAGAGATTTGGCCATGTGGGAAAGAAAGTCCAGGGTTTTTCCTTTCTGGGGCCCAGATCCCAACCCCATCATTCCCCCCTCAAACAAATGGGACCCAAATTCTTTTGGAGTAAGGGGCAGAAGGTCTTGGCTTCTGAAACTGCTTCCTGCTGGCAAGGGGTTCCCTGCCTCCAGGGGGTCCCAAAGAGGAGGCTGACTGGAACTGAGCACAGGCTGCATCCAGGGAACGATGGGGGACATTGGCTGGTACTCGCTGTTTGCCACCAACTGTAGGTGAATGGCCCATAGTCCAAGTTTGGAGGCTAGCTTCATTACCTTGAGCAGGATGTGCTGAACCTGGGTGATGCTTCCAGGCAAAGGTTGCCCTAGGGCCCAAGGCCATTGCCAGGGGGGCCCCACGCTGCTGCCCCTTCCCCCTCCTTCCTTTTTCAGGTGGGGGAGGGCAAAATAAAAGGTGTTTCAGAACTCCCTGATGATCAATAACAAAACCTCCAAGATGTGCCAAGATATTTTTAATTGTTCTAACTTTCCCTGTAACCTCCATGAAGGAGGATTCAGAGGTGCAGAAGGAAGGGAGTAAGTAAGCCTCATGGAACCAAAAAGCAACTGCAGTTTTCCCCAATTCCCTAGTGCCGAGGGAATTAACAGAGCATACGCTTCAGGATAGGGCATCCCGTCCTTGTCCTCTATGCTACGAAAGGTGCACCGAGGTCCATGGCCTTGAACCGACCTAGTGGACCGAGAGCCTGAGAGCATCAGGCCGAGTGCGAGACAGCCTGTAACTGTCTGCCTGAAAAGCATCTCCAAGCCTTGGTGCTTGGAGAGCAACCCCAACTGCAGAGCAAGAGAGGGAGGGAGAGGAGGCTTACATGCCTTCCAGTCTTGGCTGGAGAAGAACTTGGGGTTAGGCAGTTTCCCCGTATGGGCCACCAGAATGATGTGGTTTAGGAGTTCAGGGGTCCTGGGACCCCAAAATCACAACACGCGGATCCTGCCCGAAAGAATTCGGCCCAAGCCTTCTTTCAGCCAAAGACAAGGTTTATTAGAACATCTGTCATATTGGGCAGACTCTTAAGGAGTCTGATTATGGGTAAGCAGCGGCTAGATTATAAGAATCTAAGCCATAGCTAGATTTTAGGAATCTAAGCTGTGGCTAGATTATAAGAATCTGAGCCTGTTACAGTAATTTTCAAAGAACCTATAAAACTTTTACTGCAGAGAGTTTCTTTAGCATGTCCAACTTACATTCTTAGTATAACTTCCTATAGAGGTTACTATCGATATTTAATGACGTTACTATCAATATTTACTTACATTGATATATATATATATATATATATATATTTTTTTTTTTTTAGGCAATTGGGGTTAAATGACTTGCCGAAGGTGACACAGCTAGTAAGTGTCAAGTGTTTGGTCTGAGGCTGGATTTGAACTCAGGTCCTCCTGACTTGAGGGCCAGTGCTCTATCCACTGCGCCACCTACCTGCCCCCACTTACATTGATTTCTAACAGAACATTTACTATGTCAGAACACAGGGTTCACAAGGTTTTAAAATAGTAAATAAATTGTTTATCTTAGAAAAGCTAAAACCACCAAAAATGATGTGAACAGGCTTCATGGATCTTAGGAATAGCTATTTTTGGAGACAAAAAAGTATCATTTCAAAATGTTCTTTTTTGCTAGCTGTGTGACCCTGGGCAAGTCACTTGACCCCAATTGCCTAAAAATAAAAAAAAAATTGTTCTTTTAACTTGGTTATTTATCGCTTTTCTGCCTTTTAAGAAGTCACAAAAGTTATACTGTTATTTCATTTGTGATGTCTTTTCTCATTATTTATAGCTATTTATATTCCAAATAATTTTTATTAGAGCAAATTCCAAGTATGTCATATATACTCTGTTGTGAATGATGTACTTTTTTGCAAATATTAATGTGTTCATGAACAAAACATTGATTTTTAACACCTTATTTAAAAACCTTTAAGAAGTATGGCTCAATTTTCTCTTAAAACAGGAGCTCTTAAACTTTTTTATCATGAGCCTCTTTGACAATCTGGTGAAAAAGATCTTGTCTCAAAATAATGGGTTTAAATGAATGAAATTAACATAGATGCAAAGAAAATCAATTATACTGAACTTCATTTATCAAAATATATTTTTTTAAAAACCCAAGTTCATAGACCCCATGTTAATATCCTGTGGACCTAAACCAATGTAATGTGATTCCTTGAGGATTTCTTGTTTTCTCCACCATGAGATTTTGAACTCCTTGAGGGCAGGGACTATTTTTTGCCTTTCTTTATATCCTCAGTGTTTGTTGAAGTGCACTTAGTAGGCCCATAATAAATGCTTGCCAAGTTGACTAGAAAATTTAGTCTTTTTCCTGATACATCAATGCAATTTTTTCCCTGTGTGTGGGTTTGGTTTTTTTGTTTTGTTTTTGGTGAGGTAATCAGAGTTAAGTGACTTGCCCAGGTCACACAGCTAGTAAGTGTCAAGTGTCTGAAGTTGGATTTGAACTCAGGTCCTTCTGACTCCAAGACCGGAGCTCTATCCACTGTGCCACCTAGCTGCCCCTTTTCCCTGTGTTGTAAAGAGTTTGTTATTGCACTCTGCAACGTAGGAAAGAAAGAATTTAATTGAATATTAATCTGATGAATAAAATACTGTCATTGGAATAACAGGCTCACTAATGAAGGCAGAAAATTGCATCTTTTTTAGAAGTTCATTGTCACCATTTGCCCTGTTATGCTCTTCCTAAAGTAGAAACTCCATTTTCCAATTAAAATCTTTCTTTTTCTAGTCCCAGCCTAAGTTTCCAAACTTACGCTCCCATGCTTGACACATATCGTCAAGCCAAACTGGCCTGCTTTCTGCTTTTCATGTGCTACTTTCCATCTCTTGTCTGCATTTTTGCACAGGTTGTTCCTCATGCTTGAAATGCACTATCTCCATCCTTCTGAATCTTAAGACTCCCTAGCTTCCTTAAGTATCCAAATCAAGGGCCACTTTCTACATGAGCTCTTTTCTGATACCCCGTCCCAAATGACTGTCATTCATGAGAACCCCAAAATGTAAAGTAGTTTTAGAAAGAAATGTATTAGGTCACTTGGTAGCAGAGACTAAGCCAGAAAAAAGGTGTTGGCTCCTTCTTGTCCAGGCTCTGGAAGGTTTACATCCTATAGGGTTTAGACAAGGAGACCTGCTCAAGAACTGCTGGAGAAGTCAGCTTAAAAGCAGGATAGATTGAGGTGGATGTCAGTAAATATAAATATTCAATATAATTTGGGTGAAGCCCAAACACAAGGGAACCCAAATACAAGCTTGAGTGGACCCAAAACGTAATGTTTGGTGTGGATCGTGGATCCAGGATCTGAGGGAAACTAAAATTCCTTATCACTCTCTCCAGTATTCCTGAAGTTACTGAGGTCTGGATAACATTCTGAATTCAAACAATTTCTAGTCACATAAAGTTACATTTAAGCGATATAATAATTTAAAAGTTTTCTGAACGTTATTTTCCACATTACCTTGTTATTTAATTTATATTTTGTGTTTACTGATGGGATATATATTGTTTCCCCTGGTAAAACACAAGCCCCTTGAAGACAAGGACTATTTCATTCTTGTGGTTATGTGCCCATTGCCATAACAGTGCATGGCAGGTAGTAGTCACTTTACACATGTTTATTAAATAAATTAGAACAAAATTCTTTGTTTTCCTAGGTTTATTTTAGAAAGAAGTAATTATTTAGTTTATTCCCATGTTTTAGGTGGCACAGTAGTTATATCACAGTAAAATTTTATTATGAAGTGCTTATTATACCAAAAATATTTTAGATGAGACATTGTACCCCTTAAAATTGTGGGAAATTTTAAAAGTGGGTGTTTTCCTTAATCTTTAACAACATATTGTATGTTGCTGTGGCTGAAAATTATACAATTTGCTTTTGTAGCTTATGACATACAATACGAAATTGTTGTTCTGTTGTTTCTTTAACACAATTTTAACCTGCTTTCCCCTTTAAAAGAGAGGATCTCTGAGGCATCTAGGTGCTACAGTGGATAGAGCACCAACTTTGGAGCCAGGAGGATGTGAGTTCAAATCCAGCCTCAGACACTAGTTGTGTGACCCTGGGCAAATCACTTAACCCCGATTGCCTCCAAAAATAAAATAAAAGAAAGGATCTCTTATAGACATTTTGATCCAATATTTTTAAAGGAGGGTACGTAAGTAGAAAGTACTAATTTGTTTTTCTCTTTACTAGTCTGGGAAATAATCAGGTGTGTGGGCTTATGGTCTTGTAAGAAAAGCAGCAGAATTCTCTGGATGATGTCTTGCAGCATTAGAACCAAGTACCTAAATATTTGTTCAGATACTACTAGGACTACAGCTTTATGCTATGATTCCCTTAGAATAAAAAAAAAACAATCAGCTTTCCTTTTGCCAGTTTTAATACAAATCTTCCTTATCCAACACCTGTTAAGTATTCCGCTTGAACTTTTTTTGTCTAGGGCGAGCAGATGTGCATTGGCTGGAAAATTCCTCTACAAGTGTCTCTTCCCTTTTTCTTGAGACTTGGCTCCACTTTTAAGGGAGGAAGATCCAAAGCAGTTTGAGAATCTCCATGCTCCATTTTTCACAAGGAACATTTTTCTTCTGCCTAACTGCCACCTCTCATCTTCTTTCCTGTCCATGAGATACATAATTTGAAGGGTATTTCTTTAAACAATTTTTATTTACTTTTCAAATATAGATCTTGCCTTTCAACCCTTTAGAGCCTTCCTTTGTAATAAGGAATCACAAAGAAAGAAAAATGCAGTTTAGTACACTAAGCAACATTTCAGTTGTGTTTGAGAGTAAGTGCAGGATTTCACACCATAGTTCCTCAATCTCTGCAAAGAAGGAGGGATTCCTCAAAGAGCCTTTATTAAAACATAAAGGAAGAAACCATTTAAACAGTACTTTCATATTTCATTTAAAGATCAAGCTCAATTTTAACCTACCGGTTTGATAATTTTAGGGGAATGTTTCCTTATAAACATTTGGTGGGGGTGAGGAAGGAGTGTAGGTTTGAGGAGTAAGAAGGCTTTATAGTTCCATTGAGTGCTAGTTGGGAGTTAATTACAAGGCTTCTCAAGGAATCAGGACTATTGTATAATGCTGGATGGTACAAAGACAACATCATTTTGTTTTTAAGTAGTCTTTAGCTGAGTGGAAACAGTATTGTATAGTGTCTCAGACTGATTTGAATTTTGGCAAAGCGCTAAGTGATTTATAATCCAATTTCAGCTTTTCATCTGTATTAATAGTATTTTCATGATGAGTGCCATATGGCTCATGTATGCTCTTCTAATACATTGTTTCTAACAGGAGAAAAGTACTTTATTTTAGTTTCTAAATGCAATACCCATTTTCTTGTTCTTAGTGTTAAATGCCCTCGTTCTGAGATGGTATCTCTGTTAAGCTTTAGAGTCTTTTCTTATTCTTTCTTCACTTTTATGCTTCAAACAAAAATCATGAAAATTCTAGTTAATAGAAATACTCATTTTAATTTGCATAGCAGGTAAAGTTCATTTTCAGTTGGTTAATCCTCAGAGCTTTTGTGATGCTATACATTCATTTGCAAAATATGAAAACTATTTTTAAATACACATAAGTTTTAAAACATATAGTATATAGGGGTATACTATATATATACTATGTGTATATATATATATATACACCTATAACTATAGGGGTAGTATATTTTTGTTTTCACTTTAAGTGGGTTTTTAATTTACCAATTATTCATTACTTAATAAGAAAGTTTTCAGATATTACTGTATCCTAGAATCATATTGCTAAAGTACATTAAGGCTCCTCTGTCCATTGCTTTGGTACATTGCTTAGTTTAAAAACAACAACGATCACCAAACAGTGGACTGTAAGCTTCTTGGGGGGCAGGTTCTATGTCTTTTTCATCTTTATGATCTTCAAAGTATCTAGCACAGTGCCTCGTATATAGTAGAACTCCAATAAATAGTTGTTGAATATTTAAAGTTATTGAAGATCTGTCGAATGGAAGGATTAGATTTGAACTGTTTGATACTTGAGGGCAGAATCTAGAACATGTAGAAGTTGTAAAGGAGTAAATTTAGGCTTGATGTCAAGAAAAAATTCCTCATGCGTACTGTTGTCTAGAAGTAGAATGGGTATGTATTCTCAAGAGGTGGTAGGCTGCCATTGGAGATCTAAAAGTAGACGCTGGATCACTCCTTACTGTGTGTATGTTAGAGAGGTTAGGGATTGGACTAAGATAGCCACAGAAATCCCTTTCATCTCTAAAGTTATGCTAGTTTGTGAAGACTAAGTGAGTTAATCAGTGATTGAACTGAATTGAGTTTAAGGGATAATCTAGTTAAGTACAGTTCTCAGAACTGAAGCAGGATTTGACCTTAAATAGTGTTTACTAACCATCTTCACTACATGATACACTCTTAGATGTCTTTACTGTCTATAGCATCCATTTAACCATACCTCAAACCTGCATCTTTACATCTTTTCCATAAGGAATTACTTTCTCCTATTAGTTACTTTACAAAATGTCTTGCTAAAATCTAAGTAGGAGGCAGCTAGGTGGCTCAGTGGATCAAGTGCTGGGCCTAGAGTCAGGAATACCTGAATTCAAATTGGCCTCAAACACTTAACTACCTGTGTGATTCTGGGCAAGTCATTTAACCCTGTTTGGCTCATTTTCCTCATTTGTAAAATGAGCTGGAGAAGGAAATGGCAAACTACTCTAGTATCTTTGCCAAGATTGTCATGCTATGGTCCGTGGGGTTGTGAAGAATCAGTTATGACTGAATAACTAAACAATAACAACAAAATTAAGTAAATTACTACATTATTCTCCGAACATACCAGTTTAATAATTCTATCAAAACAGCAAATAAGGAAAGTATAATGCAACCTATTCTTTAAAGAAAAAATCATTTTGTTGATTTCTTTAGGCTATATTTATATCACAGTAATTTCATATTCTACTCCATTGAACCATTCTTGGTGACAAATAAAAACAAGAAAAAATGTGATATAGTGGCTATGTCTGACATCCATCAATATCTCTCTCTCACATATTCTCTATCATTTGTTTAGTTAAGCATTCTCCTCCTAGCTATAGTTCTGATGAGAAAGATAATTTTCTTATTATTTATTTTATTATCTTCTATTTTTTATGGTGTCACCTTTTGTATCCAGGTTGCATATCAATTTTGAGTTGATTATAGCATATGGTTTAAGATATTGGTATAAAACTAATTTCTGATAAACTGCTTTCTAGTTTTCTCAGTAGTTCTTACCAAAAAGAAAGTCTCTCTAAAAATTTATGTTCATGATTTATCAAGTGCTATTCTACTGTTTTTTGGTTGCTTATGCTTCTTGCTTATCTAGTCTGTTCAACCCATCTACTTTTGTATCATTTCTTTTAACCAGGTCCAAGTAATTTTGATGACTACTGCATTATAATGTAGATTGAAATCTAGTCAGACTATACTCCTATACTTTCTAATTATTTCCCTTGATATTCTAGACCTTTTGTTCTTTAAAAAATAAGCTTATTTTATTTTTTAATTGACAAACTAAAAAAAAACTTAATTGATGCCTCCCACTCTGCCCCATTCTATTGAGCAAATTTTTAAAAAGCTAAAAACAGAATAGGTCTAGTCAATGCCTTCTGCATGTTAAACACTGTGGATATAAGGAAAAGCAAAAAATAGTCCCTGCCCTCAAGGAGCTCACAATCTGATGGTGGAGAAAACAAGCAAATAACTAAGTATAGACAAGATATAGACAGGATAAATTAGAGATAGTCTTAGAGGGAGGCCACTAAAATTGAGGAAGATTGGGAAAGGCTTCTTGAAGAAAATTAGATCTGTAGCTGGGATCAGAAAGTCAGGAAAGCCAGGAGGTAGAGATGAAAAAGTTGAGAATTCCAGGCATGGGGGACAGCCAGTGAAAATGCACCAAAGCTGGGAGATAGAGTGGTCTCTGTGAGGAACAGCAAGGAAGCCAGTGTCTCTGGATCACAGAGTCCAGTAGAAATAGCAAAGTGTAAAAAGACTGGAAAGATAGGACTGGACCAAGTTAAAGGGCATTGAAAGCTAAACAGAGTATCTTTTTTTTGGTCCTGAAGGTAATAAGGAGCCACTGGAATTTGAGTAGGGGTATGATTTGGCCAAGCCTGTACTTTAGGAAGATCACTTTGACAGCTGAATAGAAAATGGACTGGAGAGGGGAGGGCTTTGAGGCAGAGAGGCCATCTAGAAGGCTATATTGCAGTATTCCAGATGAGAGATGATAAGGACCTGCACCAGAGTGGTAGCTGTGTCAGAGGAGAGAAGGGGGATGTAAAAAGATGTTGTGAAAGTAGAATTGACAGGACTTGGCAATGGATTGGATATGGGGGGAGGATGGTTAGTGAGAGAACAAGAGGTTGAAAATGACATCTAGGTTTTAAGCCTGCGTGACTGGGAGGATGGTGGTATCCTCAACAGTAACAGAGAAATTAGAAAGAGGGGAGTGTTTTGAGGAAAACACAGTAAGTTTTATTTTGGACATGTTTAGGAGGTCAGGAGAGAGGTTAGGTCAAAGTAAATAGATCCGACAGTTCCTGAATACATAGTTTATAGTCAAGCAAAACAAAATCTTACATTAGCCATGTCTGAAAATGTATTTCTGCATTTTAAGTTCTTCATCTCTCTGTCAAGAGGTTAGTGGGTTATTTCATCTTTATTCCTTTGATTTATCATGGTCTTAATCAGAATTCTAAAGCTGGTCAAAGTTGTTTTTCTCCAAAATGTTATTGTTACATAAGTTATTCTATTTCCACCCATTTCACTATATATCATCCGTTCATAGAGGTCTTCCCAATGTCCCCTGAAATTGTCCATTTCATGATTTCTTATGGTATAATATTCCATTACATTTTTAAAAATAGTGTCAACTCATTTTAGTGGTTACAGCTTTGTAATATAGTTTGAGATCTGCTACTGATAGACCTTCCTTCTCATTGTTTTTCATTATTAGTCTTGACCTTTTTTGCTTCTATGAATTTCATTATTATTTTTTCAGAAATTTGGTTGATGTAGTAAATTTATATAGAAGTATGTAAGTAAATTTTTTAGGTTGTGTTGTGATTTTTATTATATTGGCTCAACCTATCCATGAGCAATTAATGTTTTTCCAATTATATGGGTTTGTTTTTATTTCTACAAATGGTATTTTATAGTTTGATTCATATAGTCTCAGTGTGAATCTTGATAGATATACTCCCAACTGTCTTAAAGCTTATTTAATTATTTTGAATTGAATTTTCATTTTTAGCTCTTTCTGCTAGGATTTGTTGCTTATATAGAGGAATGTTGATGGTTTGTTTTGATTTATTATATCGTACAACTTTGTTGAAGTTATCATTTCAAGTCATTCCTAGATGACTCTAGAGTTTTCTAAGTGCACCATAATATCGTTGACACGAGTTTTGAATTTAATTTTTCTTTGCCTATGATTATTCCTTCAATTTCTTTTTATTATCTTATTGTTTAGCTGATATTTCTGTCACTAGATTACAAAATAATGGCGATGGTAGGCATCCTTCTTTTTGTTCAGTAGTTTTTCAGTAGTGTCTGAATCTTTGTGACCCCATTTGGGGTTTTCTTGGCAAAGATGGGACAGTCTGGTGGTAATGTGTAGGGTGGAGGATGGATCAGAGTAAAGAAGCACATCGGTGGGGTATTGTTATAGCCCGAGCTGTAGCTTGGGTAGGAGCAATAGCAGTGGGAAGAAAGAGGGAGGGACGGAGATGAGAAACATTCCAAAGAATCAGGGAATGTGATTGCCTCAGTTTGGGAGAGTGCTTTACACTTTCCCAAATGCTTTTGTATCCATTATGTCATTTGATCCCCTTGAGCACCCATCTTATGAGTTGTTTGAATAACTACATATCATATATAGTTGTGGTGTACTCTAGCATAGCATTCTACATATCACCTATATATGAAGCCTGATACTTTCCCAGATACTTTCATATCAGGTATTACGGTATGCTTTTTTAAAAAGTGTAGCCATTTTAAAATGTAGCATGTTGACAATGATTTTTAAGTCATTGCTTATATAACTTTTGAAAATTTATTATCAGGCCAGTGGTGTCCGAGTCTGCATAAAACTATGCTTCGAAGTATTCTGGGAAAAACCTTTCGACTTCTTGGCTATACTCTTCAGTATGGCTGCATAGCTCATTGTGCCTTTGAATACGTTGGTGGTGTTGTCATGGTAAGTTTTGAATATTCAATAACAGTGACACTGATAAACATTTAAGTTTTGGTAAAAGATCTGTATTTGTAACCATTCACTAGTTAGTCAAAACAAGCAGTTTGAAATATAAAATATCCTTAGATTCTGGGGTTAGATGAAGGTATGACTATGTAATTTTAATTGATGTTTAAAAAAATAAGATTTTTTTATTACTTAGTCTGATCCATTATCCATTAAGCTTTGTATTTTATTTCCAACAGGCATAAGGACCTGTTGCAAGAGGGCACAGCTATGTTACCGAGAATTATTATTATAAAGTTAGGGACTTGTCCCCTATCCTGATAGTTTCCTCAATAACAATATGGATTAATCGAACATAATTTTTCTAACATTTTGTGACACAAAGAAATCTATAAATGAGCATGCTTTTTACTCCCATTTCTGCACTGTACATTGCTACCATTACGAAGCAGCCTCTCCTTTTAAAGTTGTTAATCCATCCCTCTTTATCACTTGATTCATTTCATGGAGCCATCTACCCACTTCGAGGTGAGAGCCTTTTTCCAGGTGCTGAGCACCTGGCTCAGCATCCTCCTCCCGCTCCAAATTGCTCCCCTCACACCTGAAAGATTTAATGAACATGTTGGTGTCCCCTTGAACATGCTGATACACTAATTCACCAAGCTCCCCAGCGCCAGCGGTGATGACTTTTACTTGACTTCAGGCATGTGTGAAGATGGTCATATGTTTGTTCCTACCAACACTATAGCTGCTCTGCCTCCATGACACTGAATTTTTAAGAATTCCTTTGATCACGACCTCTGTTGTGTCCATCTCTCCCTCTGCTTTGCTCCTAAACCCATTTCTCATCTTCACGATTACTTCCAGTCAGTCTGTCCCTCTCTCTTCTCTTGGTACATTAACTTTGCTCTGACTTCACTGTCCTGTCTTCATCATCTTGACTCTGCAGGTGACCATTTCAACACCGTACCAACTTCTACCCTTTAACCTCTTTGCCCTTTCTCCTTTTACCAAACGTGCTTTGCTAAATTGCAGTCCTTGGGTATCACCATTAAACATTCACTTTCTCTCTTCCCACTCAACGTACTGAAGAAAGTCATAAAACCATGCTGACTAGGTTCAGCACAGATCTTTATTATCTAATATCAACTACCTGGATTAGGAGGTGAAACTGTACTTCTTTCTGATTGACCACCACAGTCTTCACTGAAGTCATTCCAAATCTCCTGTCTCTGAAATCCTACTGTCCTTCTCCTTCTCAGCAGGGGCCCTTGCTTCCTACTTTATTGAGAAAACAAGCCACCCATCCTGATCCTTTTCTCTCCTATTTTGTGCCTTCTTACCATGAAGGATGACCCCTTCATCATCCCCTGGTCTCTCCTTCTGTGTTCCAGTTTTTGATGAAGAGTCTACCTTTCTCACAAAAGCCAGCTCTTCTCCCTGGTCTTGTTTGTCCCTTCAATCATCACTTGCAATTGGCAGTCTCTTTTATTTTAATGTAGTCTTTCTTCCTGTCTACAGTCTACCTAAGTCTCTTGTATCCTTTGCAAACATTCACTTAATCCTGCTATCCCCAGTCAAATTCCCTAAAAGGTCACATATTTGTTAGCCCCGTTGCTTCACCTTTTACTCACTTTCCAACTCCCAAGAATATGGTGTCTGCCCCATCCCTCAGCTGAACTGATCTCTCCAAGGTTAGGAAGGCTGTTTTAATTGTTCTGCATTCTTTTCTTAGCCCTCATTTTACTTGACCTCTCTACAGCTTCTGAGATTATTGACCATCCTTTCTCCCTGATACCTTCTTCTCCCCTGACTTCTGTGACACTGATCTCTCTGAGTCATTCTCCTGGTTTGTCTGTGCTCATACTTCTTTGCAGAATCATCCTCCTGTTTCTGCTTGCTGAGTTTTGGCATCCCCAAAAGTTCTGTTCCCAGCCCTTTTCTTTTCTCTCTATACTCTCTCCATGATCCCTGTCAGCTTTCATGAATCTAAATATCATCTATGCAGATGACTCTCACATCTATATATACAACTTTATTCTCTTTCTTGAAACTTCAGGTCCATATTACCAAATGTTTGTTGGAAATTTCTAATCATATGCATCTTAAACTCTCCATTTCCAAAATTGGATTCATTATATTAAACCTCCAAACCTATTCTTAGTCTAATTTCCCCCTTTCTGTTGAGGGTACCACTATTCTTCAGGCACTTAGGATCACAACCTTGGAATCATTTACCTTTTCCCTCTTCTTCACCCTTCTCCCCCATGTTCAGTTATTTGCAAAGTCTTACTGTTTCTGCCATCACATCTGTATCATGTTTTCTTTCCCTAGCCATAATCTTAGTTCATATTTTCATAACCTCATCTACACCATTGCAGTAACCTTCAAATTGGCATTCTCATTCCAGGCTCTCTCTTGTGCAATTCATCTTCCACACTTTTGCCAAATTCATATTTCTGAAACATAATCTAACCACGTGAAACTCTTATAAAGATCCTCACTGTCTCAATATTTCTTTTAGGATAAAAAATCCTTAGTCTGGCTTTTAAAGCCCTTCGTAATCTGCCCTTCGTAATCTGTCTCCCATCTTTTCAGTCTCATTTCACATTATTCTGCATTACAGTCAAACTAGCTTATACCAGCCATTAATTACTTGTACATTATGTTCCATTTTCTGACTCCATCCCTTTAAGCAAGGTGTCTTCCATTTCTGGAACAAATTCTCTCCTCACTTCTATCTTCGACCTCTTTGAATCCCTTCCTTTCAAAGCCCAGCTCAGGTGCCACCTCCTACACAAGGCCTTTTATGAGCCCCCTGGTCATTAGTGTTCTCTATGTCTTGAAATTACTTTATGTATTTGTGTATCCTTCATGTTTGCTTATCTATGCATAGTCCAGGCAACAGACTAAGTCTGCTTTCTGAGGAACTTCTAAGCTAAGTTCAGAGCTTCATCCTCTGTTGAATGGCCTCTTGGTGATGAAGGTTTTGGCTATGGTGACCCAGGATAGAAAGAAAAATATGAAATGGGCCTATGACCTTCCACTCTTGCAGCTATAGTGGCTATGTATGTAGCGGAAAGTGGATCAGACCATTAGAAATCACATAAGTTTCAACTTAGTCAGTAGTGTTCCACTCTTTGTCCAATCCCCAATAGATGATGTTATCTGAATGGAAAGATGGTTTGCAGAAGCAAATAAAGAATTGTTGAAGTCATTTTTGTGGTGTGCTCCAAAGTAGCAAGAAACACAATTTCATGGGACATTTGGTCATCTCGAATTGGTAGTGTTCATGATCAGCTTTTGCAAAAATATCACCATGAAAGTAATTGTAGCTTATGAACTAACATTCATTTCAAAGGAGAAAGAGGTAAAGAAACTCTGAGAAGAATTCCAAGACCTTGTACATTATATCAACATATACTCTGATAGCTGGTGATTTTAATCCAGAAGTCCACCATCTCTTTGCTGTTAGATCCTTCACCATCAAATTCTCTGTATTTGTACCTGGTCACTACATTGATCAACATCTTTCTGAAGATTGAAGTCTTTCAGTATTGTTTTCCTTTACATTAGTGTGGACATTGCATAAATTATTCTCCTAGTTTTGCTTATTTAAGTCTGCATCAATAACTTTAAATCTTGCCAGTGTCTCAGTATTCTTCATATTTGCAGTTTCTTATGGTGTAATAATTGAACACTTTCTTCAAGAGAAAAATTGGAAAGTTCTGTGCAGTACCAAATAATATCCCACAACAAAATGAAATGAATTAAATGTTAACAAATGGGTAAACACTCATTTTTGATGTAGGGATGATTCCCAAGTCAACTGTCTGTAGATAGAACACTGACTATATTATTAGAAAAGAGATAAAAATTAATATAATATTTTTAAAAAGAATAAAAATAAAATTAAAAGACATGATATGCAATCAAAACAACTACATCTTGACCTATTTAAACAAGTTATTGATGATGAAAAGTGGGATATGGATGGGATAGATGAAGATAGATAATAGAATATTTTCATAAAGATTTAGCTGTTGTAAATCAATCTATATAAAAAAGGAGACCAAGAAAGGCCAAAAGAAGTGTTTTAGTCAGCGAATACCTGACTTATAAACCAAGAAAAAAGATATGTCAACCTAGGACAACACTGTTTCAGAATATGTTATCACTTGTAAAATCTTGTAGAGATCAGTGATGAAAAATTGGAAACAGCATTGCTTCTTAAAACAGAGAAAAACAGTAAAGTGTAAAACCAGTTTAAAGAAATTGTGGCAGGAGAAAAAACTAAACAAACTTTTGCCAAGGGCATTTAAGTATAAAAATAGAAGAGGAACAATAAACCCGAGAAAAATGGAAAAAATGCACAAATTCTTGAAACAATTTTTCCACTATCAAGGACTGGGGAACAACTAGAGGAAATTAGAGACAGTTATTTGTCACAGTGGATAGAGTGCTTGGCCTGAAGTCAGGAAGACCTGATTTCAAATATGGCTTTATTTACACGCTGTGTGACCCTTGGTGATTCATTTAAATCTGTTTGCCTCAGTTTCCTCAACAGTAAAATGAAAATAATAACAGCACCTCCCTCCTAGGGTTGTGAAGATTAAATGAGATATTTATAAAGCGCTTAGCACAGTGCCTAGCACACAGCAGGTGCTCTATAAATGCTTGTTCCTTTCCTCTCCTAACTATGCCTGGTGTTTGTTATCACACTTCTGGATATGCCTGTACAATTAGAAATGGCACCAGGGAAAGGAAAGCTTCTGAATTAGACCAAGTGTATATAGAGGAGTTTTGTGCCAGAGATGACACCATTGTGAGGGTATTGAGAGCTCAATTTGCAAGTTATCTGAAGGAGGGGAAATTATAAAACAAATGGAAAAAAGTCTTAGTCCTCCCTACCCCCAAAAAGTGATCAAAAGAACATCAGCACTACTGATCTCTATGTCTACTTTCCTGTCTATACAGAATGTTTGTGCAAATTACTGACATGTGCATTGGAAGCATCCTCAGTGAGGGTATTAGAAGCTTTTGCCAACCCTTCTTAATTCTAGTGCCTTTATTTTATTCATTTGATATTTATCCTGTAAAGCTTATTTGTATATATTTGTTTATTGTCTTCTGCCATTAGATTGTGAGCTCCTGGAGGGCAAGGACTATCTACCTCTTTTTATGTCTCCAGTGATTGGTGCAGTGCTTAGCATATAATAGTCACTTGATAAATGTTGGTTAATTATTAGTGAGAAACAAATGGGCTTTTTCAAGTGATATTCTAAAGTAGACCATATCTGTATGCTCATACAAGTGACTGAAAGATATTAAGAATACAACATCCCACTGTTGCTTATTGTTGATTATATCCCAGCATTTGATTTGGTGGAGCAGAATACCACCTTGAAGGCTGTCCTCCAACAAAGGGTCTCCCATGAAAACATCAAAGTTATTCATGGTTCCATGAAAGTTGTAGCATGACCTTTTTGACAGTCTTCTGATCATTAACATCTAGGGTGGCATAAAACAAAGGGCTGTATTCCATTATAATGGAAGAGATCCAGCACAGAATTCCAGGTCAAAGAGGGATACTTTGTAGATGATGAAGTCCTTCAGATGTTCCTGTTTGTGGATGACACCATGCTTGTTGCATTGAGTCCCAGGATAAAAACTGCAAGATATCTCTAGGAAAAGATCTGTATCTAATCAATATTATCTCCAAAGCTTTTAGTACCATGTCTGGGACATAGGTGCTTAATAGTGCTTATCTCTTTCCTTCTCCTTTGAAGATTAAATGAGATATTTATAAATATCTCATTTAATCCCCACCTGCAAAGGAAAAACAAAGCAAATCATGTATGCCTTTTGTCCACATTGACTTGCAATTTAGATTGACACCTTAGGGGTCTTGTCCATTTATACTGGGTACCTAAGGTTTCTTCCAGCCCCCAGTCTATGATCCTGATCCTGTGGTCTTAGATGCTACAAACATATAATAAGTTGAACCTAAAATGAATAGGAGAGTAAGGTAGGCTATGCTCAGGCAATTTATAAAGCTCTTTTAGTGACCCCAATCTTCTCCTAGAAACAAAAGCTTCTCTCTTTTTTGGGGGGGTGGGGGGCAATTGGGGTTAAGTGACTTGCCCAGGGTCACACAGCTAGTTAGTATCAAATGTTTGGTCTGAGGCTGGATTTGAATTCAGATCCTTCTGACTTCAGGGCCGGTGCTCCATTCACTGTGCCACCTAGCTGCCCCCGAAAAGCTTCTCTTTTTAATACCAATGTGCTCCCACTGTCATTGCATGACTGGGAATCATAGAATACCCCAGTCTCCAAGAACTAAAAGTGTATCACACCAAAGGTAATGTACAGGCCCATGACCAGGGGAAGCAGGCTGAAGCACATGACACACAAGGACCCGTGAAGAACGGGAATAAACAATATTTTTAAATAAATATATGATTATAAAAGACAATGGGATTATCCTGCACGAGGATGAGGACATCTCTTATCTGCTACTGGTATCCTTGTGATAGGAGGAGAAAGCATATTGGGTAGCCCTCTGCTGTGAACCTGTGGCACAGTGTGGACATGGGTCACACAGCAGGGTGAGCATGGATGAGGTTCAGTTTTGATTAATTGAGAACATACACATTAGTGAGATCACAGATACATTTGAATATTTTGAGTACATATGAGTTTATGAGTTTTGTTCCGGTAGAATATAAGATTCCTGAGGGCAGGAATTGGTTTTTGTCTCTGTATCCCTACATATCCAGTTTCCAGTTGTTACAACGTTTGTCACATCTGTCCCCTTCTCTCTGCTCCTTCAGCCTCTTCCCCGCTTCAGGACCTCATTTCCTCTTGTCTGGTTTATTGCAAGGCCCCCTAATTGATGTCCTTGGCTCAAGTCTTTTCCCTCTTCAGTCCATCCTCCACAAAGCTGCTAGAGTGGACATGCTTAAAGCACAGGTCTGGCCACATCCTTCTCCTCAGAAAACTCCAGTGGCCCCCTCTTGTTTCTAGGTTAAAATGTAAACTTCTATATGTAAAACCATTCACGATCTGGACTATACCTGCCTTTCCAGACATGTTATATATTACTTCCTTTCATCTGTCGGAGTGCAGCCAAGCTGGCCTTCTTACTGTCTGTTACACATGATTCTCCTTCCTTCTTCTGGCTTTCTGCTTTTGCACAGGCCATCTCCCAGTCATTCTTTACTTCTGCCTCTGAAAATCTGTCATTTCCATCAAAACCCAGAATGTGTGCCACTTCCTAGGTAAAGCCCTTCTGAATCCCTCTAGCTATTGGTTTCCCTTCTG
Source organism: Vombatus ursinus (assembly GCF_900497805.2). NCBI lineage: Eukaryota > Metazoa > Chordata > Mammalia > Diprotodontia > Vombatidae > Vombatus > Vombatus ursinus. Next base: position 16,164,904 of record NW_020954600.1, read on the forward strand.
CAAATGATTTTATATTTATTTGCCTGTAAGGGTTGTTTCCCCTAGTAGAATGAAATCTTCTTGATATCAGGTACTGTCATTTTTGGCTGTGTATCCCCAGTGGCCAGCACATAGTAAGCACTTAATAAATGTTTGTTGAATTCAATTATAAGTACGTACCCAGTGTGTTATCTTGAGAATTATTTAAAAATAATGAATAGCAAGAGCTTTGGGGGTGTAGGGCTTCTTTAAAAGAATTTTTAAAAATTCATAATTTCTGTTAGATAAATATTTTCTAATTATAAAATTATCTCTTTATAGTGTTCTGGACCATCAATGGAGCCTACAATACAGAGTTCTGACATTGTCTTCGCAGAAAATCTTAGCCGACATTTTTATGCTATCCAAAGGTAAATTTCATTCATGGAATTTTGAAGTGAGAAATTTCTGAAGATTATAATAAGAGGAGGATCAGAGAGTTCATTTAGGCCCTCCTTCATCCAAAGCACGGACCTCTTTTATCCCATCTGACCTCTGCTTCAAGAATTTTTTTTGTTTTGTTTTGTTTTGGTGAGGCAATAGGGATTAAGTGACTTGCCCAGGGTCACACAGCTAGTAAGCGTCAAGTGTCGGAGGCCAGATTTGAACTTAGGTCCTCCTGACTCCCCCAAGAATTCTAGTAACAAGGAACTCACTAACTACTGAGGCAACCCTTTCTATTTGTAGACAGGTCCAATTGTTCTTTAAAGGTAAATTTCTTGTTTGTGGGTTAACCTTTAAAATATTTTCCTTGAAAAGATACGAATTCCTTGTCCACAATAATTGTAGATTCCCCACGTAATTCTCATGGCCTTTTTTACTTTGATGTTCGTGATTTACTTGAGCTTTTTTTTAGTGTGGGGATTTCAGTTCCTTATAGAGAGAATATGGGTGTCTAGTGTAGGCAGAGGAATCTATTCTGTAATGCATATACATATATGTGTAGTGTATGGGTCAGTATTTTATATGTTGTATATGTGTGTGTGTAAATATATATGCATATGTACACAATTACTGTTCTTTGTGTGTTCCCCATTCTTTTGCACTTGTGTAAGTCTGAACTGACCTTCAGTCTCCACCTCACACGTTACTCTCCCATGAAGCCACCTCATATTCCTCCAGCCCACACAGATCTCTCACTCATAATCTCCCATAATGGAGGTGGAAATGATAATTCATTTAGGTATTGCTTTAAGATTTGCAAAATGCTTGTTGTACTCATTTGGTCCTCATGAATCTATGAAATAAATACTGCGGTAATTATTATCCTCATTTTACAAAAGCTGAAATCAAGACTCTGAGAAATTTAGTGATGTTCTTGATCACCCATAGCTGAAAACCGAGGTCTAATTCAGGCCCCAAACTTCTGACTTCAAGGCCCTCCTTCACCTGCTACCCCATACTGCCTGGCAATAATGATAATATTATTTTTAATGAGGTACCACACACCAGTGCCACAATTTAGTATTTAATATTCTCTCGTTTATTGTACTTGAATTTTTTTTTCTCATATCACTCTCCCCAACAAATTTGTACACTTCTTGGAGGCAGGGAGTATGTTACAGAATCTTTTAGCTGTAAGATATATAGAAGACACTAAGTAAAATTTTTTGAATTGACCTCAAATACAGTGTTATTTATTTCTCCAGTGAATGGAACTAAATGTTGACTTGTCTTGCAAACAAACCTGATTGTTCAGCATAACTAAGGCCACTATCTTTGACTTCCTTGAAGGCAGGGTTGATCCTTCTAATTATTCTGTCTGTTCAAAGTAGGAACCCTGTTTACTGGATAGTAGTATGATTCATTTTACATAGCTAATTTTGAGAGGTTTATGGTGGGTTCTTTTTCCATGTTTTATTTCTGAAGATTAGTGTGCGGGTGATATCTCCCAGAAGTGGGGGAAATAACAGATCATGGAGCGCACAGATGTAGGAGGTCCCAGTCATGCCTTTGCTACCACATTAATTGATGACTTCTGACTTTTAAACATGAGACCACATCAGTGTATTTGGGGTAGTTGAAAGAACATTGGATTGGAAGTGAGAAGACCTGGGTTCTAGTCCAAAATCTGCCATTTTGGGGGTATTTGTCCTGCAAAAGTAATTTTTCCTCTGAGTCTCAGTTTCCTGATTGGTAAAATGGGAAAAATAATATTTGCCTACTTCCTAGAGTGGGGTTTATGAAAATCAAAGGAGAACTGGGTGGTGTAGTGGATAGAGCACTGGACCTGGAGTCAGGAAGACCTGACCCTGGACTCAGATACTTACTAGCTGTATGACCCTGGGCAAGTCACTTAATCACAGTCTGCTTGAGTTTATTCAATTCTAAAATATGGATAATAACATCTACCTTCCATTTTTGAGGATCAAGTGAAATAATATTTGCAAAGAGCTTTGTAAACCTTCAAGCACTCTGTAAATACTAGTGATTATTATAAGAAACTGTAAAGTGCTAAGTAAATGTATCACATGTATTGGAGCATAATGTATAGGATGTGCTGGAATCGTATCACTGACATATTTGTGTCTCATAAATAACATTTGGTAAGCATCTTGAAATTTTTCTTAATTTTTCCTTTCAGAGGTGACATTATAATTGCCAAAAGTCCAAGTGATCCTAAATCAAATATTTGTAAAAGAGTAATTGGTTTGGAAGGAGATAAAGTTTTCACGCACAGCCCGTCAGATTACCTTAAAAGCCATAGTTACGTAAGTAATGACACGATTTGTGCTCTACATTGTGTTATGGTTGATTAATAGGAAGTAAACACACCTAAAAAAGAAAGTCGGACTTTAATGTTCCTGATCTAACTAGGAAGGCTTCTTTCTAGCTTGTCCCCATTATAGATAATGCTTGCTGATGGTTTTAGATAGATTTCTCAATTTCTATGTTCTCTAGTGTTTGTTGTTGTTTTTTAAATAGGAATGAGTGTTGTATTTTGTTAAAAGCTTTTTCTGCTTGTTTTGATATAATGATATAATTTCTATTGTTTTTGTTGTTGATATGTTCAATTGTGCTGATAGTTTTTCTAATATTGAACCAGCCCTGAATTCCTGGTATAAATCCCACCAGATCATTATATATGATCCTTGTGATGTATTGCTATAAATTCCTTCCTACCATTTTATTTTAAATTTTTGCATCAATATTCATTAGGCAAATGGGTCTCTTGTTTTCTTTCTCTGTTTTGGCTCTTCCAGGCTCAGCTTATCAGCACCGTAATTTGTGCTGTAAAGGGAATTTGACAGGACTCCTTTTTCACCTATTTTTTGAAATAGTTTATATGGCGTCAGAGTGAATTGTTCTTTAAATGTTTGGTCACATTCACTTGGGAATCCATAATTTGCATTTCTTAAGAAGTTTTAAGCTTGACTGTGATATGACTAGTATGTTTCATATCATTTAAGTTTCAACCACTACATTGATTTATCTTATAAACAGAGTAATCACTCACTTTCTATCTCCTACTTATTTCTAATATTGGAAGCTAAGGGTAATGGCAGATATTACAATGCAAATAAAGGAAGGAGAAATGTCTTGTACGTAATATAGTAAGTGCTCCAGAAATGTTGAATCAATGATGTGATCACTCATTACTTCCTCCCTGCAGCTGTCCATCATGCCAGCCATGGTACATTAGAGGGAGGATAGAGGGTAGTGTCATTCACACATACTCACTCTAGCATGCAAGGCAGCTTACTACAGTAATAATATCTTAAACTCCTTTGGAGTTTTAAATTTCTTCAATTAACCAATCAGTGTGCAATTATTAAGGCCTTATGTACCAGGTATTGTGGCAAGTGCTGAGGATACAATGAAAATACAAAAACAGTCCCTCCTCTCGGGTAGCTTATCCACATTTTAAAGAAGACCACATGTGTATGTACATACCAAGCAGACAGAAGGCAGTCTCAGAGGGGAAGGCACTAGCAGCTCAGGGGACTGGGAGAGGCCACCTACGGAAGACTTAAAAACTGATTCTGAAAGGAAGCCAAGGATTCAAAGAACTGGAGGTTGAGAGGGAGAGCATTCCAGGCCTGGTGACAGCCTGGAACCATGGCATAGGTCCAGGAGCTAGAACATGTAATATCAGGAACAGAGACCAGGCCAGTATGGTAAAATAATAGATTAAAGAGTTAATGGTGAGCACCTTCCGAGGTCAGTATTTGTATGGCTAGATTAATTTACCTTCATAATTATATTGAATTTTGACCCATATGAATGCCGCTTTGCCATTCAGCTGTCACCCTGGGCAAGCCCATTTAGCTTTTCAGTACCCCAGAGAACTAAGGCTATCAGTTACAATAGAGCTGTTGATCTGCATGGGATTGAAATCCTAGGCCTGACAAAGTCATTAGAAGAGCTCCTTACTGAATATTCTAAATTCTTTTGATCGAGTGATTGCTATGCCATTTATTGAGCACCAATGATGAACCCCTATAGTCATTAATATGATTTTTTTTCATCTTCTAGTACTGTTCTCACTGGGCATATAGTAAATGTTAGATGATAAGGATGATAAGGAACCTAGGAGAACAGAAGACCCCCTAAAGAGGGGGATTATCCTCACTAGCAGTTCATTTTCCATCTTCAAAAATACTCTTAAATTTCTCTAAATGTGGCATCCAGCATTATGTGACAATGCTACCATTTCATGGACCCCTTTCCATTCCCAAAGCTCATTTAGTTGGGTTAGGTGCCATCTGTAAACTTTAACGCGCGAAAAACAAGATGGGTGACATAAAACCACTTTTGTTCATGTTTACTTTAGATATTTTGTCTCTCCAAGTATTATTAGAGGGGCATTAGCAGGATTGCGGAGCTCAGTTAAAAGCAGTCTTTGCCGCTAATCAGACAAGACTTACTAAGGAAAGTACAATTTAGATGATTTTGCGTGACCAAAGGGAACTGGTGTGGCAGATGGGAAGTACTCAGTCACAAGATGTTTTAATGAGTGAAAATTAGTGCTTACATTGAGGTCATTATATACTTCCAGAGTATTTAATTTCTTAATGGAAAAATATTGATCTATAGTATTTGAACAATCATCAATCAATGCTTCAAAGGTTACTCTCTTAAAAATGACTACTATCTTTAGTTTAAGATAATTACAAACCATATATTGGGTGTAGTGTTTTTGAATTTTGGATAAATTAGATCTTGTTGCCATTTTGTTACATTGTTTACTAGTCCCTTCATGGGTTCTGGTACATTTATGAATCTAAATAAGATAGCCTGTGTTTAAATTGTCCAATTGTTATTTCTAGCTATTTCTCAAATTTTGTTTTTTAAAGTGGATGAATGTTATAATTAAAGAAAGCAGTGGGGTCTTTGGTGATCAGATATTAATATTGCTTCTGAAAGAAAAGCCTGTGATTTCTGAGTATCTTTTCTTCATGTTTTCCAATCTGGCCTAGTCAGGCTAAAGAAGTTCATGTTGTACCTTTTACAGAACCAATTCAGCAAATAGGTTTCATTAATCAAGCCAATTTATACAAACAGTTCCTCCAAGTTTGGAAGTCTCTGAAGAGATGTCCAGACTGCTAGCTTTCATGCTCCACCTCCTTGGAGTAGGCTTCTGTTTGGCTATCTTAAGCTAACAGTGGTGCTGTCTTTTATTGAAATGGCCTCTTTTCCTTTCTAGTTCAAATTCTTAGTAAATCGTTGTTGCTTATAAGATTGAGATACTACTATTCAGCTGTTGATGGAGTTGTGTTAGAAATCTACTATTCATTAAATATTGCAAAACTACAATGAGTATCAGTATTAAATGTGAATAGACAAAGTTACTGTTGTCCTTCCTTGTTTGTAGCCAGTTCAGAAAATGAAATACCAACACCCTGTTGTCTGGAACCTCGAATATACATTTTAGCATATGAAAGAGATAGCATTGTTCACAAGCTGGCAAAAAATAACCTAAACAGATCCCTACTTAAGAGCAAAAGAACCATTTTACTCATTCCAGAAGCCTAGGGAAAGCAGCACGTTTTTTTTGTTTGGGGAGATTCTGCCACACAGAAACCATGATTTATATTTTACATTAAGGTTTTGGAAACAAGGTAATCCCCAGAAGGATGTTTTTGCTGTGCTTTCCATAAGTTTCTATGGAGTAAGAGCAGTTCTTTCAGTTGGTTGAAGTAGTTTTGGCTACTGAGCTGTGAGCTGAATTTGGGATTATTTAAGAACAAACTTCCTGGTTTGAGTACTTTGCCTCACTTGCCTTCCTATACTAGAGAAACTCTCCAGTCTTCAGCTAGAAGTCAGTAATTTGCTATGAAGTTGCTTAATTTGAAATATCACACAACTTAAAAGAAGTTACCTAATAGGGATAGGTATGTCCCTGATTTGTATAAATTTGATCTGTAGGCAAGTTGAGTTTCAAAACACCATTTATTTAGTTATTAGATAGGAATGTCTGCAAGCTAACGTAGGATACGAAACATAAAACACTGTTCTAATGATGTTGGAGAGAAAGCTAAGCCTCCACTTGAAAGCCTACATGGAGATTTTGAGACAGACTGACCCTATGTACTGTGGCCTAATGAGGGACTTCTAAAATTTCTGCTGATTCTGGCATAGCTCTTCTGGCTCAGCACCTCCCACCATGCCTGGAAGCAGGTATAGGAGGTGTTTAATGAAATAAATGGCTGATCCCTCTCAAGTACCAGAATACAGAAGATGCAGAGATTTTTCTAGCAGACCTAGAATTGAGCTGTCTCCACATAGTAATAGATCTCTGCTGTGACCTTTCCAGACTTGGCAGGGAAAAGTCAAAGCTCGTGCTATTGGAGAAACTTAGAGATCCTTGAATTTGTGTGTCGTAAGAGCCTAGCTTTGACATTTTGCACTTGTGAGGGTGTCTCCCCCTCCTCTGGGGCAGTGTAAAATATGTTTTCATGACAAATGGAGGCTACACAGGAATGCTGTGCTCTAGAGCCAGTCAGTGCATGGAAGAAAAAAGGAAAAGACTGAGGCAGGCACTTACTTCCTGTGTGCTCTGGTTGGTGCTCCCTGACCGTCAGAATGCTACCTGCCCATATCCTTGTACTCCAGAAACTCGAAGCCCTTTTGACTCTGGTACTTAATAGCTGTGAACCATCCAGGGCCCAGTGGTACCTTCTCTAGAGAGGGCCTTTGGGGCTCTAGTCCAGGGTGATCCTTATGGAAAGGGGAGGTAGTGTAGTGGATTGAACACTTGTTCTGGAGCCAGGACTAGTTCCAGCCAGATGTCACTTCTTTCCCAGAGCATCTCCCCTGCTCTCTCCTGCTTCTCTCTTTTCTACTTTTGGAACCATAATCAAATCAGTTCTGTCATTGCTCCTATAAAGATGTGACAGTCTACTCCCTTATGGTTCTCTTCCCCTTCCCTCTGACTTTTCAAACCAGAATATCCTTTCCTGGCTACCATGCCTCTAAATTTGTTGTTTCCCCATTAGAATGTAAGCTCCTTGAAGACACTTCAAATAAGGATTGTCCTTGCTTTAATATTTGTATTCCCTGTGCTTAGCAAATTGAAAGCACTTAATAAATGCTTTTTCATTCATTCATTCAGAAGATAGAGGTTTGAGCACTAGTTCTGACTCTAACTGGGCAAACTGTCCTTTTTTTATTCTTTTCATTTTTAAGAGAGAGAGAGAGAGAGACAAAGAGGAGAAGGGAGAGTGATGGGAAGAAGGGAAGAGAGAAGGAAGAGGAAAAATAATGTATTTTTATACACAAAGCAGAGGATAAAACCAAGATTCTGTATGAAACTGAATTTCATACTGCTTATTTTTAAGTATGTATTAAATTCTACACATTATTTTCAAAACTATCCTGTTTGTATTTCCTTCCAAACATCCTGTTCTCTTCTTTGCATTAAAAAAAAAAATTACAATGGCTTTCTTTTCTTTTTTTTTGCATCATTATTGCTAACTACTGTCTCCCCTTCCTACATCTTCCCATTAAAAACAGAAAGAGGGAGGAGGGAAAAACCTTTTAACAAATAAGCATAATTGAGCAAAATAAATGCATTCAGTAGCCATGTCCATAAAAGTATATCTTTGCACCTTGTATCTAGTTCTTTTCTGTCAGGAGATGGATAACAGATTTTGTAGATACTCTGGATACATCATTACATTGATCAGAATTCTTAAATCTTTTGATGTTGCTTTGCTTTGATGTCTGTATAAATTGTTTTCATTCTGCTCATTTCTCTATATCAGTCCATAATACTTAAGATTCTCCGAAAAATCTTTTATTATTTATTATTGCAAAATAATATTCCATTACTTTCATTACCATAATTTGTTCAGTAATTCCTCAATTGATGGGCACCCCCTTAAATCTAGTTCTTTTCCCTTTATATCCCCCTTTTTAGGATCAGGAAGTTTGTTTTGTTTGTGATTATTCTCTCCTAGCATTTTTCTCTCACCTCCTCCTCTTCTTCATCATCATCATCATTAACCCCCCAACCTCTTCCCTGACCCCATTCTGCATGTTTAACTCTCCTTTGTCCATTTCAGATAGGAGTGAGGTTCATCTGAGGGCCATTCCTCCCAACCCTTCCTCCATGTTTATATACTTTTCTTAAACCCTATTTATAAGAATTACCAGCAACTTATTCCTTTTATCCTCCCCTTTTCTTTCTCCTTTTCAAATGCTGAGAATAGTAACACTCCACCCTTCGCTAGGATATCAGTTTTCTTTTTAATTCACTTGATGCCCTTTGAAGACATTTAGGATCTGAAAAAACACTTGTTTTTTTCTCCCCATTAGATTGTTATATTTATATCACCATATAGCTCTTTCTAGCTGCTCAAATAAATTTACCTTTCCGAATTTCTCTGGACTCTTGTACTTGTATTTCAAAATTCCTACTCAGCACTGAGCTTTTCATTGGGAATGTTTAAAAATACTCTTATTCATTAAAAATCAATTTTCCCTCTTTAGGATTATACTCAACTTTGAAAGTAAATTATTCTTGAATGTGTGAGCCTATATCTTCTCATTTAGCATAGAAACTTCTAGGTCTTGTGCGATGATCTTGACTCTAGTTCCTTGGCACTTGACGTTTTTCTTTCTAGATGCTTGGGGTATTTTTTTTCTTTGACATAGAAGCTCTGGATTTTGACTGTTACAGTCTGGGGACTTTTCCTTTATACATTTCTTCCAAGAGATGATTAGAGGATTCTTCCTATCATTACTTTGCTCCCTGATTCTAATAGATCTGGGAAGTTCTCATTTGTGATTTCTTGAAATAGAGAATCAAAGTTGTTTTTATTATTTTTTTCTTCCTTTGGATTTAGTTATAGGAGCCTAAGCTAGATAGCCCCTATAATAAGACCTTCAGTATTATAAAATCCATTTTTTTAGTAACTATAAAATGTAAAATCAGATTATAAATCCAAAAATAGTAAACTTTTTTTTGTTTGCCTGTGTATTCAGTTTCATAAGTATGATGTTTATATAATACAGGAATCCATATCTTGAGGAAAATAATTATGGAGAGTCTGTTTGAATTGAGGAGAAAAAAAAATTCTAGCATTACCCTTACTGGTTTAACAGTGGAAGTTTATGGTTAGAGAAAAACATCTTTACATTTATGAAATAAAAAAAATTCCTAGACTGCCACTTTTTAAAATAAAAAAAATCCTTTTATTTGTTAAAAATGAAATTGGCTATATTGTAATAATTAGTTACCTGTGTGGGGATCATTTAGAATTAGCTCTGTGTGTGAAATCAGACTGACAGATTAAAACAAATGGCTGACAGCACTAAATTTAGACAAAGGATAAAGATATGAACATACAATATGCAATTTCAGTGCTCTAATCTAGTCAAATAAATTATTGACACCTTCAGTGGGAGTGGATGGGGGTGGGGAGGGTAGAAAAACCCAGTTGTAATCATTAGCATTTCTCATCGAACTTCAGCCGATGTTTAAAAAAAAAGCCACGAAAAGGAGTCCAAAAGAGTCCCCAAACCATTTCAGCTGGCAAATACTTGGTCCTCTTGTCACCATTAACACATGGCAGCCAAGAGCATAATTTCGAATAGAAACTCATTTGCAAAACATTTCAGAAGATCACTGTGGAAGATTACAAGCAGTGTTACCTTACAAAAGAGCAAAAAAGTGAAGGAGAAAGGAAAGTCTATATGGGTCCCAGCTAAGTCAAATAGTCACAAGAGAATTTATAGATAAAAATGGAAAGAGGGCAACAAATAAATGAGAAGACAGTGGAACAATGTGCCAGAATTTCTTTGGCATTTTATTTTCATTATCATGATAGTAGAACCATGATATTTGTGCTCTTAACACCTCAATACCTGATTCTCTATGAGGAAGCAGAAATGGCACTTAAGATGAAGATGGGAAGGGCATCTGACCTCGACCAGGTACACATAGTTTTGAAAGCATTGAGGGATCTATTTTCAAGATATCTGAATGAAAGGAAGAATGAAGGAAGATACTGAACAATTAAAATAACCATGGATGGTGTTAGTACAAAAAAAAAGGATTATGATAAGCACCAATCCATGTTCCTTCTTTACTGTTTATATGAAAAGTCCTGAAAAGATTGATATATAAAAGGGTATCCTTAATGAAAATATGGAAAGGGAACAAGTAGGCTTTTACAGATGATTTTCTATAATAAAGCACAGCTTTGTAGCCACACAGTTGATTGAAATGTGTAAAGAGCACAAGATCCCTCGGTTTAATGTTTTTTGATTTTACAAAATTTTTCAGTTCCAGAGAACAAAATACAATCTCAGATTTTACCCCTGAATTATCTCCTGTGTGTGTTAACATCCTATAAAATCCCTTGATAACAACAATAACAAATTACAACACAATAATAGAAATTTTTTTTCAACTATTTTCTGATTGTCAGTGTGATATAGAGCAAGGCTATGTGTTCCCCAAAGGTACTTACCACTGCCTAAATTATCTGGCAAGATCCCATCAGCCTTGGGACTTGACCTCATCACTGCCTTTTGCCCCTCTATTGGATAGTGGGCCATGAATGCCAAACCTCCATTTAAGGAGGGAGCACAGCTCAGACCTTTCCTCATTTCTCACCTGACTGCACTACTCTAGGACATCTCTGACTTCTGCTCCTCCTGGAGTCAGGAAGACCTGAATTCAAATCCAGCTTCAGACATTTACTAGCAGTATGACTCTAAGCAAGTTGCTTACCCTCTGTCTACCTTAATTTCTTCAGCTGTAAAATGAAGATGATAATTGCATCTACTTCCCAGGATCAAATATGCTGTGAGGGTCAAATGAGATAATATTTGTAAATCACTCAGCACAGTGCCAGGCGGAGTTAAGCACTACATCTCTCTCTCTCTCTCTCTCTCTCTCTCTCTCTCTCTCTCACACACACACACACACACACGCACCAAATTTTCCTAAAATCATAGGGCAGTTTTAAACTTCATTGGCACACAATAGGGGCAATTTTAATGCTCACTCCCTTCCCCTAAGATTTTTGGAACACGCTAAATGCATATACATAGATACATGTGCTGCATATACCATATGTGTGTGATTACCTATCCATCTGTGGGTGTGTATATCCTTCCCTATGGAGGGTTTATGAGAAAACATGGGTAAAAATTGGCACGAGAAGGAGGGGCTAACTTGTGATTTGCACTGTTGGAAAGAGTACCTTGTACGAGATCACCCCACATTGAAGATACCTTTTTTTTTTGTAAATATTAAAAGATAGCTTCCCATTCTGTGTAAAACAACAACAACAAACTAGCACTGCTCTCAGGGGCATGAATGTTGGAATGAAAATGTTAACCAGAAGGCACCCTGTGCTCTTTGGTTGCATATATCCAGGTGTAAGGAAGCATGGACCTCTTATATTTAATGAAAGTTGATGTGCAGCGTATTCCCATATGTTAGAACCAATTATTGCAAATAGTTTTAAAAATTATTTCAGAAGCTTTAAAACACAGAATTTAAAAAATTATCATGCTTCCAAATTGTGCTGGTATATACCATTCTTAAAATGAGAACTCAGAAATAGGAAAATGCCTTGTAGTTAATCAGGTACTTGATTAAGGAAGTAATTTTATCATTTACTTACAAACTATAAACTGGCCCATATCATCAGTCTTGATTGGAAAATAGTATTTTCATACAATTTGTACTAGTACTCCCCTAATATGTAGTTAGTATTACAGTGGAAATTGTGGATATCCTAATGTTCTTCTATTTGTTTTAATGCCATTTACTTTAGCTAAAAGTCACTAAAAGAACCATATGTTCTGCTACCTTGGCTCCTATTTACAAACAGAGAAAGTGCTTCTGAGTAGGAGAGGAATCATCAGCCTGAAAGGGCTTAGATGTTATATAACCCCCCTGATATGCTAAATCCTTGTGTCATTTAAGCAGAAGAACTACCTAATAATGTCACTTATTACAAACTAGGGTTTGTAAACAAAGAACAGGCATTTTGCAAACTGTGGTGATAAAAACCTGGGATAGAGATCTATTTCTCAGCAACAGATCCCAGGATAATCAATCATAACATACTGCTAATGCCTTGATTGCAGCTAATGTTGGGAAAATATGTTTACCCTTGTGTTAAAGTGAAGTTCACTGCAGAGATGATGTGGGCTTTTCATCCTATAGCTAACACAATTTTGAAGATAAATGGGGTTTATTGTTCACCAGTCTGAGAAGTATCCTAATTCATGTTAACTCTAAAGGATCATCTGGTCCAACATACTAAGCATTTCTAATGTGCACTGAACGTTTTTAGTATCATTTGACGTTATCCTAAGCAGTATATTGGTAATGTGTAGCATAAAATATTTTATTTTGGTGGTGATATTTTATTAGTTCCAATGAATATTGTTTATGCCATGTAAACACATTATAAAGTTAATATTAATTTTGAAAAAAAAAGTTTGCTTTGCCAAAATTGGAATTCTTTAAATATACCACAAACATGAAAGTGTGCCCACTCAGTCCTTCTGTTGTTGAAGTGTTAACAGGGACAGCAGAATAAGGAAGGTTACTATTAGCTTATGGATTCCATGTACAGTGTCTGCATTTTCCCTTTCACAGATCTAGTATTCTGAGAGCTCTGCTGTTTGAGGTTTAGCCAAAAGTAATTTACTGAGAGGGATTATATTATTGGAATCATATTGGATTGGAATTATAATATTGCTGTTGAATGTAAGCATTTAATCCAGGTTCCAGCTCTGTCAGTAATAAATCAAAAATATTCCAAGTGTCATGTGGCTTCTTAATCTGGTAAATAAACCTTCACAGAGTATGCTGGAAAAATAGCCAGTGAGGAGGTAGAATATTTTCAGAGATCTTTTGGAATCAGACACTAAATTAAGTTTTTGTGGTACCACCTGTAGCTGACAGTGAACCAGTTTTTTGTGATCTAAACTGTATCTTAAACAGAATTGAATTTTGACTATACTAAACTATTCTGTAACTAAAACCATAGTAGAAAGAGATGAAGAATGAAGACTTGAAAACCAGTTGTGAGGGAGTGTAAAATATTAATTTCTTATCAGCAGAGTGAGTCGATGTGATGCTAATCTAAAGTATTGCAGCCTGAAAGCACTTTTTAATCTAGGTTAAAAAATGTACTTCTTAAACAATTTACAAAAACTTACAATACCACCTCATATGATGCACCTAAATTCCATCTTTCCATAGTTATTAACTAGTGTCTGTGGAAGGGAGAAGAGTAGATAATGTCACAGGGTAAGTGATCAACAGATGTTTGACATTTAACATTCTCTACAGCCTGGCCCTTTCCATCCTTGTCACACTTCTATTTACACCATCTACAGCCCATTCCAACTGGTCCCTTACTGTGCCACTTACATGACACTCCATTTAGCTGCTCTGTGCCTCTGTGCTGGCTTCTCCATGCCTAGATGATAATTTTCTCCTCTTCTCTCCCTCATAGAATCTCTGGTTTCTTTCAAGCCTCAGCTTAAGTAGCACCTTTTCCACGAGGCCTTTCCCTCCACCTACAAGTTGACTCCAGATTGAGTCAAAACTTCAGCTATTCATCCAAAACCCTTGGGATATGTGGGGGCCTGAACAGCCTTTGTGACGTTGTAAGGGCATTTCCCTGTAGAGACCTGAGGATTTGAAGATAGGAAGAGAGCAAAAGGTTTTCAGGAGGAAAACTAGTTACAAGAACTTAAGCAAATCATTGCATTGACATTGGTCAAGCACCATTAATGCCTGCTCTTCTAGGTGCATAGTGGAAGTTCATAAGTAGGCATTGTAAGTATAGGTGTATATCCCCAAGTCTTAATTAGTGTGCAGAAGACTAATAAAAGAATAGTTTGCTTTTAAAAGTATCCTTAAAAGCTTAAAACACAGGTGGAAAAATAATTTCTTTGCCAAAATGATAATTTGATTCCCTCCCCAATGTCAGCAATGTGTTTTCATGATCTTCCAGTCAAAATGGTATTTTGATGCTCTTGGCCCTAGGAGAACAGCCTGGCTTTTTAAAAATTCCTCACTTATCCTTTCTCTATCATACATCATTTTCAAAAATGTCATCTGTCATCTGCCACAAAACTGTATTTCACTAGAAAGAACATAAGGATTTAGAACAGAAGACTTTTGTTTTAATGAATAAAACACAAGTAAGAGAAGTGTCTGTCCATCTTTGTAAGAGAAACATGGGAACATAGTGCAGGCCTTTAGAAAAGCACAACACATTTGTTAGATTGAGCACAAGAAGTCCTATCAATCTTCAGTTTCTTTCTGGAGGCCAGACACTTTACTCCCTTTTATTTTAATTCTTTCTGGCACTAAATACCCAGATCCTATAGAGATATTCAGTATAGGAGAAAGACTAACAGAATCAGGTTTGAAAGGACGAAAAGCTATGGTTGTGTATGTGTGTTGTGGCTTTTATTAATTTGAAGAATGGATAATACCAGTTAAAAATATAGCTCCATCCTTCTGAATTCAACTTTAAATTACATAAAATGATGAAGTACTTTTCAATGAGTCCATTTTTTTTTTCCAGGAAATAGAAGTGGAAAGTGTAACTGTTTTACAGAGATACAGAGGACTACAGGAAACTAGAACCCCATTTAGAGGAAGGGCCTGTAAGGATCCTGAACTCAGGGAGCACCTTGGAAGGGCTAGGACGTACTTTTGAATGAAACTTACTCTTACATTGTGTTGAATATAAAACTTACCTGACCACCAATTGCAAAGAACTATTTCTCAGAATAACAAATAAGTTGGTTCTTTCACTGCTGTTTACGGCCATTCTTCACCTCGTTTCTTACCTAGCCTTCATCGCTGAATGGGTGTTGCCTCAAACTGAGACCTAGGAAAGACTTTGCCTTAAAAAGGCCAAGGTACCCCATTGCATCCTAGGCCATCTCCAGGTGTCCAGATCTATATCTGGCCACTGGACCCTGATGACTCTGGAGGAGAATGTGAGGCTGGTGACTTTGCAGAGCCCCCCTCGCTTAAATCCAATTCATTTGCAAGTCATGGCATCATCTTCCTGATGTCATGGTCCTCTTCGAGATTGAAGGACAAACAACTCCATATCAATTTCTGCTGCAGCTAGCTTTGTTTTTTTTGTTTGTTTGTTTGTTTGTTTGTTTTTTGAAAGAAAGATTTTTAAAGGCTTTAGTGGCTGGGGTGGGATAGGGCACAGAGATGCTGGATTCATAAGATTTTTTAAAGTGTTTTTATATCCTGTTGCAAACACTGAGGTTGATCCTTGTACTTGCTAATTTAAAACAGTAAGCAATAGGATTAAGTTACTTTTAAATCATTGCTGATACAATGAAAACTCTTTTTGTTTGTGTGATAGCTCTTCGACGGGGTGAAAAAGGCCTATTTTGTAGGGCTCGACCCTTACCCTCATTCATTCATGTTGTCACTGAGCCTGTAAGAGTGATGTCTTGGAGTTCTGAAAGCTGGATGGTTTAGAGAAAATATAGAAGGAAGAAAACGGTATAAAATATACCATCTCCTATGTTCATCTAATTACTAGGAATAGTCCCCTGAGGCATCCATCCCACCACATTTATCTCTTCTGTTGTTCTTAATTTTTATTCATTCGTTTGTTCATCTGTCTTTTCATTCATTCATTCATTCATCTATTCATTTATTCCTCTCCCTATCTCACCTGGGCTGGAAATGTAGCAACCATTTCTGGGCCAGCTATGGCCTGCACAGTTTTTTAACTCTTTCCCTCCTCTTACAGGTTCACAATTTTGATGCTCAGTGTGGACACCAAATCAGCTTTTTCCCTATTATAGCTCAGAATTTCTAAGCTAAACCAATCTACCAGCCTCCAGGAGCTAGTTTTGAGGATGTATACTGGCCACCCGCATCCCTTTTAATTCCATTAAAATTAATCCTTCACTGAAAATTTAGTGAAGAAAAAATTCATGATTCTAAATTTGCCTACATAAAGGCTTGAAAAAAATTTTAATGCTAGCTGCCAGTCAAATTTCCCATTGAAATAACGTCACATAACATCCACATATGTGGCCATGTCCTGGCTATACTTCATTGCCATAGAAAGGAGCTTCTGGTAGGCCTGGGGACGTCTAATGGAAAAACCAACTTTGTTGGGAGAACTGAGAGATAGGAAGCGCATATGGGGTGAAAGATACACCAAGATAGACACTTGCTCACGTCACTTGCATTTGTGTGGTGCTTTACACGCATGATCTCTTTTCTCCTCACGATAGTCCTGTGAAGTAGTTCATACAACTATTATTATTTCCCTTTTAATGATGAGAAACCTGAGACTGAGAGAGAGACCAGGCCGTATGCACACAGGCCTTCTGGCTCCAAAGCAGTGTTCTTTCCAGAATAACACGCGTCAGAAGGAAAAGCTTGAGAAAACATTCAGCTCCTAATATTTCAGAAATAGTTAGTTATTGGTAATAATTAAGAAGTGAAAGAAACTAAAGGAGGGGAAAAGCAACATTGTCTTTGCCACTGTCCTCAGAAGGTGCTTTAAACACAAAAACTAAACTGAGTTAAATCCATTTGGTTATTTAGCACCACTTTTATTCCAAGTTTCAGTTTAATTCAGACTACTTTGGGAAAAATAGTTTTTAACTTAGATTCTAACTGACCATCATATGTATTTCTATGAGAGGCAGCAGGGAGGAGTGAAGAGAGAGCTCACTTGGAGACCAGAACATATGGGTGTAAAGTCCCACTTCATTCAGTCAGTAAACCTTTATTAAGACTTTACTCAACCTTTATTAAGGGTGCCAAATGCTAGCTACAAAGCCAGGGGTCAAGAACCTGTGGCCTTAAGGCCACATGTGGATTCAGTCAAAAGGCCACACTTAAGGACCTAGAAGTCCACAAGTAGCCTTAAGGCCAGATTCCCCACCCCCATACAAAGCCATTAAAAATGAAAACAGTTCTTGCCATCCAGGAGCTCCTAATCACTGCAGGGCAAACCACTGGCTTGAGTGTGCCTGGGTAAGTCTTACCTATGCATGTCCCAGGCTCTGAGCAAGTGTTAGCCTGAATCAGTAGAGGGGGCATTTTCCTCACACATCCCCACAATGGGGATTAAATCATAGGTCATTCCAAAAAGAAAGTCCATGTGTTTAAGACAGTAGCAAAAACTGACTTTTTTTTTAAAGGAAAAATTAGTGCAGCAGCAGCAGACTAGCGGTACTTACTGAATTAATTACAGGTTGTAAGGATCTTTTATGGCTCTAGTTGAAAAAGTCAAGCCCACTATAAGATTCACAGTCAAGGGCCCAGAAAGGTAATCTAACCCTTCCCAGTGGCGGGGCTAAGAGCTACAGGTAGGTAGGCAGGCATATTAACTAAAATACCAGATCTAACCATCCAAGTTTTGGACTAAGCTCTGTATCCTCTCAGGGAGAATTTGATGGCAGATCACTATCAGGTTAGGTAGGATGCCTCCTGCAGTTCCTATTGGAATACCTGTCTGGTCATATTTACCAGGTTATCAGGTAAAGGTTAGGTCCCTTCACACTCAGTAGAGTCAGTTATAATGAACTGAAGCAGGCATGAACAACACAGCAGCCTGTGCCAGTAATATTACATGAGGCCGGATAGAAACAGGGAAAAACTGGGGGTGGTATGGTCCAAAAGGCTTCTGCATTTTAAATGCCCAGGCATCAGTTGGCTTCATAGCAGAGACTTGAAAATGAAATGAATTCATCTTCTAATTATTGCATTTGAGATCACCTCAAATGATGTAACTCCCCAATGGGGCCTCTTGCCAAGATTCAGCAAACATTCACAGCCTACAATGTTCAAGCCATGTACTAGGATACAAAAATTGGAACTCAGACCCTACTCCTCCAAAGTTATAGGTGGACAAATAGTGGGAAGGAGCCAGAGGGTGAAACTGTTCTGAGAGATTACTTCCAGAGATACTGAAAACTCTGAAAGTCTACCCTCTATCTTTTTTTTTAACCTTTTTCTTACTCCCTAGTTCCAAGAAGCTCTTATAATCTATTGTATTTCAGTGAATTTAGTGCTTCCTTCTCTGTAAGTCTCCCTATTTACATAGCATTTTATTAGTAATTATAAGAAAGATAAACTCTTAACATTAAAGTATTGACTCACGGTTTTTGTGGCTTTATTAACTGCTGCTGAAAAAGTCATACTTTTGACTTTTAAAGTAATATTTTTTTTAAAAAAGCAGTTTGTAATTTTTTTTAAAAGTTTGGTCTCAGATTATTTCTTAAATATTTACTCCATGTAACTGCTATGTTATCTTTGGAGAAGGAGTGATTATGCTATATTTACATTTGTCTAATGGTTCAGTAGTAAATCCAGTTGAAGCCCCTGAGTTGATGTTGATTCCTTGGAATTTGGTTTAAAAAAAAATCACATGGAGTTTTGGCTTTTAAGAACAACATGAAATTCAGGGGTAACTTTGCATATGCTGCCTTTTTCATTATGGACAAGATAGTATATGTTTCAGAAAAAATACTTAAAACTGTCCCAACATAATTAACATCTGGCACCCATAAAAATCATTACTCGGTATTGGTTCCAGTATGTACAACTTGGAGGTGGATAAAGGGTTAATTAAAATACAATCACTTTTAACATTATGTTGCAAGACTTTTTAAGTTCAGGTCTAAAATAGAACTATCCTACTCTTAGGTCAGAACTTTTTCCTTAATTAGATGTTCTTTGCTTAATCAAATAAATAAGTTTGATTATAGCTTAGTAAGTGTGTTATTTGATATTGTGGACTCTTTCATCAGATTTCAGTTGAATCAAGAAAGGTAACACCTGTGGGTTTGTTCACAAAAGCTCCTTTTGTTCAGTGGACACCCGCAGGCCATGAGGCAATTACATTTGTTGCTTGTACCAAAGTAGGAGGCACTTAACTAGACCTCAGTAAGTATAGCTGAGAACTAGAGACTTTTTTCTTTTGTCCAGCTCTGAGATTAGGTTTTATCATAGCTCAGGAAGGAAGCCTCCAACCTGAAAAGGAAAAAGAGGAATGATTTAGGGTTCTTTTAACGTTTTAAAACTTTGATATCCCTGATGGTGATTGGAATACCTGAGACCTTAGGAAAGTTCCAATTTGAACCACTCCAAAAAAGATTCTACTTGGCACTCAGTGAAAACATATATTCATACTCTTTCTTGCACATTGGCAGGGCAGGTTCACAAGGGAAAGTATGAAAGGTGAGCTAATGTAAGTCTTAAGAGTTTTATTCTTTAGGAAAGCACTTCTGTTTCTCTTTTGGAGAAAATAAAAAAAAAAACCATGGAATTGGATGGGAAATTTGATTTTTAATTCAACAAGGTTATTAAGCACTCATGTACAAAGTGCTGAAGAAAATACAAGGATACCTTGCTCTTAAAAGAAAACATTTATTGGACAGATATATTTTTTCAAGTTGGTATATCTTCATCTTTCGAAAGACAGTTACAACTAGTTGAGATTTTGTGCAAGGCATTCATATATTAATCAATTGTGGTTAGATGAGATGACTCCCAACCCCTTCCATCTGTAAAACTCCATGATGAAGCCTTTGTTACAAAAAAAAAACAAAAAACAAAACAAAACAGGATTTACTGGTGGTCTGGTGCAGTGGGAATATTAATAGTAGCTAGTGCTATATAGCACCTACTAGGTGCCAGGCACTGTGCTAAGCATTTTACAAATTATTATCTTATTTGATTGTCATAGCAACTCTGAGAGGTAAGTGCTATTATGATCCCTATTTTACAGTTGAGGAGACTGAGGCAGGGGCAGCTAGGTGGCCAAGTGGATAGAGCACCGGCCCTGAAGGCAGGAGGACCTGAGTTCAAATGCGGCCTCAGACCAAACACTTGACACTTACTAGCTGTGTGACCCTGGGCAAGTCACTTAAGCCCAACTGCCTAAAAAAAAATAAATAAATAAAAGAGGACACTGAGGCAAACAAAGGATAAGCCCAAGGTCACACAGCTAATGTCTGAGGCTGGGTTTGAACTCGGGTCCTCCTGCTTTCAGGCCCAGTACTTAATTGCCTCTTAATGGCCTCTGGGAAGTACAACTTAGTCTTGTCTTGTCTCTGCCGCTTCTTCTTACTCTATAACCCTGGGAAATCACTGGACCCCTCTGGGTCTCAGCTTCTTCATCTACGCAATGAAAGAGTTGGGTTAGATGACCTTTCAGATTCTTTCTAGCCCTAAATCTATGATCCTATCCAAACTCTTAGTTGGAAAGATGATACAAAGTATATCTTCTGAGCAAATGAAATTTTTCTCTAACCTCTTTTCATTATTGTCTATTTTACATGTACTGTTTCTATAAAATGTCAGAATACTAGAGACATGAATTTTGCTTTTTTTAGTTATAGGACAGTTTGAATCCAGTGGTAGCCCAGGAGCTTATCCACTACCTATGGATAGATAGTGCAGATGTGGCACTTTGTTTTTCAGTGGTTGCAGGTCAGTGTCGAGGTGGGGAAAGCATTTTTTAGCCCATTTCTTGCTTTGCTCTCTAGGGTCTTTGCTCATTAGGGGTCTCTGATCTCAGATAAGGTCAGATTTAGGTTTTACTTTCTAAAAAGACCTAGTGTTCTATAAAAGAATTTCAGGGACCATCCATCTTCTTTTGTAGTAATGGAATTGTTATATCAAATGTTAATTTAAATAGTCTATTAACCAGAATCAGTTACTATTATTTATTCTCCAATTTTATTGTAATTGTGTTAGTTGGAGTATGGTTCAGAGTCAGTATTGTGCCAGAAAGTAACTTATTAGTAAGCAGCAAGGTTCCCTTTTTACAACTTTGTCCCAAGTCTCCTGTTCAACCCCTGCGCCCTAGCTGCCTTTTTTTTTTTTAGTAATTAATTTTTTTATTTTTAGTTTTTAACATTCACTTCCATAAGATTTTGAATTTAAAATTTTCTTCCTCTCTGTCTCCTCCCCCCTCCCCAAGATGCGGTGCAATCTGATATAGGCTCCACTTATACATTCATATTAAGCATATTTTCCCATTAGTCATGATGTAAAGAATTAGAATTGAGGAGAGGAACCACAAGAATGAAGCAATTAAAAACAACAAAAGAAAAGGAGAGCAGATAGTGTGCTTCCATCTGCATTCAGACTCCACAGTTCTTTCTCTGGATGTGGATGGCATTTTCCATCATGAGTCTTTTGGAGTTGTCTTAGATCCTTGCATTGCTGAAAAGAGTCAAGTCTATCAAAGTCAGTCATTGCACAATGTGGTTGTCACTGTGTATAATGTTCTCCTGGTTCTTCACATTTCACTCAGCATCAGTTTGTGTAAGTCTTTCCGGGTTTTTCTGAAGTCTGCCTGCTCATCATTTCTTATAGCACAACAGTAGTCCATTACATTCATGTACCACAACTTGTTCAGCCATTCCCCAGTTGATGGGCATCCCCTCAATTTCCAATTCTTTGCCACCACAAAAAAAGCTGCTATAAATAATTTTGTACATGTGGGTCCTTTTCCTGCTTTTATCCTGTATCCTTTGGGATGCAGCCCTGGGAGTGCTATTGCTGGGTCAAAGATACCAGTATGCACATTTTGATAGCCCTTTGGGCATAGTTCCAAATGGACCTCCAGAATAGTTGGATCATTACACAACTCCACCAACAATGCATTAGTGTTCCAATTTTTCCACATCTTCTCCAACAGTTATAATTTTCCTGTTTTGTCA
Source organism: Vombatus ursinus (assembly GCF_900497805.2). Classification (NCBI taxonomy): domain Eukaryota; kingdom Metazoa; phylum Chordata; class Mammalia; order Diprotodontia; family Vombatidae; genus Vombatus; species Vombatus ursinus. The sequence goes on from NW_020954600.1 coordinate 16,187,086, forward strand.
TGTTAGCCAATCTGATAGGTATGATGTGGTACCTCAGAGCTGTTTTGATTTGCATTTCTCTAATCAATAGTGATTTAGAGCATTTTTTCATATGACTATAGATAGCTTTAATTTCTTCCTCTGAAAACTGCCTGATCGTATCTTTTGACCATTTTTCATTTGGTGAAACCTTCTTCTTTATATTTGAAATTCTATGCTTTGGCATAAGACCATTTTCTCATTAATGTAAACCTCTTGGAGATAGCTAATCATATTGCCCATTTACATCTTAGTGTAAAAGAGTTAAGTGATACTTGTCCTGCTGAAGCTGCATCAGATCTGGAATTCTGAGAGTGAGCATAATTAATGGTGGAGTATTTTTAATTCATGTATTTTTCCTGGGCTATAATCAAAGTATAGCCTAGATTTATTTATATATTGATGTATATCCATACATGTAGCAGGAACGTTCAGAGCACTAGCTTCAGGTATTGATGATTGTTTATCATCACCTTCAACCAACAATACTTAGTAAAGGCCTACTCTCTGTGCCAGGCAGTGGGCTTACTTACTACCAGTAAAAACTTCATAGTGGTCAAACAGAATCATTACCCCAATATAAAGAATTACTAGAGGCCAAGGACTATAGGATGCTTCTTGTAACTATCTTTTGCATCCTGGTTAACTGAACATTTAGGAAGTATTGAGTTTCTGTTGTTTCCCACCTTGTGATAGGTCTTATGGGAGAAATAATTGAAGTTTAAGATACAATCCCTGCCCTCAAGGAACCTGCCTCATTGGGAAGACGAAAGGAAGACCACACGGTTAAAAAAACAATACAGAACAGTAGGAAGAGAGCGGCATTTACCAATGCCCCAGGATTTCAGAGCAATCAGGGTCTAGAGATTGGGGAGGCCTGAGACAGTGAAACTGAGATAGACCCACAGGGATCATTTCAGCCTTGGGAGTGGAAATAGGAAGACTTTATTGAATCTTGTTTGTGCCTGAATTCTCCTAACATTGCTGTGAAATTACATTGTGTCTTTTGGCTTTTGTTAGTGTCTGTAACTTCTAAAATGGAATTTTTTAAAACCTGTCACTTGTTTCTAAGATATGAAAATATGCACTACAAGGAATATGGTAGGAATCAATGCACTAAAGGTGTTTCATCTTTAAAAAGTTTTTTCCAATCCAGATGTTTTTCACAAACTCATCTAGTTCTTTCCTCCTTTGTCTGACCTGAATAGCTACTCAAGGTATTCGTTTTTCTGCTTGAGCAGATACAGTCTTGTGTTGCCCTTGTGTGTATGAACCTACTCATAGAAATGGTTTTAATAAGAAAACTGAAAAGCCACGTTATGATCTTGTTACTTGATACTTGTTATTTGATATCTTTTTTTAGGAAACCTATTTGCTTTTTCTGATTACATTCACATAGCTGCTGAATGGAAAGATTCAACGTGAATGTTTGCAACAATTTTTATATCTTTATGTGGTTGCTATGTATGAAGTGGCAAATTAAAATTATACGCATTGATCTTTGATGTAAAGTCATCTTTGTATGAGCAGCTAGCTGGCACAGGGCATAGAGTGCTAGGCCTGGAGGCAGAAAGGCCTGAGTTCAAATTTGGCCTCAGACTCTTACTGGCTGTGTGACTCTGAGCAAGTCACTTAACCCTATTTGCCTCAAGTTTCCTTATCTGTAAAATGGCTGGAGAAGGAAATGCCAAACCACTCCAATAGCTTTGCCAAGAAAACCCGAAATGGGGTCACAAATAACCCAACACCACTGAAACAACTGAACAACATCTTTGATATATTTTGGAATTTGGGGGGCCTGACGTGGAATTTTTTTTTTCATCCAGGTATATACCATCTCTTCTCTTCCCCTGGTTAGACTGTCTAGACCAGTGCCAATGTAATGTTATAAGAAGATGGTTAATACTTCATAGCCAAACCCCACCATAAGTCATAAAACCTCACTAATACTGTTTGACTTCTCACTGCTTATATGCCTATGAATTAGCTGTCCCTTGAAATGCTGAGGAGCCAATTACCAACATTAGGTGGGACATACCTGTATCTTATTCATTAAGTAAAAGCCTAATCAGAGTACTAATTGTTGCTGGGTAACCTTTTTGTTTTGCTCATAAAACAAAATTCCTTTCTGAGAAAATTAAATTACATCTAGCCAGTTTGTTTCTTTGCTAAAGGCTATAGTCAAGTACATACAATAACTTGGAAGATTGTTATGTGTAGTGATTCCCTTTTATAGAAGCTTAGTTAACAGTTATTAATGCTGAAGTGTTTCATTTCTGCATAACAGACATTTTTAGAAGTTACTACATATTCTATGTGCTCAATTATTTTCTCTGCTGATTTGTTCACTGGCTGACTTTCTTTTCTTTTGTCATTGATTTCTTTGAGAAACAGGCCTGCAGTGTGTAACAGTCAATGCAAAGGACATATAGGAAATAAAAGGTTTTTGTTATATAATGTCAGGCCACCATCATTAATTTCACAAATTTTATGTATTAAAGCTGTTTGTGATGGTCATTATTGCAATATAATGTGTTGCAGATCCTTCCTGAACACAGAAGGAACTGTGATCTTAATTAGAACTTTGACAAGCCCAGTCTTATAAAATGATGAGATTAATGGTAATTGATGTCACAATCAATTACCATTTAGTTCATCATGGGCCTCTTAATAGGTCTATCCTTGGTACTGGCCCCAGGACGTTGATGAGTATGTGGCTGCCCCATTCATGCTGTTACTTCGATAGGAGGGCACATTTTCAGTCAACATTTTAATGACCTCTTTTGAAATCTATTAAATTAATGACCCTGTCACATTGCTGAAACCTTTTATAATTTCATTTCAGGGTTTGATGTAACAAACCAATGTTTTAGGGATGTGTGACAGAAAATATATAAGGATTTATTTTAACTGAACCCCAATCCATCTTATTTTATCAAAAACTAATTTTAACATGTAGCAAATTTAGGGGACTTATGGCTTAAGTGATATAAATTGTATGTCTTTTACCAAAAATTGCTTTAGGATGCTATTTACTTTTTAATATAATGTTTTTTTTGGGGGTGGGGTTACCTTGTCTTTAACCCTAGGTACCAAGAGGTCATGTTTGGCTGGAGGGTGATAATCTCCAGAATTCTACAGATTCTAGGTACTATGGGCCTATTCCATATGGACTAATCAGAGGACGTATTTGCTTAAAGGTATAATTTGCTATTTAAAACACTGGTTACTTTTTGAGCTTGGAAGAAAAAAAAAACTCACTGGAGTGGTTAATCTTTAAGCATTTTTTTTTTCATTAAAGCTACTTGACATCAAAAGTAGCACCATGGCTTTTCAGGGAGCATGCAAACCTATTGGCCAGAACTGGTGAGTGGTCTTTACTGTGGCCCACCCTAGGACAGCTAATGTGCATTGAACAACCTGATTCCTCCCAATATCCCTGTAATTATTCATAAGAATTTTTTTGTAGTTAAACAAAAGTCACCTTAGTGTAGTGTAGTGAATAATGAAGTTGAATCTACCGCCCTGAAGCAAGCTTTAATTTAAATCACAAAAGGACAGCATTTTAGCAAATTGCTTTTCCCTCCTAGAGCTATTTATTTTAGAAATGCATTCTAAGCTCATGAAGACAATCTACGAAGACTTGAAGGGGTTATGATGTTAGTGGAGGGAGTATCAATATTCAGGAAATCATGGATCTTGTGAAATGTTCTTCTCTTGCATATGTTATCTACTTTTATAGAAAAGCAATTTTTATTCAAATAGGACTCCTTATGGCAGGTGTGGTCCTGGCTGACTAAACATAAAAAAACCTAAAAAAGGAAGAACACAAGCATAGCTCTGCTAAGAGTTTTGGTCATTACTGAATCTAGAAAGAAGAAGCCATTATTCTTATTTATATCATGGGTGGGTGATGTGTGTGAGAAAAATAGACATGCTTACTTGGGGCAGGGCTGATCCCAAAAATAACTCTTAAATGGCAGAACATTTGAGGAATATTCACAAGGAAAGGGATACTATACCCAACTGTCTAAAACCCAGATTACTTTAAGCCCATGATTTTCCATTATATCTCACTTGATGATGGAATCAAAGATAAAAGATATGTAAACCTAATTTCACATGTAGCATAGAGCCTTGAAACATGGGTTTTAACTGGAATTTTTTCTTTGGATGTTTTTTAAAAATAGTTATGGTAAAATGGATTCAGGAAACCAAAATGAGTTATTTTCCTTAAAGATTATCAATGTAACTTTATTTTTTGATGGAAAAAATGAGGCAAAAACAGATTTAGTGGTAGGATACAAGAAAAAGAATGAATGAAAATACATAATATATTTCTTTAACATCGTAGAAAAGTATAATATTAACTATTTTGAACTATATTTCGTTTTACAGATTTGGCCTCTGAATGATTTTGGATTTCTACGTGATAGTCCCAATGGCCACAGATTTTCTGATGAGTAATCAGCATTTAGCCAACCAAATCACTTCATTATAGCATCGTGTTCTTAAAGAAACATTTTTACTAAGTCACTGAAACCATGTATTTATAAATAAAATATTTTATATTCAATTTTATTTTCAAATAGGAGTGAAACAGAAGGTAGTCCAATCTATTACTGAAGCTTTACACACACAACACACACTCTCCTCTCCCTTCTGTCTCTCTTCTCCTCTCCTCACTCTCTTTCTCCTCTCTCTTCCACCCCACCCCTCCCTGCCCCAAAAGTAAAAATTGTAGATTTAAAAGAAGAAAAGATTAACACCATCCTGGTATTTTGTATGACCTAAATAGCTAGATATTTGGATCACTGATTTAGTTCTTTTACTTTCAGTTGGACTTTGTGTTTTATAGACTCAGCCAAAGAAATTCTATTCTTCCTTCTCAATTATGCTTTGGTTTGGCTACACTAACCATGAGGGTGGTGACCACTTATTTTTAATTACAGGTCAAATCTGGCTGCAACAGAAACTTCCCATAATAAAGACTGCCAAGTTCTAGGTTTGGCCCATTTATTCAACAAAAAGAACAAAGAATTTCAGCAATCTTTTGGGATTCTCCAAAATGAGATCTGACCTGTGTTACACACAGAACACTAAATATATAGAAATATAAAACTGCTTAATGGTTACGGTGACATCTATGAAATTTACAATTATAAAGTAAGAAATAGGACAGGAAAATATTGGTTTCAAGATACCAATAACATTGTATTCCAAATTCAGAAATAGTCAGGAATGCTATGTTTTTATAATTTTAAAAAAAATCCTATTTAAAATGATTTATTGAAACCATAAATAGCCATTACCTAAATTGCATGATTGGACTAGTTCTCTATACTATATCGTTATAAAGCCGTGCTTGGTTCCTGACTACAGATGATTGTTTCCCCATCCTAAGGAAGGGAAAAACCAACCAACAAACCCTTTGCTTAACTTTATATATAGTTAGGATCTCATTCTATTCTTATAACTAACCCAAATTGCTCACGCTGCAGCTTATGCCGGTTTCTTTTTTTCCACAACGGCAGGGATGGATATTATTAATAAAATACCTCACATTTATAGTGATTTGCAGTTTTAAAAGTTCTTTCATGTACTTTGTCACATTTAATCTTAAAATAAATAAAAAAAAAACAAACACCACTTTTTTAGGTAAGGTAGATGGTATTGTCCATATGGGGAAAGGAAGGGAATAAGCATCCACATTAGAAAGATTACTACGAGCCAAGCACTGTGCTGATGCTAAGCTCTTTACAAATAAGGAAACAGGCTCAGAGACAGTAAGTAACTGGCCACAGATCTCGTAAAAGCCGCCTGAGTTCTTATGATCTGAGTCTAGTGTCCTTTCTGCCACACTATGCTGCTTCATTAATCAGATCTTCAAAATCAGAGACAACTGGGGTCAAGTTGTATTTACAAAATGTTTCTACACGAAGAATATAGAGCTTCCCCTAGTAGGATATCTGGTTCCACTTCATTAATCCCTATAATTGCCCTGTGAGTTAAGCAGAGGGAAGTTCTAGATCAGTGGTACAGACGGATTCACAGAGCAAAGCCCCAACCATGAGACTCGCTGAGACCCACTGCTTGCATTTATTTCTGTGCTCTTGGAAGAAAACGTCTTCCACTCATGGAGGAGAGACAACAAAATGAGGCCCCAACATTCTAAGTATGGGAATTCACCAAGTAACTAAATTCATGTTTTGTTGATACAGGGGGTGGGCTCTGCTTGCCAATTTTACATTTTCTTGGCAAACTCTGAAAACAGTATTTGAGTTGACGTTTTTCAGCAGCATTTCCAATGGACAAAAGGACTCCCACTTCTTTTCTCAGCTCTACTTGAAATCGATGTTTTCTCCAACGGACAAAGCCTCTGCCTCCCCAACGTGACTGAACATAAGAGTTTTACAGTTCTATGTACTGAACAATCTCAGCTGTGCTGAACAATTTCTATAATTAGTGAACACGTATCACAACAGATCAGGTTCACTTCTTCAGCTTCATCCTTGGAAACACAGTATTTTCCACCACATCGGCAACTGAGAGTAAAACACTGATCATCTATTTAAAAAAAAAAGCCAAAATAAAAAAGGTGTTTTAAATGCTTACATAGACTTTTAAACATAACATTAGTGTTGTCTACCATCACACATTAGTTAAGGGAAGAAAAGAAAAGTTTCATTAAAAATGATCTGAAAAAAGTGGCCCAGAATTCAGGCAAAAAGGTGAGAATCAATATATCCGGATCCTGAAAATTTTTCTTTGTAAGAATCCTGATCTTCTATCTCAGTGTATGGTGTGATGTAAATGAGATAAACAGAGTCACTGTTTTAAGGACCTGGCACACAAAGCACTATGCTGAGCACTAGGGGAGATCAATCAGTCTGGATGGGGGCCGTCCCTTCCAGGAAGGGCAATAAGACTGAAGTACAGACAGATAATTGCAATATGCAAATATAAAGTGTACAAAACAAAATGTTCTTGCTATCTGTCCGTGTGAAATCTGTTAAGTAAAGTTGTGGCATTAAAAAAAAAAATGTTACATGGTATTACAACTTAAACATCCACAGCTATCTGTGACAGTTTAAAAGGCACATAAGGAATGTTTGCAGAACTGAAAAGCAAAAATCATAGAAATTCCAAGTAAAGAGGTTAAAAAATATAACTGCCCAAATGGCATGATGGACCAGGAACAAACAGACTGACAAAAAAGATATTAAAAAAGAAAAAAAAAAAAACCCGAGCATGAACAAAGTAAAACAAAAGTAACAAACCCTAGTAAGAAGTAGGGAATGAAACATCAGATGTAGTTACCCAAACTCAATGGCAACCCTGAAAATCTCCAAAGGGGTTAAGAAAATATAAATTGGCACAAAAATCCAGTAATAATTTATTTCAACTGTCGTCAACAATTGTTTAAGAAGTTAAAATTCCTTTCACTTGCTATTTTATGCAGACAATGGAAATAAATACAACTACCACAGCAGGGGGAAAAAGTTATTGCAAGTGACATTTAATAAGAGAAAAAAATATCAAATCCATAAAACAGAAACCAAGCAATATCACTGCACACTAAATTTCAAACAAGCCCCTACTGCAAGAGCTTAATTAGAAACAAAACATTCCAGTTCTGGAAAATAAGCTAGGATATTTTTGAAATCAAAGCAAAATAATAATCAATTGGATCAACTACCACGACCTTAAAAGAATCTAACAAAAGGAGGGAAAAGTCAGAATGCCTTCCAACCTTTATTCCATAACATGTCTTCAAGATATATTTGAGCATCTACTGGTCCCACAGTTCTTAGATCATCTTCTGCAAAACAAGAGCCAGATGTGATGATGCAAGAAAGATATCAAACAACCCCTAGCACCAGAATTCTAATCAGCAAATTTAAGGAATGCACCCCAATTTTATATGAATAAAGACCCACTATCAAAACGTTAAGCTATCTTGTTTTCTGCTGAAAGATAAGCCTATCCCCACTTGTAATAAACTAAAATCTACCAATACATCAAAAATCTATTTCAACAGATGGCTGCACCAGAAGAGTCATACAATTTTAAAGGCACACGTATCCTATGAAAATCAAAGGCACACGTATCCTATGAAAATCAACTGATGTCCCCTCTAGCCCTGCCCCTTCCTCCTCCCAGGAATCACATAATTACATAGTATTTACTTTGTCAATATTTTTTAAGCATACATGCTTCCCCCAACAGAATGTAAGCTCCTTGAGGCCAGTGGTGGTTTCTTGTTTGTATCTTCTGAGCCTAGTTTAGCTTGGCACACAGGATGTGCTTAATGAACACCTAATGACTGACTGACTTGTCACTTCACCTGTGTGCCTGGGTGTAATGTTTGAAGTGACATGTCCTAATCAACAGCTAAGAAGAGTACATCAAAGACTAGTGGGAGGAGAATCACTTCTGAATATTCTGCTGCTCAATGAGTCACAGTTCGGCAAAGTCACAGCACTGGTCCCACTTGCTCCCATGTCTCCAAGTCACCTTGGAATTCCACCTCAGTCCCAGCAGAGTGGAGGGAGCTCCAGCAGGGCACACAGAGGACCAGAGGCGGGGGGGGGGGGGGGGGGGGGGGGGGGGGGG